>NC_058085.1:389088939-389410997 GCF_014858855.1 Bufo gargarizans
ATCATAAAGTACAAAGTGTCATGGGAAAACAATCTCAGAATGGCTTGGATAAGTAAAAACCTTCCAAAGTTATTACCACATAAAGTGACAAATCAAATTTAAAAAAAACGGCCTGGTCCTTAAGGTGAAAAATGGCAGGGTCCTGAAGGTGTTAAAGGAAGCCGACACTGGCACATTATTGTAGAGGTCTTCCTGAGCTCATGGACTCCTCTAAATATTTTACATTGGAGCTTTGCGGAAACACAACAGGGGAGTATAGAGATATAAAGTACCGACTGGGGGCGAGCGTCAGCAGGACTGCAGTTACTAATGCTTAATCAAGGTGACAGATTCCCTAATAAACTGGGAAACCAAATCAAAGTGATGCAACAACAAACTGGACAAAAACGGCTTTATTATAACCTCCATCATAATCTTCTGGCATATCGCTCGGATACGTCAGAACGCTAGGATAGATTAGGGTCCACTAATTCGGACAATAAAAGGGCTTTACGGTCCCTTTTGGCTTCTGTCCATCCACTGTGCAGGAAAACGACAACACAGCTCCATTTAAGTAGATGGGGCTTTGCTGCAGTCCCTGCGCAGGACATGGACGGGAACGACACTTTAAAAGGAAAAATAACTTAAGTGCTTAAAAACTTTAAAACAGCAGTCCGAGGACCTTGAGGGACCCAGCTGACAGACTGACATCAATAAGCAATACGCCATCAACTCTAAAGCCTCATTCCCAAGTCAGTGTTCCACGTACGTGTTCTCCACGGACAGCACACGTCCCCATTCATTTTAATGTGTGTATTCAGACATCAGTGTTCTTTTTACCACAGTCCGTGTTTTTAGCACGGACGAACACTCTATTTTGTCAGTGTTCATATATCCCATCACGCCCATTATAGTCTATGGGTCCGTGAAATCCACAGATGCCATCCATGTTTCACGGATCATTAAAAAGGGATGCTTTGAAAATTATTTTTCAGCTGTGCAGTTTCAGTGCACCAAGGACAGCAAAAAACGGACACAGGGGCATCTTCAATGGAGGCATCACTGCCCACCTTTTGAAGGATTTAAGCACAGACACGGACGTTTGAATGAGGCTTAATGGTGGGAAAACCTCTCTAGGGGCTGTGAGCGCGATTCTCCATTCTGGACACTGCTCTTTTCTCAGAAGCTCACGGCATTATACTGATTTATAATGCTATGTGCCTCTGCAGGACCTTATCGCTACAGAATCATACCGACATAAAGCTGTCACTATGATTCTGTAGAAGGAAAGTCATCCAGAGACGCACTGCGTTATAAGTCATGATGATGCCATGTGCTCCTGCAAGTCCAGAATGGAGGATCGTGCCCACACACATGGAGCGCGGTTTCCGCACTGGACCCGCTTGTCTAAAACAGCCCCTAGAGGCAGTTTTGTAATAAGCAGCACTCCAAGACGATTACTTCTGGTTATTACCTTATCTTTCTCTGTTGCACGGATATCTTCTTTTCTAGGGGGGATATAAAAAAATATATATATAAAAAAAAACTCAACATCCCAATGATAAAAAGGACGATGATAATGTCGCTTATTGATATTATAATAAGGAAAGAAGATATTAAACATAACTTCAAGTATCTTTAAACACAGGATATACTGTCTGCTTAGTAAACTGTAATTCTACAGAAGATCTAGTCTACAACATGTGGTGTGTGTGTATATAAATGTGATTGGAAGGAATTTATAACCCTAGATAGTAAGTGCCAAGCCTCAAGGTTTTTCTTAGGCCCCTTTCACACAGGCGAGTTTTCCACACGGATGCGCGAGTTGAACGCATTGCACCCACACTGAATCCGGACCCATTCATTTCTATGGGGCTGTGCACATGAGCGGTGATTTTCACGCATCAGTTGTGCGTTGCGTGAAAATCGCAGCAAGCTCTATTTTGTGCGTTTTTCATGCAACGCAGGCCCCATAGAAGTGAATGGGGCTGCGTGAAAATCGCAAGCATCCGCAAGCAAGTGCGGATGCGGTGCGATTTTCACGCACGGTTGCTAGGAGACGATCAGGATGGGGACCCGATCATTATTATTTTCCCTTATAACATGGTTATAAGGGAAAATAATAGCATTCTGAATACAGAATGCATAGTACAATAGCGCTGCAGGGGTTAAAAAAAAAATAAAAAAAATTTTTTAACTCTCCTTAATCCACTTGTTCGCGCAGCCGGCATCTCCTCTGTCTTCATCTGTGATGAAAAGGACCTTTGACGTCACTGTGCTCATCACATGGTCCGTCACATGATCCATCACCATGGTGATGGATCATGTGATGAGCGTACTGACATCATCAAAGGTCCTTTTCCTCACAGAAGAAGACAGAACAGATGCCAGCTGCGCGAACAAGTGGATTAAAGGAGAGTTAAATTTATTTTTATTTTATTTTTTAACCCCTCCAGCGCTATTGTACTATGTATTCTGTATTCAGAATGCTATTATTTTTCCTTATAACCATGTTATAAAGGGTAAATAATACAATCTACACAACCTTGAACCCAAACCTGAACTTCTGTGAAGAAGTTCGGGTCTGGGTACCACAGTCAGTTTTTTATCATGCGCGTGCAAAACACATTACACCCGCGCGATAAAAACTGAACGGAACACAATCGCAGTCAAACCTAACTGCAATTGCGTACCTACTCGCGAGAGGCCTTAGGCTTCACGCACACGACTATGTATTTTGCAGTTCGCAAGCCACAGATCCCGGCCGTTTGCATGCAGCCATTTTATTTTACCCTTCTATAGAAATGTCCAGTCTTTGTCTTGGATGCAGACCAAAAATAGAGTCATGGGGCATTATTAAAATAAAGGACTTCTGGAAGGTTGGGCAGAGGACTGTTCACTGCACACATCCTGTGTCTGTCTTACTATGGCGGTCCCTGCCCCTAAAGGACATGAAAATCACTGATAATTGGTTAGATCCCTTGTTCGGGGACCATACAGAAATTCTACCATGACATCATACTGTGGAGCCCACTAAGGCTACTTTCACACTTGCGTTCGGGGCTCTGCTTGTGCGTTCTGTTTGAAGGCTCTCACAAGCGGCCCCGAACGCATCCGTACTGCCCTAATGCATTCTGAGTGGATGCGGATCCGCTCAGAATGCATCAGTCTGGCACCGTTTGTCCTCCGCTCAGCAGACGGACACCTGAACGCTGCTTGCAGCGTTCGGGTGTCCGCCTGGCCGTGCGGAGGCAAACGAATGTAAGTCAATGGGGACGGATCAGTTTGAAGTTGACACACTGTGGCTCAATTTCAAACGGATCCGTCTCCCATTGACTTTCAATGTAAAGTCTGGACGGATCCGTCTGAGCAACTTTCACACGTAGAAATTTTTCTGAAATATAATGCAGACTGATCCGTTCTGAACAGATCCCATCGTCTGCATTATAGAAGCGGATCCGTCTGTGCAGACACCAGACGGATCCGCTCCAAACGCAAGTGTGAAAGTAGCCTTAGCCCAACATTTACAAAGGTCACAGGTTGGAGGACTGATTACTGGAAGCCCCTGGGCCCAGCTGGTAACATGGAAGCTGCATTATGAGCTTCTCTCCCCCATTACTGGGCACTAACCATGATCCTTGTTTTCAATGGACACCTGTGGTTCTCGACAACAAAGCCCAACATGGCTCTCCACTGTAATGTGGGGGAATCATGGGAGAAACCCTGTTCCATTAACAAAATGGTGGGACCTCGACTGATTTTGGGAAAGGGAGTTCTTCTCCCCCGAATAAATTGGGCAGCGGTTGACGCATGTTCACTACCGCTCCATTCGATATAACCGATCGCTGTACTCTGCTAGCGCACATGCTTGACTGCCATTCCTTTCATACAGGGGGACATAGGCAGTCGGACCCCCACTGACACCTATCCTGTGGATAGGTGATAAGTGTAATTGGATGTATGGATAGCATAACCAAAGCCCTTTAATACAACCTAGAACACCACGTGGAAGTAGGCCGTACCTGATTGTGCCTCTGAACGTGTTTTTGAGCGCAGTCGCACCGATGTACATGATCTGGACTTTAGCAAATCTTGGGTTAATACTCATCACCTGCAATTATACAAAAAGGCTTTAGGAAAACAGAAGTCATTGAATGTCCTTTTCCCTACAGAGCACTGCCAGCCATTAAAGGGGTATTCCGGGGTCCGGATGGAAAACTTAAAAAAGAAGGCAGAACATTTATACCACAACAGGGTTCGGCACTCCGACGTCCTGCAACTACAATTCCCAGAATGCTCCATTCACTTCTATGGGTGTTACAAGAACAGCTAAGCATGGTATGCATGCTGGGAGTTGTAGTTTCACAGCAGCTGGAGTGCAGAAGGTTGCTGACCCCTGTACTACAATATGTAGGATTATCTCCTTTTGTCACTTTGTGCTCCTCCTCGGTGCAGTGAGAATTAGCGTGCCTTCAGCAGCAGCCCATGTGGGTAGCGGACTACAGCTCCCATCCTGCATTCCAGGCCGTTCTCCCCCCTCTGCATTCCCATGACTCTGCCCTCTTGTGCATTTCACATTGTGCTCCCTCACTACACAGTTCCCAGTTACTATAGTTCCTAGTGCTGGAACTTCGCATGTTCGACCAGTAAGCTGAACGACGGGTCTACTAAGTAGCGGGCTAGAAGCATCACATTCTGGGCCAGTAAGTGGAGAGGGAGTATGTGAAAAACTACTGAAAAGATTTAATTACTATATATTGGGGATTTTTACTTTGTACCTCATACCCTCAATGGAAGTCATGTTCTGTATACCAGAAAACCCCTTCAGCTGCATTTTGTTAGGGGCTCCATTTTCTGACTAGTCTGGGGTCCCCCTCCATATACCTGTGGCCTGAGGGCCACACGCAGCCCGTGATACCATGCTGTGTGGCTCCCAACCATCTAGATCCAGAAATGTCTGTGTGTCTGCTCATGTCAGAGAGATAAGAAGTGGCACACAGCTCAGGGGCAGGGACTGGCAGGTACGCCCGATACCCCTGAATAGTCACCTGTGGGTTCCCAGTAGAATAGGGGCCTCTGACCCCTGGTTAGAGGTGGCCGTCCAAGCATTCAGCTGTGCCCATTGTAGTTTATAGGGCGTTAACACAACACCCATCATCTTCGACGGAGGGAGCCACGTGCATGTAAATCTCCTTCTTGCTGCAGCGCCGATTGGAAAGAAAGCGGAACCTACACTTTTGATATGCCCTAAATGTGTTAGGTTTTACTGCTGCCCTTGGGAGCTGTTCAGTACGACAGGGTGATCCTCGGACCAGGACATGTTGTGCGCCCTGCTCTAGTGAGACCAAGTGTATGAGACATGACAGGAAGGACGGCGACGAGCACTACTCACCTTACAGGTCACCACAGAGCCCACGTCAGGCAGAAGATGAGAGTCTGTGTCCCTCACTACAGAGATCACCGGCATCTACACAACGAGAAGAAAAGTCAGTGACACCGCTGGCGAGGAACTACCTTGTATGCCAGTACGGTGGGCATTTGCCACAAGGTGCCCAAGATTTTATAGAATATTCGCAGTCACAGAAGCAACAAGGTAACAGACACCCTGTTCCTTCTGCTATTCAGCATGGTGGTATTTCTTCAGTCAGATACAGAATTTAAGGGGTATTCCAGCACAACGCAGGCAGGAGAAGACAGGGGAGCGCAACGCCGGACCCAGAGCAGAGCCGCAGGAGAGGTAAAGAAGTTTCAGTCTGATGGGGATCTGAAAAAATAGGGCTGTTCTGAGGTCTGATGTGATGTCCTGATATTCATGGGGGTCTAATCTGAGGTCTGATTAAAAATAATTTTTCTTATTTTCTTCCTCTAAAATATTGGGTGCGTCTTATAAAGCGAAAAATACAGTATAAGTTATCCTTTATTTTTTTCCCAGTATATTCAGCTTACCTTTGGCTGGAATATCCATTTAACTATTTTTGTGGTCTGCATCAGTGGGCTATTGTTGTACTAGTGGTTATATATGTGTATATCGCTGACCACGTATGGAAGTCTCTGTGTCCATAGGACATAAGATGGTGGTAGTCACGTGACTGATCCTTGTGCCCTCTTCCTCTGTGCTATTTGGCTGCGTAGACTTCAACGCATGCGCTGAAAGCTAACTGACCTTGTTCAGCGCCTGTGCAGGCAGCAGTGCATATCAGTCAGTATTCAGCGTCTGTGTAGAAGTGCACACTCAGGAAGCGCCGCCATATTACCTCCTATGGATCCAGACACTGCTGGTTTATCACAGGGAACCCCTTCAACCATTATTGTCCTGGTTTACAAGGAAACTTCCCATCATTGCACCAAATAAAACAGCGCAAAGCACCATAAGGCCTCTTTCACACGAGCGCGTTTTCCATCAGGGTGCCATGTTTTCCACGCATCATCTCTGTATTCAGGGGAGAAAAAAAAAAAAAAAAAAAAAAAGAATCGCAGCCTGTTCTATATTTTGCGTTCTTCACGCAGCTCTGGTTCCATTGAAGTGAATGCGGGTTCTGTAAAAAAAAAAAAACGGATTGCATCTGGATAAAATGCGTTTTTCACTGATGGTTGCTAGAAGATGTAGATTGTTATTCTTCAGGTTTTTCTTCACGCGCGTGAAAAACACATCAAAAACTGAAACACAGAACGCAATCGCAGACAAAACTGACTGAACTTGCATGTAAAACCTTCCGTTTTTTTCCTGAACAGACCCTGAGAGAATCCGTCACACTGGTGTGAAAGAGGCCTTGAGGAATTACCATTTACCTTGTAAAGACAATCACAAATTACATATCGGAGCCAGTAATCGGCTCAAGTCTGGGGGTCCCCCCCCCCCCCTGTACGATGGCAGTAGCCCCCTCAGGGTATACAGCCGGGGTATTTTATTGCAGCGATTTCATTCACTTCTACACAAAGTCCAGCTCATGTAAACCCACGACGTGCGAGAAGTCATTACCAAACCATTGTCGGTCTTCTTCGTGACGTATCCAGACAGCGAGGAGAAGACGTAGCCGTGTTTGCAGTAAGTCCCGTAGCCCGGCGCACAGTCCTCCAAGCTGCACAGCCGCTCCCCTAGAGGACAAGCAGATGTATTACACCATCGGATTCTACATCACATCATCGCCCCAATTTCACAGTAAGCGCCAGCTGTTCTGAAAACTAAAAGTCCCAGAAAGTCATATAAGAACAGCTGAGCAGACATGCATGCTGGGAGTTGTAGTTTCAGCACAGACGGAGTGGCGAAGGTTGCTTATCCTCGTAGTAAGCAGATTGGTTTATACGTCTCCGGAGAGCAGCGCAGATTTTACAATATGACCGCACACCATTATCTTACACCCTTCTTCTTTCAATGGGGCAAACCTCTGTGAATGAAACGCACCAGCAGCACTAATTGCTGCCCGTCACTGGTAATTTGCTACATTGCATCAGTGCAGGAGTAATGTCTCAACCTGGAATCCAGAATTGTCTTGACTGGATACTATTGTAACAAACACTCTGCTGTGAGAAGGATCTGGGAGATATTTTTTTTAGCAATCAGAGATCATTATATATATATATATATATATATATATATATATATATATATATATATATATATATATATATAGAAAAACGAAGAAGTCCAGCGGGAGCATCAACCTGAATGTGGGTGCACTATCCAGTACAAGGTAGCGGCAATACCTCAAGTGTTATAGAAACAGAAAAATCCGGAATGCACTCCAAGATAATTGTGAAACAAGTGATTTATTCACCCATACAAGGCGCAACTCGCGACGTTTCGGCTCGCTCCGTTTATATATATATATATATATATATATATATATATATATATATATATATATATATTTTTTTTTTTTAAGGTTCAGTATACAATGGATTTACGTAATATTGGGGGTCGTGCAGTCGTACCGTCCTCCTAATCTGACGTCAGCGTGGTACCATTCATTGGAATAGGTCTGATGCACGATACTTCATGGGCATCAGACGGCTGCATCAGCGCCCACCCAATGTCGCACTGGGCAGGAGTGGGCACCAACAACCCCTTTAAAGGGGGTTGTCCTATTGCCACAACTATCCCTTATCCCATCCTGCTCTACCAGAGACAGTGGAGCACAAGCGCCGGATATCTGCAGAAGTCGCATAGAGATAACCGCAGCCGCAGCGCACTCGCCTACAGCTCCAGGCCCTCGTAATTGGCAGGACCCCCACCGATCAGACACTTGTCCCCTATCCTGTGGTTATTGTAACAGGACAGCCCCTTTAATCCACTTTTGCATATTGCCAGCTGGACTACAGACACGCCACAAGGTTTTCCTGCGGTTCTGGCGGTCCAGGACTCGGATCTCCAGAGCGTTCTGTAGTGATGGAAGTCTGCTGAACCAGAACCGCAGGGGTTTGGGGTCCTATGCCGGAAGCACAGCTGTTAAATAAAACATGTCCATATTAAAGGGGCTGTGTAACTTGAGGGGCGGTCAGGCCTGCAAAGGGGAAGCATACTTACCTGCTCTCCGTCACTGGCTCCCACCATGTACTTTTCCTGTTTGACGCCACTGCAGCCAATCGCTGCTCACATCAAATGATCCTCAGCAGCTTCGGACGCTACATCTGAAGTCACTTCGTTCAAAACTTCGGAATTACACTGTACAGAGATCCGTCTCCATACGGTATTAGAATGTATGGGCTCCGATGAGCTGAAGTCGTGTGAGACTTCGGTAACTGATTTTTAAAGTGGAAAACAGTTTTAGAACTTGGAACCGAACTCGGCTTCAGGTCGGAGGTACCAGTCGGAACCGAAGCAGAGTTCGGTTTTAAAGTGGTTTTTCACTTTAAAAATCAACTACCGAACATATTCAACACAGTGTTGCGCGACTTCCTTAATAACTTACATTCAAATACTGTGCGCAGACGGATCTCCATACAGTATTATTCCGAAGTTTAGCGGTAGCATCCGAAGCTCGCTTCGCTCAGAATACATAATCAGTACCTGATAGGTGGGGGTCTGACACCAAGATCAACTGCGTGAAGAGGCGGTCGAGTGCTGCAGCCTCTTCCCAGGCCAGTGACGTTCATCGGTCACATGACCTATACGCCAATCCAATTGAAAGGACCTGGGCTGCAATACCGTGCACGGCCACCATACAAAGGACGGCGCTGTGCTTGCTACACGGTGAAGAGCCCATAGCCTCTGCAAACAACTGGGAGCACTACAAAATACATAACATTACCTAAGTGGTGGTCACGTGCCGTTCATCGGGTCACATGACCACTGCAGCCAATCACTGGGCATGCTTCAGCTGCTCTGTGCGCAGGAGTGCGGTACCGCAACCAGCCTGCACAAGGCTGTGATCTCAGTACAATATTCCGCTATACACTATGTCGCACAGCTACAAGCCTCACTCCGCGACGGCCTATCCTGGGACTTGTAGTCCCACATCACACCGCAGGAAACCTGGCTTTCTAACGAACGTCTCCGAACTCACCGGGAACACAACACCGAGCAGGAGCCATCCTTAACCACGTGTGGCTTCGCCGTGACGGAAGTCGCGCTACGATTGGATGATGCGATACCACGTGGTCGTAACATGCCTCCAGGCTATTGGACACTGTGTCCAGGCGACGAGCCAACCAGCGTTGAGAGGCAGCAGCCATCTTTAGTGAGGGAAAGGAGACCAGGAAGTAGTGTAGCGTCTAAACTCCATGCGCCGTAAGGACCTTGTGACGTCTCAGGGGCGCCTGACATTTCTTGGTTCAAAGAAAGTGCAAAATTCTTCAGTGTAGTAATTATTATTATTAATTGACACTTCCATTGTCCATACACTCAAATGGGACACAGAATTGTCAGTATTGTTAGGGTGGTGTCTGCGGGTACTGCTTGTCAGGGTTCTCCAGTTTTGTTATTTTAAACTTCGACAATACAAACATGGGGCTGGCCAATCCTGTGTGAAATTTCAAAATGCATATTAAACCACCAACAGTACCTTATTACCGCCTGTAGCATGATTATAAGGGTGTCTCTGTCTTGTCTGTACAATGCGCCAAAAGTCTGAAAAAATACTTTTATTCAACTGGCCGCGCTATGTAAACGATAGTGCCCCGCCCCTTAGTATTTGATAGGATGTCCAATTCCTTCCCTGCTGGGCGCTTGAGCGTAGTCTCGCGCATGCTCTCATGTGCGAGCGTCTTATCATTGACTTGTTCGTCATGGTCCCACTGGAGTGTTCCTAGTGGCAGCAGCTATACCCATGGTCTCCTGTGTCCCCCAATGATATGAGCGAGAAAGGGACTAATGGTACGTGTCCCCAATGATACAAGCGCTCATCTCCCTGTGCCCTGCCGCCGCCCCCCACTTGTCACCAGGGCCGCGCCGCCTGGGGCCATTGCCTCACTTTGCCTAATTTGCGGTTCTGCCCTGCTAGCGCCCCCTGGAATTTTGTGCCCGGGGCAACAGCCCAGTCCACGCTACGCCACTGGCCAGCGGGGCTCAAGAGGCAGCGCTGTGCAGATTAGTGGTGGGAGGGTTTGGTCATCACTAGTGTTGAGCGAAACAAGCTTCAGTCAAAACTTTTGTTTGAATGCTGTACGGAGATCATAGATCCAAAGTCGGCTTCTGTACTGACTGGAGTTGATTTCGGATCCCAGTTTGTTTAAAATTGTTTTTAAGTTGAATAATCGAATGCTGACGTTATTCACTGAAGTCTCGAAAGACTGTGGAGATAACGAATTTCACCTCGGCGGAGCCCAAACATTTGGATAATGTACTGAGACAGATCTCCGTACAGCATGCAAACGAAGTTTTGACCGAAGCTCACTTCACTCAACACTAGTCATCACTATCAGATCCAGTAAGTGAAGGCCTGTGGACAGGGTCATCAGTAATTAAAGGGAACCGGTCAGCACCAAAATGGACCATAAACCGCCGGCAGTACCTTACAGCTGCTGACACCAGGTTTCTAATGATGTTCTTGTGTAAGTTGCATGATCGCTGTTGATAGAGATGTGGATATCATTCTGTTCCAAGGACTACATAACCAGATGATTTCTATGTAGCTGCTTGAAACTGCCTCTTCCATATCACAAGTGCCTCCCCTCCCCCTTTGCTTTAGGATTCATGCACACGGACGTTTTTTTTTTTGCGGTCCGCAAAAGCGGGTTCTGTAATCCATGTCCGTTTTTTCTTCCGTGGGTCTTCCTTGATTTTTGGAGCATCCACGGACATGAAAAAATAAATAAAAAATCTAAGTCAAGTTTGCCTTTGAAATGATAGGAAAAAACGGACACGGATGACAATCTTGTGTGCAGCCGTGATTTTTCATGGACCCAATGACTTGAATGGGTCTGTGAAAAAAATAGGACAGGTCATATTTTTTTCACGAACTGGAAACACAGATCACGGACGCGGATGCCAAACGCTCCCACCCTGTATGTACATTGCATTTTCCGATTTTTCCACGGACCCATTAAAAAGTCAATGGGTCCACAGAAAAAAAAACAGAAAACGGAACAATGGCCGCGGATGCACACAACGGTCGCGTGCATGAGGCCTTAAGCTGCCTGTTTATTCAACACTGAAGAGAGAAAAGGAGGGGGAACGAAGCTGCGGAGGCCTCTCTCTTCTCCACACAGATGTGTCAAGAATGATGTATGGACTGTAGAAGAATGCTTAAGCCAATTAGTTAGAGGATACATATATACAGTGGATATAAAAAGTCTACACACCCCTGTTAAATTGTCAGGTTTCTGTGATGTAAAAAAATGAGACAAAGATAAATAATTTCAGAACTTTTTCCACCTTTAATGTGACCTATAAACTGTACCACTCAATTGAAAAACAAACTGAAATCTTTTAGGTAGAGGGGAGAAAAAAATAGAAAAATAAAATAATATGGTTGCATAAGTGTGCACACCCTTAAACTAATACTTGGTTGAAAGCACCTTTTGGTTTTATTGCAGCACTCAGTCTTTTTGGGTATGAGTCTATCAGCATGGCACATTTGACTCTTTTTGGCAACACTCCAAATCTGTCAGATTGCGAGGGCATCTCCTGGGCACAGCCCTCTTCACATCACCCCACAGATTTTCAATCAGATTCAAGTCTTGGCCATTCCAAAACTTTAATCTTCTTCTGGTGAAGCCATTCCTTTGCCGATTTGGATGTATGCTTTGGGTCGTTGTCATGCTGAAAAATGAAGTTCCTCTTCATGTTCAGCTTTCTAGCAGAAGCCTGAAGGTTTTGTGCCAATATTGACTGGTATTTGGAACTGTTCATAATTCCCTCTATCTTAACTAAGGCCCCAGTTCCAGCTGAAGAAGAACCGCCCCATGGCATGATGCTCCCACCACCATGCTTCACTGTGGGGATGGGGTTCTTCTGGCGATGTGCAGTGTTGTTTTTGGGCCAAACATATCTTTTGGAATTATGGCCAAAAAGTTCAACCTTGGTTTCCTCAGACCATAACACCTTTTCCCACATGCTTTTGGGAGACTTCAGACGTGTTTTTGCTAAATGTAGCCTGGCTTGGATGTTTTTATTCATAAGAAAAGGCTTTCGTCTTGCCACTCTACCCCATAGCCCAGACATATGAAGAATACAGGAGATTGTTGTCACATGGACCACACAGCCAGGACTTGTCAGATATTCCTGCAGCTCCTTTAATGTTGCTGTAGGCCTCTTGGTCGCCTCCCAGACCAGTTTTCTTCTCGTCTTTTCATCAGTTTTGGAGGGACGTCCAGTTCTTGGTAATGTCACTGTTGTGCCATATTTTCTCCACTTGATGATGACGGTCTCCACTGTGTTCCATGGTATATCTAATGCCTTGGAAATTCTTTTGTACCCTTCTCCTGACTGATACCTTCTAACAATGAGATCCCTCTGATGCTTTGGAAGCTCTCTGCGGACCATGGCTTCTGCTGTGGGATGAGACTAAGAAAATATCAGGAAAGACCAACTAGAGCAGCTGAACCTTATTTGGGGTTAATCAGAGGCACATTAAATGATGGCCGGTGTATGCTGACTCCTATTTAACAGGATTGTGAATGTGATTGCTTAATTCTGAACACAGCTACACCCCCAGTTATGCACACTTATGCAACCACATTATTTTAGTTTTTTTTGCTTTCTTCCCTCCACCTAAAAGATTTCAGTTTGTTTTTCAATTGAGTTGTAGTTTATAGGTCACCTTAAAAGGTGGAAAAAGTTCCGAAATTATTTATCTTTGTCTCATATTTTTTTTACATCACAGAAACCTGACATTTTAACAGGGGTGTGTAGACTTTATATCCACTGTATATATCTAGTGCCTATAAAAACTCCTCCTTGAGGTGTCACATATGATGTATGTAGTACTGATATTAGTGAGAAGCCATTGCAATATGGCGCTGGCCCACAGATGTTTCCATTAGTTCACATACCAAAGTATGTACGATGGTGCACAATGCGCAGATGCCAAGTGTTATCTCTTTTCTTCTTCACTTTTTAGCCAATGAAACAATGCATGGGCCTCAGAGGAGGAATGCCCACCCTGAAGATATATAAACTGCTTAAACTTAGGCCTCATGCACACAACCGTTGTTTTGGTCAGCATCCGAGCCGCAGTTTTTGCACTCCGTGTTCTGTCCGCATCCGTTGCTCCATTCCATGGTCCACAAAGAAATATATAACCTGTCCTATTGTCCGTTTTGCGGACAAGAATAGGCAGTTATATCAATGGCTGTCCATGCCGTTCAGCAAAATACGGAACGCACACGGACGTCATCTGTGTTTTGCGGATACGCAATTTGCGGACCGCAAAACACACAACGGTCGTGTGCATGAGGCCTTACTGTAATAAAAAAGAAAGAGTCTTTGACCCACCTGTGTCAGTGTCTGTCTTCACCACGCGTGGATATTAACCCCTTGGAGTACCTTGATTTGGAGCACTAGAGTGTATCTTAAATGCTTTAATTAAAAGCAGCTTCAACACTGTAAAACAACTTTTATTCCCCCGCAAGCCGTAAATTAGGTTCTTGAAATTAAGGGTGCAGCAGCTTTCACCCTTAAAGTCAAGCTCACTGTGACCCCCTTCCCATTTGACTGATGGGCTTTTGGATTCTTTCAGGCGCTATTCCAGCACAAGATTTTGCGGATGCGCTGTATGATCACTTTTCCGACGCAGACTCACGTGGGCAAGTGCTTTAGAGAACATTACCCCGTATCAATGTCAGTCACACGATCAGGAACGCCTGCCATTGACTCGCTGAAGCCAAGTACACTACAGCGGAGATCAATGTGCAGGCGCCAGAAACGAGAACATACAGCGCATGCAGAAAATCTCAGGATGGAAGCGTGCCTGGAAAATCCAAAAGACCATCAAATGCGAAGGAGCGGGAAGGGGGCGCTGTGAGCTCGACTTCAAGCGTGAAAGTGGCTGCCCCCTTGACTTCAAGAACCTCATTTGCGTACAATCTGCGGGGGATACAGAAATCATGAACCTTGGACATCTTACACAAGAACATAATTAGAAACCTGGCGTCAACAGCTGTAAGGTACTGCTGGCGGTTTATGGTCCATTTTGCTGCTGACAGGTTCCCTTTAACTACTAGAAAACCCTTTAAAGGGGTTGCCTCATGTCACATATTGGTAACATATCACTAGGATATGCTACCAATGTCCGATAGGTGCAGGTCCTGCCTCTGAGACCAATCACTTACCTCTAGGACAGGGCCCCCAAAGTAAAGGAGCGTGCAGTGGGCATGTGCAGGGCGCTCTACATTCAGTTCTATGGGAGTGCTGAAAAGAGCCGAGCGAACGCGCTCAGCTATTTACGGAACCCCCATAGAACTGAATGGAGAGCGCAACCGCAGCTACCTCTCCATTCATCTCTATGACAAAAGCCGAGCCAGCGGCTATTTTAAGCACTTCAATAGAAATGAACGGCGAGCACACTGCACATGCCCAGTGTGCTGTCTGTGTGGGTCTCTGCGTGGGACCTGCACCTATCTGACATTGGTGGCATACCCTAGCAATATGCCACCTATGTGCGAGATGGGACAACCCCTTTAAGTTTGCCGCTGCTTTGTAACACGTCAGTTAGATATGCCTTAACCTATCCAGTAGAGCAGGCATGGCCAACCTGCGGCTCTCCAGCTGTTGTAAAACTACAACTCCCACCATGCCTTGCTGTAGGCTGATAGCTGTGTAGACTGTCTGGGCATGATGGGAGTTGTAGAGCCTCAGGTTGGCCATCCCTGCAGTAAAGGAAGGATCCAGAGAGGAGAGAGCAGGTGGTGCAGAAGCTATGGATCTATGACAACCCCAATGGATCAATGTTTTATGACAAATCTGATACGCCGTAGAATAACACACCCTGTGCCGACTTAAAAAGAATGACAGACCCCCACAACAGCAGAGTAATTGCACATCACTCCTTTATTGTCATGGTTTAAATAACAGAAATCTCTACAAAAAGGAAAAGTGACCACCGTGAGACAAGCGCCAGGACCTGGCCGGGCCGTATCGGTAGAGAGCATTGATCTCTAATACCCACAGAGGAGACGCGAAGCACAATAAATAGCCACAGTATCGGGATGTACTTTACCGTTAACATGAGTGACTAATGGGGCCACAGGGACTCGAAAATACAGGCCATGTGTCCGCTACTACCTGCAGTATTACACCTGAGGTGACCGCAACATTGCTATCTGGAACGTACTGGCAGAAAAGGATTGGTCCTAGATTAAAAAGCTGCACCGAAACGGGTGTACTGACCGTCTGAACCTGCACCTATAAGGAGGAGACGCTCTTGAGAAGCCCTCGAGTCTCGCTTGATATCTGGAAATGCAATCAGCTCAGAAAGAGATAATCATTCAGCTTTCCTGGAGTCCTGAACGGCAAATACACCTATGCCGGCACATAGCAGCCGAGGGAGCATCGCTACATCATTCAGGAGTCTGGGGAAAGCTGGGAGATGCAACACTGCTCGCCGTCCATCTTGCCTAGAGACAGTTAGAGTGGCATTCCCAAGATAGGGATAGCAAATGGCCAGGATACCCCATCCAGGATCACTGGGGGTCCGACTGCCTGGACCTTCCATAATCCTCAGTGGAGCTGGAAAGGGGCACCTGAATGGAGCACAGTTGGAAGGTCGTGGTCCGACACCATCACAACACTTAGGTGGGACTGCCCCTTTAACACCATCCTGGTTGGACGAGGTTTCCATGAACCCCAGTACATGCGAGATCGGGAATGGCACAGGTTCAGGAGCAACATGCAGCCGATACCCGCAGCATCCGAGCGTCCTTAAAGGAGTTGTCACATCTCAACATTTCTGGCATATCTCTAGGAGATGCTACAAATGTCAGGTGAGGGTCCCACCTCTGGGACCGGCTCCTATCTCCAGAACCGGGCCATCAAGGTGAAGGAGAAAGCACCGAACATGCGCAGCGTCCTCTCCCTTCACTGCTATGGGAGCGCTCAAGCTGTTTTCGGAAGTCCCATAGCAGTGAATGGAGGGGCAAGGCTATTCTTGGCTCCCATAGGGGTGAACGCACATGTGTTGCTGCTCTCCCATCACTTTAGGGGCCCCATCCGGAAAATAGGAGCAGTTTCCAGAGAGGGAAACCTGCACCTTTCTGGCATTAGGGACGTATCCTAACGCCATGCCATCAATGATGAAGAGGGAAAACCTCTTTAGAACAGGAAATGACCAAAGTGAATTTCCGTTAACTCAGGGATGCCCAATCTGCGGCCCTCCAACTGTTGCAAAACTACAACTCCCAGCATGCCCTGATAAATATAGACTGTCCATGCATGCTGGGAGTTGTAGTTTTGCAACAGCTGAAGAGCTGCAGGTTGGGCATCCCTGCGTTAACTGGACAGCAGAGATCGACTCAAGGGCTTTTATCAAATTAGTAAAAAAAAATTAGGGGACAAACTCTTACGTCTCAGCAACTTTGGGGCTGAAATGACAAAGAAAATCCAGAATTTTGGTGTAAATGCCCAAGATGCATCATCAGTATTCAAAACGCACACCATGCTATGAATGTGACTGGCCACAAAGGAATATCGCAAGTGCATTCGAAATGGAATAAAAGTGACGCTAACTTGAAAAAAGTACAACAGAACCCGCATGGGAGCGCTGCGCAGTAAGTGCCCTTATCAACCGTAACAGAAGACTACAGAAGGGAACTACTACCCCCATCATCTCGGACAGTTAAGTGATGTGTGACTGGACTGCGCGGCGACCACACGTTCTATCAAACTATACACATAATAGCCAAGGACACTGGAATGAAATGCACAAGCAACACACTAAAGTCGGCTCCAGCTGCGAGGGCGGTGCTGGAGACGCGAACGGTTTGCTAGGGGCGCACTACTTCAGATATAGCGGTATTTTAGAATCCCTAGCTGTCAAGTGTCGGCTTTAAAAAGTGAACTAAATAAAATAAAAAAGGGATGGATGACGCCGTCTTCTGGGAAGGACCGTTTACTTCTTGGCTTTTCCTTGGGCGGCCACGGCTTCCATGGCTTTGCGCACCGTTTCTTCGTCTCCTAGAAACTGCATGGGTTTGATGGGCTTCAGGTTCTTGTCGAGCTCGTAGACGATAGGGATGCCGGTGGGGAGGTTCAGCTCCATGATGGCTTCCTCAGACATGCCTGCGAGGAAAAGGAAAAAGCCGTGCGAAATCTCAGACAGGCGAATATAAGAGCAATTCTGTACAATGGATGACCGCAAGAAAGGACTACATACATGGTGGGCGTCTAATACAGGGTCCTGCAGGGCATCAATGGAAACAGTCAATAAGGGGGTCATTTACTATCAGAAATATGCCTATATTAGGCGTATTTCTGACGTAGATGGCGGTGCAATTGTTATTTGTACTGCAATCTGCAACTTTTCCCCCGCTCACGTCAGGTTTAGGCCCATTTCATTTGTCATTTTCTACACCTGTTTTAGGCGTAGAAAATGGTCTAGATGTAAAACAGCAAGGAAGCTGGCTTACGTTTAGACCGCTGCTGGATACGTCAAAGCTATGTAGAAGCCGGCGCCTCTTCATAGCTTTGACGGATCCACCGCCAGCTATAGGGGTTATTAAGACCGAAGTCTAAAACGGCGGTCCTAATAAATGACCCCCATGGTCTGTATTCAGCACTGCCTTATGGCCACCCCTTTATAACTCTGCTTTCACACATTATGGAAGGGTGGTGCATGGCCAAAAACGACACACCTTGCACTATAAATTGTCGCGGGTGTTGGCCATGCAGTGTTAATTATAAATCATGCCTTTTACGCTTTCAGCCTGTAATGGACCAGTTTTAAAACCGGCACACCACTGACTTGTGCGTTATGTCCCCCTGAGGTGTCTGTCCATTGTACAATGCGTGTAGTGCTATGTTACAGGGGTTCTCCGGGATTATGATACCGATGGCCTATCGCGGAGGGGTCCGACTCAAGACCTCTGCCAATCAACGGTATGAAGAGGCTGCGGCGCTCCGTCGGTGCTTAGGGGATCATTTACAAACAGATAAATGCCACTTTTGTGGTGTATATCTTACGCAGATTCTATCGCACGCCATATTGCAGCAAAATCTGCGACTTCTTCCCCGCTCACGCCAGGTCTAAAAAAAGGGGCCGTGGCGTAGGTGGGGATGGGCTGGCAGGCCTGTCTCATTTATTATTTTGTAAGCCTGTTTTAGTTGTAGAAAATAGTCTAAATGTAAGGGAAGCAAGGAAGCTGTCTTACATTTAGAAGCGCCAAAGATATGTAGAGGCCAACGTCGGTCTTAATAAATGTGCCCCTTAGCCCTCTTCCTGGAACACTGCGTCCATTGCTCACATAGACACAGCTTATTAAAGTGAATGGACCTGGACTGCAATACCAAGCACAGCCACTATACTATGTACGGCGCTGTGCTTGGCAAGATGCGAGGAGGCCATGGTGCTCACCGGAGCCAATCTCATATTGACGGGCTATCCTAAGGATAGGCCATCAATATAAAAATCCTGGAAAATCCCTTTAACGTATCAAAGATCAACAGAATCTGTGGCATAGGCTCCCAGTGGATGGAGGCGCCAATGCAGGTGTGAACAGAGCTTTAGCAGAGCCCAAAAAAGCCTGACTCTCCCAGAAAGCAATTCCTGAGAGTAAACTGTGTGCTGAAGCAAGCAAGCAATGCTGGAAGATTACAGCTCTGAAGACTGAAGAACTGTGAATGCAGCTTTGCACTATAATACAATGTAAGATACATAATATTTTAAAGGGGTTGTCCAGGTTCAGAGCTGAACCCGGACATACCGTTATTTTCACCCAGGAAGCCCCCCTGAGGCTAGTGTGTTCGGTGACGTCACCGGCTCTGATGGGCGGGCTTTAGCGCTGCACTAGCCGTTTTACTGGGTAGGGCAGCACTAAAGCCCGCCTATCAGTGCGGGTGACCTCACCGGGCTTCCTGGCAGCCCCATGGAGAGCCCCGGTACGTCACCGGATCTCCTAAAAATGCCTTTGCCCTGCGCGATTTAGCGCAAGGCAAAGGAGAGCATCGGAGCATGAACTGCTCCGATGCTCAAGTCAGGGGTGCTGCCGGGGTGAAAATGGGGGTATGTCCGGGTTCAGAGCAAGCCCTTTAAAGGGGTATTCTGATCTGGGACATTTAGGGCATGTCGCAAGGATATACAATCAATGCCAGATCCGTTCCTATCTCCAGAACAGGGACTCCGAAGTGAATGGAGTGTGCACTACGCATGCGCTGCGTCCTCTCCACTCACTGCTATTTCTGTAACTCCCATAGATGTGAACAGGGGGTTGCCACGCATGCGCAACTTGCTTTCTCTTAACTTTGGGGCCCCGTTCTGTAGATAGGAGAGAGTCCTAGAGGTGAAAGCCGCCTCTATCTGACATTTATGGAGTATTCTAGAGATTTGCTATCAGTGTCCCTGATGGAAATACCCTTTTGACAATATGCAGCTCTCAAGCTCCCCCTAGTGGTGACCGCAGGCGCAGTATAGAAGGTGATCTGCTTTAGTCACATCCAATATGATTTCTTCTGCGTCTGGAACGGTTCTAGACCTGGTTCAGATTGATCAGAAACGTCTTATGTATTATCAAAGCCTTCCTAAAGAAAAACTGCGATAGAAGAGGAGGCAATTCAACTGTTTTTAAAGGGGTTTGTAGGATTTAATGGATGAAATATAGGTCATCTATATCTGATCAGTGGGGAGGGCTGACTCCTAGTACCCCCTGCTGTGTTCTGATGAGCACTGCAGTTATTTCTTAGTATAGCAAGCACAGCGCCACACATAGTCTAGTGGCCGAGTTTGATATTGCAGGTCAATACCATTCACTTGAATGCGCCTGAGCTCCACAAAGGCCATGTGAACAAGAACTGCGACATAAACCCCTGGTAGCTGAAGGTCTTTGTCAGCCACATTTACTACTCCGCGGCGCGCTTTGGAAAGCTCTGAGCTAAGCAGATTGACGGATTTGCTTGAAACAACTTGCGCTGCATCTCTGCGTTTGATGTTCATGGAAGACTCTGCATCAAAGTAAAAGGACGGAGCATAGCATCTCGGTTAGACAGGTCAATGCACGTCTAAAGGTTGGGGTCTGATGCCAGCAGCTGGTTTCCCCTGAAACACCAATCCTGATCAAGCGCCGTGTGTGAACTGCAATACGACCCCATTCCTTCCGATTAGATCTGTGGTTCACTACAGGCTCGGATCTAGGGGAACGTTCTCACGGCCGCACATCTGGCAATCTGCTGAGAACGCACTTTTAACCCTTTTGGGCCTGTTTTTAATTTTTCCTTCCCCGCCTTCCAAGAGCCATTATTTTTTTTCGGGACAAGTTGAGCTTTTTAAATGGCACTGTTTATTTTACCATTGCTTGTACTGGAAAACTAGAAATTGTTTATGGGGTGAAACTGGGGGGGTTTGGGGTTTTGATATTACAGCGTTCACTGTGCACTAAAAGTGACATGGTAACCTTATTCTGTGGGTCGGTATGATTACGGCAATGCTATATTTGTATAGGTTTTATTTCTTTAAATAGTTTCTTTGAATCACCGTTTTCTGACAGCCATAACTTTCTTATATTTCCGTCTACACGGCTGTATGAGGGCTTGTTTTTTCTTATTTGTAAAAACTTTTTATAAACTTTTATTTAAATTTTCTGGGGGGATAAGGTGAGCATAAAAAAAAAATGGACAAATGTGATTTTTTTTTTCCTGCTCCGGCATTCACCGCACGAGAAACATTTTTGGCATTTTGAGACACAGCAGTGTTTGGTTTATTTATTATTGGTAAACTAGGGGATTTAAATTTATATTTTTTTAAACTTTTTTTTCCTCACTTTATTTTAAGCCCCCCTAGTGGACTTAAACATGCGATCCTGTGATCACTTCTCCCATGGCCTGGAATAATTTACCATTGCAGTCTATGGGAGGTTTGCTATGTTCCTATGGAGCCTTGCCACAGGCGGGGCTTCACAGGAATGTATTGCCGTGGTACCCTCGAGTCTTCCTAACACTGAAAGCTATCACAGAGAACAAACAGAAGTTCGGGCCCCGGGAAAGATACTTCAGATGCCGTGGTCACAGTTGACCACAGCATCTGAGGGGTTATATGACGGGGGATCAGCAACACTGCCGATCCCAGTCATTGAAACCGGGTGCTGGCTGTATTACGCAGCTGGTCCATGCAGTGTGAGCCCGCCCCATACTCCTTACGGCGCACCTTACGTTACTGTATGTGGTGGTGCACGCAAGGGTAAACTAAGGCAGGGACTTACCTTCAAGGTGCTTGACGATCCCTCTAAGACTGTTTCCATGAGCTACAATCAGGACTCTCTTCCCCTCCTTGATCACTGGGACGATTTCATCATTCCAAAATGGCAGGGCTCTGGCGATGGTGTCCTTCAGACTCTCACAGCTTGGTAGCTGGTCTTCTGTCAAGTCAGCGTAGCGACGATCCTGAGGGAAGGAAAAAAATTATAAAATCAATGAGTCTCTCACTGGAGATAGCAGAGACTGCAGAAATCAATACACAGGAATAACAGGCTGAGGCATAGAGGCGGCCATTATTTACTCGGATAGATCTAATCACAAGGCTGCACAGTGCAGGGTCGGTCTAAACGGTGCATACATGGTAAGACCTCTCCAGTGCGGTCTGGTGTCCAGCTGTGGGACCATGTGGCGGTATCACACAACATTCAGTGAGCACTCTGCCTGATCACCAGCTCAGAAACGGCACGCGCACTGCAGAAGCCTTTCCCAAATGGCACTAGGGAGTTTGGGGTAATCGGGAGCCTGCACCCCTAACTTTTTATCTAGTTCTCCCCGCTTATGGCAGTGCCTAAAGCAGCATAGCTCTCTTAAAGGGGTTGTCAATTATTTTTTAATAGAGAATAAGCAGAGAATAAATCAGAATGTAAAAAATAAAAAGGTTATACCTACTACCTTGAACCCTGCCGGTCCAAGTGCCGCTGCTTCGATAATGATTTGTCGATTACTGGTCTCAGTGGTATACAGCAGGAGACTGTTGCAGTCAGTGACTGGCTGCAGCGGTCACATGCACAATACAGGCAAGTCACCTCTGCAGTCAGGAAAGCAAAGCCAGGGGGCGAAGCAGCAGCGCTGGAATGGAGAGGGTTTGGAACACTTAGGTTTCTTATCTAGACTCTTCTCCTGTGTGCGCACATTTTACCAAACCCCCCAGCTGTGTATCCATGAGACGGTCAAGTTGTGACCCTCTGCATGTAAAGTTAAAGGGGTTATCCTCCACTAAACAATACTCCCCCATATGCTGGGCCCTTCACACTGATTCTACCTTCTTGGCTCCCCGTTCCGCTCCTGGTCCCTGCACAGCCACTGCTGCTTCTTCCCGTGCGCCGATGAAAACATCCCTTGTCGGTAGGGGGGAGCAGCCAATGGCAGGTGATGACGAGCCTCCTTAGTGTCACCTGCGATACTATAGGGAGACTCGTCCCCGTCACCAGCGATCCCTCCTCCCCATACAGAATCATGGTTTCTGAGCAGCAAATCTCCGTTTAGACCACACAATCTGCTGCCCAGAAGCCATGATCAGTGGTGCCTGCATGAACAACAGGATCACCCAATGAACAAGCGTTTCGCTCGTCCACCCGGTGATCGGCAGCACATTTACATGGCCAGATTGTCGAGAAAGATCGGCCGTTCCAAATAATCTGCCCGATTCTTGGGCCGTGTAAATGCATCTTAATACAGGCTTTGGGGGTCTGTTTCCAAAGATGTAGACAATCACATATTTCGGTAATTCAACCTTTTTACTTTTGAGCAGGTTTGTACGACGAGCCCTTCTACACATGACGTTAAAGGGGAGAAGACAACCCCTATTGTCCTAACCCCTGCCCAACAACATTCTCCTGTCTAAGGTCCTGCTTTTCAGTAGCTTAGTCCCACAACTCTGGACAATAAGACACGGAAGAAGAAGCGGTCAGGACGGGCAGTGGCTCGGCACGGCAGGACTGCAGACAGGCGATTTATGGGGCACAGGTTAGGACAATAGGGGTTGTCTTCTCCTAAGCAACCCCTTTAATAATCATGTACATACTGATTGCAGTTTGAGTTTATTTTCCTATATTATGGCGGTTTGTCTACTTTAGGCCTGACTCAGGAGGACTCCGACACTTATCACTCCTTACCTTGCTGATGATGCTATAATAATCATGGTCGGCATCCATGGAGGGTGGAGGGATATCGTACGACCGCCTCCAGATCTTCACCTGCTCCTCTCCGTGCTTGGCCGCCGTCTCCGCCTTGTTCAGTCCGGTCAGCCCGCCGTAGTGCCTCTCGTTCAGCCTCCAGGTCCTCACCACCTTCACCCACATCTGGTCAGTGCCGTCCAGCGCCAGCCACAAGGTGCGTATGGCCCTCTTCAGCACGGATGTGAAGCAGATATCAAACTGATAGCTGGCATCTGTCAGACAAAAGCGTTGGAAGCCATTGAATATCATCTATGGATCTACAGGAGATCGTCCAGTTATCCGTATATTCACACGTAGTGGATTTGTTGCAGAAATTTTGGAAAGTTTCCAATTCATCTTAATGTGGCGTGCAGAAATCCATGCACACGGCGCAGAAAAAATAACCCAATTAAGACGTAAAGAACGTTTTCTGCAACAAGCCTGATGCATGCGAATATATAAATCTGGTCTCGTGTTAAAGGTGTTGTCCCTACATTATTCAAACCAGCATCTGGATATGAAAACAGGCAATTACAGAAGTAATAAACTTATTACAGCCACTAAGTTATTCAATAAAGTGTATCTGTATAGCGCCACCTGCTGTTCTTTTCCTTACTTCTCTGTCCACCTCAGTAAGGTTGCTGAGGTGGACGCACATGCTCAGTTCCATCTGTCAGCTGCCACCAGCCGCACCTACTGAAGCTGTGACAGGGCTCATGCACACGACCGTATTTTGGGTCTGTGTCCCATGTCATCTGTGTGCTGTCCACATTAGTGTAGCCTTTCTGCAAAATATAGATTGTGTGTTATTCTTGTCCGTTTTGTGGACAAGAATATCTAGTTCTAACTAAGGGAGTGAAAAGATCTGAGACGTGTACACGGACGGTATATGTATTTTGAAGATCCATGGTTTGTGGACCGCAAAATGGATATGGTCGTGTGTATGAGGCCTTAAAGGGGTTGTCAGGGTTCAGAGCTGAACCTGGACATCCCTCCATTTTCACCCCGGCAGCCCCCTGACTTGAGCATTGGAGCAGTTCATGCTCCGATGCTCTCCATTGCCCTGCGCTAAATCGCACAGGGCAAAGGCATTTTGTGGAGATCCGGGGCTCTCCATGGGGCTACCAGAAAGCCCGGTGATGTCACCGGCACTGATGGGCGGGATTTAGCGCTGCCCTAGCCAGTAAAACAGCTAGGGCAGCGCTAAAGCCCGCCCATCAGAACACACTGCCGGGCGGAAGTGTATTATTGAAAACAAAAGAGAGACCTCGCCCTGCGCGATTTAGCGCAGGGCAAGGGAGCGCATCAGAGCATGAGATGCTCCGATGCTAGCCTCAGGGGGGCTGCCTGGGTGAAGATAAGGGTATGTCCGGGTTCAGCTCTGAACCCCGACAACCCCTTAAAGCAGAAAGGACACCTCCTGATAAAGGACATGCCCCTTGAGCTATGACAGGGAGAGCTGCAGGAGAAAGGGCACATTCCCTGAGCCTAGAGAGCTGCAGAAGGGACAAGATTAAAAATTCATAACCATCTTTACAGGGGGATGTCCAGAAATTTAATATTTGATAAGCCATCAATATCTGATCAGTTGGGCTCCGACACCCCGCACCCCTGCCAATCAGCTGGTTACTGCAGTTCTGCTCCCATCACATTCCCTAACAACCACTATATAGCTGATCGCTGGGGTTTAAGGATGCTAGACCCCCCCCCCCCCCCAAATCTGACATGCTAGGGTTAGGGAATCAATTGTTAAAACCCAGAATACCCCTTTAAAATAAGGCCTGCATTGGGTGAATACCTATGTATAAGGTAAGTGGCACCGCATGGGCCCTGTCCTATGGATCCTGGCCTTGGACGTCGCCCATACATAATGCATGTTCATCTGATCTGCATTCAGACTCGGTGACGCAGGACGCTTTCAGGTCGCGCTTCTACAAGGTCAAAACCGCTACAATCCAGAGTAAATTCTGCACAACTGCCCTTGGACACGACGTGTCCTATTATCTCCAATCACAGACCACCTCCCGCACATTTCAGGTTCACCCACATTCAGCCACAGAAGGTGTTTTTCACTAATACACAGCAAAACAAGACAAAGGTCAAAACTCATCAGCCCAGAGGATGCAGCAGAGCCAGGAGCGCGCTATGTTCCGTGGCCGCTCTTATCTGTGCCGTCACTCACTCGGCTGCAGTGCAGATGTGATATTAATAGTCGTCCTCTTCTCAGTTCTATCTGTTCCTGGAGAACCTGGATGTCCAGCAACATGGCCGCCAGAAGCGCAGTTTGTAGCTCCAGGGTCCCAATGCAAAAACTTTTAACAGGGCCCCCCCCAACTACCGTGCTTCATTTACAGTACTGGTCCACGGGAAAGAGACCATCTGGGCCCCCTCCGGCTCTTGGACCTGGTTTAGCTACACTCTCTGCACCCCCTATGGCCACCCTTACAGCCACCACAGGGGAAGTCACCCAGCTTTCCCGGAATCCTGAACTGCAACCCTACTTGGTCTTGGGACATGTTCATACTGTGGATTTTGACGCGGCAGAATCCGCTTCGGTTTCTCACTTTGAATATCCCTGACCCGTTTCCAGTATAGCCTCACTGAAAGGAGCTAAACCGCAGGTGGGTACCCACCATGGCTTCCAGCTGCATCTGTCTGAGCACAGCATCAATAGGGCACATGTCCCTTCTTGGCGCAGTCGCGGATTTGAACTGCGAAAAAAAAAAAAAACAGGAGGCGGACACCAAGTAGTCGCCAGTGGAAAGTGGGCGCGAAAAGCTGCACCAAAATTCCAATGGCAAATTCCGCCGCGCGAACGGGCCCTTGGAGGGACTGTCGTATAGAGCGCAAACTGTGCGATGCTAGGGCCACCATTACAGCTATGGGACCGCCATCGAGAATGAAGGGGCTGCAGCTCTGACTTAGCGCCTCCCACTTCATTCTGGTGATCGGTAGGGGCCCCCAAGGTTAAAAGCCAACCGAACATAACATGATGGCATATCCTAGAAATATGACATCACTTATCGGGAGGGGAATACCCCTTTAAGCTATGCAGAGGATGGATGACCAAGGGTCTTCTTTGGGAACCCGAGAAAGCTGGGTGATCAGCCATATTCATTGCAAAAAAATATATAAAAAATCCCCTGCTTTGGACCCTGCAGCATCCAGCGACATTTCTCCCCTGGCCAAGATCCCGCCGCACTTGTATCTGA
Organism: Bufo gargarizans; assembly: GCF_014858855.1. Lineage (NCBI taxonomy): Eukaryota > Metazoa > Chordata > Amphibia > Anura > Bufonidae > Bufo > Bufo gargarizans. The sequence goes on from NC_058085.1 coordinate 389,115,843, forward strand.
CTTGATGATTCATCGTCCGGCAGACACTGAGCAACGGCGGGGAAGGAGAATGAATCATTTTCTTCCCTCCTTCGTACAGGGAATGGAGCGTTTCACGACGCGGAGGAAATAAGACAGAGATTACGTAATAACGGCAAAGGAAATGAGTCAAAGAGAAATCCACCAGCGCGCACCCCCCACGGCCGAAGCTGCCCATACGTGATACGAGATCCCAGACTGCACTACTTCGAACGGAGATAAGCGGCTGTCGGAGCCATCAGGTGGCGCTTATCACAGGGAACTAAAGGGATGTTCACACTGAGAATCTTACACATTGATTCTGGAGCATTTTCTGCTCCAAAAACTGTACAAAATTAGTTTCAAAGCCGTTCTGCAGTTCACCCACATGCAAATCATGGGGGGGGGGGGGGAGCATGTGAAAGAGCGGTGGGCGGCCGCATGCAGATGAGGGTACGTGCACACGGCGGGGCAGATTACGGGGATTTTAGTGCGGTCTTCACTGCATTTCAGCACATGTTACTTGCAGATTCTATTGCGGATGTTGATGCAGACTTGGTCCAGATCTCGCCCTTTGCAATCTGCACAAACTGACATAACGCAGGTCCATTTCAGCACCGGGTGCATAAGATTTTAAAGATCTCATCTACTCAGCTGGTAGAAACTGTATTGCGCTGTGCACGGAGAACCCACAAGTAAACACCCACAATGGGGCTGAATCCGTGTGGATCTGCAGCAGAAAGGCAACGCTCAGCCGTGGGCCTCATGCACACGACCGTATTTTGAACATGTCCAATCCGCATTTCTTGTGGAATGCCCATGGACCCATTCATTTCAATGGGTCTGCGGAAAAATCGGACAGAGCTCGGATGTCATCCGTGTGTCCTTTCTGCAAATGACAGAACCTGTCCTATTTCTGCAGCCGATTCCACCCTATGCGCACACCGTAAAGATCGAACACTATCAAAGGGTGCGACACTGATGGCCTGACCGAGGTGGCCATCAGGACTCGAAACCCCAGGATGGGCGATCAATGTCTGAGTGGCAGGAGACTGATCCCCATTGATCAGCAGGATGACGGGGCCCCAACTCAGGTCCCACCCAGGCACAGTGGCTCCTGGTCCTGCAGCACAGCACAGCGCCTGGCCTCCCGCCAATCAATCACCGGTCCCTGGACAGGCAATCAATGGCGGATTCTCGGAAAACCCTTCTATTCTTTCTGCTCGTTAGTAGAGATGAGCGAACTTCTGTTTTAAGTTCGGCGTCTAAAGTTCGGGTTTGGATTAGCGGAGAATCCCGATCTGGAACCGGATATGGATTCCGACTTCCGTTGTGGTCCGTAGTAGCGGAATCAATAATCGGCCATTATTGATTCCGCTACCACGGACCACAACGGAAGTCGGAATCCATATCCGGTTCCAGATCGGCATTCTCCGCTAATCCAAACCCGAACTTTAGACGCCGAACTTAAAACAGAGGTTCGCTCATCTCTACTCGTTAGGACTGGCTCATAGCACAGAATCAGCATTAGGGCTCATGAACATGGAAAATGAAGAAAAATGGAAACGACTCCGTGTGCATTCCGTGTCTGTATGTCCATTCTGCAAAAAAAAATTAAAATTGAACATGTCCTATTCTTTTCGGTTTTCGGACAGGCATTGTTACAATGTATGCACACAAAAAAAACGGATGCAACAAGGACGTCACACAGATGTCATCCGTTTTTTTTTTGTTGCAGATCTGTGTTTTGCAGACCGCAAAATACATCCCATCGTGTGCACGAGCCCTTAGTATTCCAGCTCTTCCATCCTGCTGATCACTCATCGATCGGCCATCCTAACGACTCCTGGAAAACCCCCTTAAAATCCAATCAGTCTCTCTCCATAAACATGAGCGTACATCCGTATCCCTCGACTAGATCTGATCAAACACCCCACCTTAAAGGGTCCCTCCGCCAGAATTCGTCTTGTAACCCATGACTACATGATACTGGCCGAGGACCAGGACCCAGAGTCCCTGCCAAATCCTAATGAAAGAGGATGCAGTGAGAAGAGCGGAGACCCCGGGGCGCTGCGTACTGACTGCGCCCTTGGCAGTAGAGCTGCTTGCTTGTGCTGAACGGAACTCCAATGCAGTCACAAACTCTATTGAGGTCATGTAGCATCTGATGATGGCGGAATACGTTATAATGGAGATCAGGGCGCCATGACTACCCAATACACTTCATGCTCAATATATGACTGCAATCCCCCAAAAGGCGGTGGTGCACAGTACATACGTGTGCATACACACATATATTAACCCTTTCCTTTAATAATCAACCAATCAATAACATTTTGTGCATTCCTTCATCTGCACCTACACCCACTTTAAGGGCTATTACCTTTTAGGGCCTCGCCGCCCTTCTTGGCCTCCTCCACTCCTGTGTCACTTAGATCAGCGTCAAACCAGCCGCAGAATCTGTTCTCCTGGTTCCAGGTGCTCTCCCCATGGCGGATAAGGACGATCTTGTAAGCTGCCATGTCTCCTGCTCTCCCCGGCTGTCAGACTGCGGAACAGAGTGAGGACTGCGCCTGCGCACTCACCGTTTAAGAAATGGGCGTGGAATCGTGACGTGTGCGCTTCACAGATTTCAGTGCGCCTGCGTACAAAGCGTACCTCAAACGCAGGGAACTTAACGGTTAGGCATATTTGTTTTGGGGAAATTGATTCTAGGGATACTTAGAGAGTTCTGGCGGTAGTTAGAACTCAAGGTTAACGAAGGCCGACTGGGAATAGTATGTGGGGCTGCCCGGTGCTAAATGAATGTTTATAGACATGAAGATGGGAAGGTTGCCCTTTGAAAAGATGGCTGCAGCGGTATCAGCAGGTGCTGCTGGATGTTGGCTGAGCTTGTCCTCTGTGGCACGTAAGGCACGTACCAGCAGCAGGAAGACGTGACCTTCATGAGTGTATCATGGGGCTCCTGTGACTGAACAGTGGGTGCGCAGCCCCCTAGTGGTGATTTATGGGAACATACAAGTTCGATGAGGTAAAAAGGTGTCTCACCAGCAATGAGGATGGGGTCGTTTGGTGAATTGTGTCTCATTGCTGCACTGTGACCCATTAATTAGCCTGGATTCCGACTAGTGTCGCCACCTGGCTGGTAAGCCGTCAACCTACCCAGTATTACCAGTAGGAGGCGGTAATTCTCCCTTCTGTAACCAAAGAGGTATGAAATATTTATTTATATAGCGCCACCATATTCCGCGGCACTTTACAAGTTCATAGGGTTCATATACAAAACAAAACTAACTGGATAATATGCAACTGAAACACTAGGAGTCAGGGCCCTGCTCGCAAGAGCTTACAATCTACGAGGAATTGGGGGTGACACATAAGGTAGTTGATTTTGATTAGTAGGATTTGAGCCATTATTGAACTGACAGGAGTGGTGCCGGCCGATCTGCTTCAGGTTTGGGACTACTAGAGGATCGAGTTCAGGCCAGAGGAGTTGGTGGGTGGAGGTTTAGTCGGGGAATAGTCAGTTTAGGTAGCTTGATAAGCCTGCCTGAAAAGATGTGTTTTTAAGGCACGTTTGAAGGTGGAGAAGTTGTGGATTGACCTAGTATTACGGGGAAGAGTATTCCAGAAAGTAGGTGCAGCTCGAGAAAAGTCTTGAAGACGGGAGTGAGAGGTACGAATTATGGAGGTTATTAATCTTAGGTCGCTAACAGAACGGAGAGCACGAGTAGGGTGGTAGCTGGAGATGAGGGAGGAGATGTATGGAGGTGCAGCACTGTGGAGAGCACGAGTAGGGTGGTAGATGGAGATGAGGGAGGAGATGTATGGAGGTGCACTGTGGAGAGCACAAGTAAAGTGGTAGATGGAGATGAGGGAGGAGATGTATGGAGGTGCACTGTGGAGAGCATGAGTAGGGTGGTAGATGGAGACGAGGGAGGAGATGTATGGAGGTGCAGCACTGTGGAGAGCACGAGTAGGGTGGTAGATGGAGATGAGGGAGGAGATGTATGGAGATGCAGCACTGTGGAGAGCACGAGTAGGGTGGTAGATGGAGATGAGGGAGGAGATGTATGGAGGTGCAGCACTGTGTAGAGCATGAGTAGGGTGGTAGATGGAGATGAGGGAGGAGATGTATAGAGGTGCAGCACTGTGGAGAGCACGAGTAGGGTGGTAGATGGAGATGAGGGAGGAGATGTATGGAGATGCAGCACTGTGGAGAGCACGAGTAGGGTGGTAGATGGAGATGAGGGAGGAGATGTATGGAGGTGCAGCACTGTGTAGAGCATGAGTAGGGTGGTAGATGGAGATGAGGGAGGAGATGTATAGAGGTGCAGCACTGTGGAGAGCACAAGTAGAGTGGTAGATGGAGATGAGGGAGGAGATGTATGGCGGTGCAGCACTGTGGAGAGCACGAGTAGAGTGGTAGATGGAGATGAGGGAGGAGATGTATGGAGGTGCAGCACTGTGGAGAGCACGAGTAGGGTGGTAGATGGAGATGAGGGAGGAGATGTATGGAGGTGTAGCACTGTGGAGAGCACGAGTAGGGTGGTAGATGGAGATGAGGGAGGAGATGTATGGAGGTGCAGCACTGTGGAGAGCACGAGTAGGGTGGTAGATGGAGATGAGGGAGGAGATGTATGGAGGTGCAGCACTGTGGAGTGCACGAGTAGGGTGGTAGATGGAGATGAGGGAGGAGATGTATGGAGGTGCACTGTGGAGAGCACAAGTAGGGTGGTAGATGGAGATGAGGGAGGAGATGTATGGACATGCAGCACTGTGGAGAGCACGAGTAGGGTGGTAGATGGAGATGAGGGAGGAGATGTATGGAGGTGCAGCACTGTGGAGAGCACGAGTAGGGTGGTAGATTGAGATGAGGGAGGAGAGTTATGGAGATGCAGCACTGTGGAGAGCACAAGTAGGGTGGTAGATGGAGATGAGGGAGGAGATGTATGGAGATGCAGCACTGTGGAGAGCACGAGTAGGGTGATAGATGGAGATGAGGGAAGAGATGTATGGAGGTGCAGCACTGTGGAGAGCACGAGTAGGGTGGTAGATGGAGATGAGGGAGCAGATATATGGAGGTGCAGCACTGTGGAGAGCACGAGTAGGGTGGTAGATGGAGATGAGGGAGGAGATGTATGGAGGTGCAGCACTGTGGAGAGCTTTGTGGGTGAGGGTGAGAAGTTTGAACTGTATTCTGTGGTGGACGGGCAACCAGTGAAGTGACTAGCACAGATTAGTAGCATCAGTGTAGCGGTTGGATGGATAGACGAGCCTGGCTGCAGCATTTAGGACAGACTAGATTTCTTCACCTTTCGCTTTCTAAAACTTAACATGGATAAAACAGAATTCATCATCTTTCCCTCATCATGCTCACTCCCCCCCCCCCCCCAACAGACCTATCTATCACGATCAATGGCTGCACACTATCCCCGGTCAACCGTCCACTGACTTGGAGTGACCTTGGATTCTGCCCTCTCCTTCCGACCGCACATCCAAGCCCTTTCCACCACCTGCCGCCTCCAACTCAAAAACATCTCCCGCATCCGCGCTTTCCTTAACCTTGAATCTGCAAAAATGCTTGTACATGCCCTCATCATCTCCCGCCTAGACTACTGCAACATTCTCCTCTGTGACCTTCCATCTAGCACTCTCGCACCCCTCCAATCTATCCTCAACTCTGTGTCACCACCAGACATCTGAGAAGCTCTGACAGATGCCTTTCAGAACCTCCACCTTGAGGTTCCTTTGTTTTGCTTTCATTTTCTCATCTCGTTAGCCTCTTTCAGCTGTCATGTAGTTGCACTGATTGCATCCCTTTAAATCCCTCCCCATAGTGCATCAGTTTGCGGTTTATATTACTTCCTGGAGTGTGTGCATGCTGATCCTACTTCTGAGTCTTCTACAAGATAAGTTTTGTTCATTCATTTGTGTTTTTCTGTTTGCTGGATCCCAGGTGACCCTGACTCCCTCCGTATCTAGTGTAGGGAGCCGGTGGTCGTGTCCCCTCACTATTATAGGGTGTTAAGGTGTTATACAGTCGAGGTACGAGGATATGCGATCATCTACCATTGGGATTTTCGCATAGGCTGAGCAGTTAGGGAGAGAGCCAGGTCTGATGCAGGGCTCTCCCTTTTTGTTCCTTAGTTTTGGATCCAGTCAGTCGTATATTCATTTTGTGTTTTCTTGTTTCCTGTACACCTTCCGTGACATTATAAACCGCCAAAACCGTCTCAAGCATGAATCCGGTTTCAACCTTGATTGACCGCATGCAGGGTCTTTCATTGGAGGTAGCAGATCTCCGTAAGACTCTTTCTCAGTTTCAAGTGACCGGTTCAGCTTGCGTTCATGGAGTTTGTTCTGAGCCTAAGATCTCGCTCCCGGATACGTTCTCCGGGGGTAGTGAGAATTTTGCGCGTTTCAGAGAGGCTTGCAAACTCCATTTTCGCCTACTTCCCCATTCCTCTGGTGATGAGGAACGGAGGGTGGGGATCATCATATCGCTGCTCAGGGATAACGCTCAGTCCTGGGCCTTTTCGCTGCCAGTGGTGGCACGGCCCCTCGGTTCAGTGGATTAATTCTTTTTAGCCCTGGGTCAGATATATGATGATCCGGATCGTATTGCTCTGGCTGAGTCTAGACTACGTCTTTTATGTCAGGATAAACAATCCGCAGAGATATATACTGTTCAGAATTTCGGAGATGGGCAGCAGATACTGGTTGGAATGATGCTGCACTCCGAAGTCAATTTTGCCATGGTCTTTCAGAGGGATTGAAAGATGCATTTGCCTTTCATGAGAGACCTACCTCCTTGGATTCGGCCATGTCTCGGGCCGTTCGTATTGACAGGCGTCTTAGAGAGAGAGGAGAGATCACTCCTTCCTGTCATACTCAATCCCAGGACAGTGCGGCCGTCTCATTCAGTGCACAGGGGTCTCAGTCGCTGTCAGCCCCTTCTGAGCAGGAGCCCATGCAGCTGGGGTTGATTGCCTCTGACAATAGAAGATTCAGCCCTCATGGGAAGGTTTGTTTCTGTTGTGGAGGTATAACTCATTTGGCAAATGTTTGTCCCTCTAGGAGATTCAGGCAGTTTTTTGGGAGTAATAAAGAAACAAAAAGAAAAAAATCCTTTAAAAATGTTCCATCTGTTACCATTGGCAGGGTTGAGGCGGAAATTGAAGGTTTTCCGTTTGCTTGTAGTTCCCGTTTTGTCCTGCCTGCCAGGGTGGCGCTAGAGAGCAAGAAAATTTTTTGTGAGATTTTTGTAGATAGCGGAGCAGCTGTCAATCTCATTGATAATCAATTTGCTATAACTCATGGTTTCCAGGTGTGCACTTTGGGAAAGGATATTCCTGTTTTTGCTATTGATTCCGCTCCACTTTCTCAGAAATCATTAAAGGGCATAGTTCACAATATCCGTTTAATTGTGAGTGATGCTCATGTTGAGGATGTGTCATGTTTCGTCCTTAGCGGGTTGCCTACTCCTCTAGTGTTGGGGCTACCCTGGCTCACTAAACATAACCCCACCATTGATTGGCAAGCGAGGCAAATAAATGGTTGGAGTGACTTTTGCAGAGAGAATTGCCTCACAACATCTGTTTCTGAGGTTGCTACTAAGACTGTACCATCTTTTCTCTCTGAATTTTCGGATGTCTTCTCTGAGAGTGGTGTTCAGGACTTGCCCCCGCACAGGGAGTACGATTGCCCTATTAATCTCACCCCAGGCGCCAAGCTGCCTAAATCTCATTTATACAATCTCTCCCAACCTGAAAGGGTCGCTATGCGTGCTTATATCTCTGAGAGTCTGAGAAAGGGACACATACGACCCTCGAAGTCACCTGTTGCCGCTGGTTTTTTCTTTGTTAAGAAAAAAGATGGTTCTTTAAGACCTTTTCTGGATTTCAGGGAGCTGAACAATATCACAATTCGTGACCCTTATCCGCTTCCTCTGATCCCGGACCTGTTTAACCAGATTGTTGGGGCTAAAGTTTTTTCCAAGTTAGATCTAAGACGGGCATACAACCTGGTCAGGGTCAGAAAAGGAGACGAATGGAAGACGGCCTTCAATACCCCTGAGGGCCATTTTGAGAATTTGGTTATGCCTTTTGGTTTGATGAATGCTCCAGCCGTTTTTCAGCATTTTGTGAACAGCATTTTTTATCATTTAATGGGTAAATTTGTATTAGTGTATCTGGATGACATTTTGATTTTTTTCTCCTGATTTCAAAACTCATAGGGAACACTTACGTCAGGTCTTGCTCATCCTGCGGGAGAATAAATTGTACGCTAAACTGGAGAAATGTGTGTTTGCGGTTCCAGAAATTCAATTTCTGGGGTTTCTTCTCTCCGCTTCTGGTTTTCGCATGGCCCCCGAGAAGGTCCGCGCTGTGCTTGAGTGGGAGCTTCCTGAGAATCAGAAGGCGCTGATGCGTTTTTTGGGCTTTGCCAATTATTACAGGAAGTTTATTTTGAATTATTCTTCTGTTGTTAAACCACTCACTGATATGACTAGAAAGGGGGTAGATCTTTCCTCCTGGTCGGTAGAGGCGCGTAAGGCCTTTTCTAATATCAAGGAGAGTTTTGCTTCCGCTCCCATCTTGGTACAACCTGATATTTCTCTACTCTTCATAGTTGAGGTTGATGCTTCTGAGGTGGGTGTGGGTGCGGTCTTGTCTCAGGGTCCCTCTCCTGCCAAATGGCGACCGTGTGCCTTTTTCTCGAAGAAACTCTCCTCCGCAGAGAGAAATTACGATGTGGGAGATAGGGAGTTGTTGGCCATCAAGTTGGCTTTTGAGGAATGGCGCCATTGGCTAGAGGGAGCCAGATACCTTATTACCGTGTTTACTGACCATAAAAATCTGGCCTACTTGGAGTCAGCCAAGCGTCTGAACCCGAGACAGGCCAGATGGTCTTTGTTCTTTTCAAGGTTTAATTTTGTTGTCACGTTCCGCCCTGGGGTTAAGAATGTGAAGGCGGATGCCCTGTCACGTTGTTTTCCGGGAGGTGGGAATTTTGAAGACCCGGGTCCCATTTTGGCTGAAGGTGTGGTGGTCTCTGCTCTTTATCCTGAATTGGAGGCAGAGGTTCAGGTAGCCCAGTCAGAGGCTCCTGATCTTTGTCCTCCTGGGAGGTTGTTTGTGCCTCTCGCTTTAAGACACAAGATTTTTAAGGAACACCACGATACTGTCCTTGCTGGGATCTCATCGCTTGGAGATTCTGGTGGCCGGCGCTTCGTAAGTCGGTTGAGGGTTTTGTGGCAGCCTGCGAGACCTGCGCTCGTGCCAAAGTCCCTTATTCACAGCCATCAGGTCCTCTCCTTCCCTTACCCATTCCTTCCCGTCCTTGGACACATCTGTCCATGGACTTCATAACGGACCTGCCTCGTTCCTCGGGGAAGACTGTGATTCTGGTGGTGGTGGACCGTTTTAGCAAAATGGTGCATTTCATCCCTTTTCCTGGCTTGCCCAATGCTAAGACGCTGGCGCAGGCATTTATTGATCACATTGTCAAATTGCATGGTATTCCTTCAGACATAGTCTCTGATAGGGGCACACAGTTTGTTTCCAGATTCTGGAAGGCTTTCTGTTCTCACTTGGGGGTTCGGTTGTCATTCTCTTCTGCTTTCCACCCGCAGTCGAATGGCCTCACAGAGCGCGTCAATCAGAATCTGGAGACATATCTGCGCTGTTTTGTGGCAGAGAATCAGGAGGATTGGTGTTCTTTTTTGTCCCTTGCTGAGTTTGCTTTAAATAACCGTCGTCAGGAGTCCTCTGATAAGTCACCATTTTTTGGTGCATATGGGTTTCATCCGCAGTTTGGGACATTCTCTGGAGAAGGGTCTTCTGGTTTACCTGATGAGGACAGATCCTCCTCGTCTTTGTCATCTATTTGGCAAAAGATTCAGGATAATCTAAAGAGCATGAGTGAGAGATATAAGCGTGTGGCGGATAAGAGACGTGTGCCTGGTCCGGACCTGAATGTTGGTGATCTGGTGTGGTTGTCTACTAAGAATATCAAATTGAAGGTTCCCTCCTGGAAGTTGGGTCCTAAGTTTATTGGGCCTTACAAAATATTGTCTGTCATCAATCCAGTTGCCTACCGTCTTGATCTTCCTCAGATTTGGAAGATCCATAATGTTTTTCATAAGTCCTTATTAAAACCTTATGTCCAACCCATTGTACCCTCGTCTTTGCCTCCTCCTCCGATTGTGGTTGATGGTAATCTTGAATTTCAGGTCTCTAGGATTGTGGATTCTCGTGTTGTCCGCGGTTCTCTTCAGTACCTCGTTCATTGGGAGGGTTATGGCCCTGAGGAGAGGATGTGGGTCCCAGTGACGGATATTAAGGCCACTCGTCTCATCAGGGCTTTCCATAGGTCCCATCCTGAGAAGGTGGGCTCTGAGTGTCCGGAGTCCACTCGTAGAAGGAGGGGTACTGTCACCACCAGACATCTGAGAAGCTCTGACAGATGCCTTTCAGAACCTCCTCCTTGAGGTTCCTTTGTTTTGCTTTCATTTTCTCATCTCGTTAGCCTCTCTCAGCTGTCATGTAGTTGCACTGATTGCATCCCTTTAAATCCCTCCCCCTTAACTGACATTTTTTATCGTAACAACCAACGATTTATACAGGAAAATCATGACGATTAACAAGGTTGCCCAAACTTTCGCATCCCACTGTATCAGACTCTCACCTTGTAAGATCCTCACCTGCTTTGCACTCCAGGGGAACCAAGAGGGGTCCTCGTGGAGTTGCGGGACAGGTTATGCGTGTCTCTGATGCACTAGCGCTGACCCCTTTGCGAGCCAGTGCGGAGATGCGTTCGCGTGGACATCGGAGGGGAGGACCGTCGGAGTCCCGGGGACAGAGTGGCCAGGCGAGTGACAAGACGCTGCGGCCAGGGTTGTCTCCGGTGTCTCCTGCGACTTCCGTTTCCGCATCTGGGTCCACGCGCTCGCATACTCGCGCTGAGTCAATCATGCGTCCGTGCGTACGCACGAGGGCAGGTTCGCAAAGGGATACACGGTCGCCAGTACGCGCTTCTTATGCACTTCGTCGACCAGTGGCGCATATTATACTGACTCACAAGAGCAAAGTGGATTAGGGAGCCAGCCATGGGTTAATCAACTTGTGATTGCCTTAGGCCTTGTCCTCAGGTGCAGGGCAATTTGTTCACCTATGGTAGTGGACACTTGGCACCCTGGGATTGGTCAGCAGGCATTTAAAAGGAGGTCTCTCAGGGTGATCAGTGCCCACTTTAATTTTCCCTCAACCAGGTATAGGTCACAACTCCTAGTGACTGAAGACTGCCAGGAACTTTGTCCTTACAGCGGACCCAAGATCTGGAGTGACTCGACTGCCAAGTGCACAGCATCATTCAGCACTGGTTGGGACTATTCCTGGAATCTCCTTGCCTGGTTTTTTGTTATTATTCCTTGTTACCAGCAAGTGTCCTGGACGTTTATGTTTCTGGTGAATAAACACCTTTTTGCTTTCATCACTGGTCTGTTTGTTGGTGCCTTGCATTACACACCTACAGTGGAATCCTTCAAAAGAAACCTGAAAACCCACCTCTTCAGACAAGCCTACAACCAGTGACCCTGCTGCCTCTATACCGCCATGACCAGCTTCACCCGCACCTACTGTGTCCTTCTCCCGTACCATGTAGATTGTAAGCCCTTATGGGCAGGGCCCTCTCTCTCTTCCCGTACCAGTTTGTAACTCGTCTTGTTTATGATTAGTGTAATTGTCTGTATTATGTATGTGCACCCCTTATCATATGTACAGCGCTATGGAATGAATGGCGCTTTAATAATAAATAATAATAACAAATAATAATAAATAATAATAATGCGGTATTGAACGCTGCAGAGAGATCCAACAGAATCAGTAGAGAATAGTCACCATTTCTTTTTGCTGTTAGGAGGTCGTTAAAAATTTTAGTAAGGGCAGTTTCTGTAGAGTGAAGAGGGCGAGAGGCAGATTGTAAGGGGTCGAGAAGAGAGTTTGCAGAGAGATAGCTTATTAAGCGAGAGTTGACAAGACGTTCAAGGAGTTTAGAGATGAATGGAAGAGATAGAGCAGGGATCAGCAACCTTCAGCACTCCAGCTGTTGTGAAACTACAATTCCCAGCAGGCTCCATTCATTTCTTTGACCGTTCTTAGAAGAGCAGAGCAAGTATGCATGCTGGGAGTTGTAGTTTAACAACAGCTGGAGGTTGCCTACCTCTGAGATAGAGCCTTGAGAAACCACGTCAGGCGTGAGGTCCGCAGGTATCTTCTGCTGTGTGGTGGCTAAGGGTCCATTCACACATCCACAAATGGGTCCGCATCCGTTCTGCAATATCGGGAATGGCTGCGGACCCATTCATTCTCTATGGGGCAGGAATGGATGCGGATAGCACACAGTGTGCTGTCTGCATTTTCGGAACGCGCCCACGATCTTCTGTTCCACGGCTCCGGAAGAAAGTAGAACATGTCCTATTCTTGTCCGCAATTGCGGATAAGAATAGGCAGTTCTATGGGGGGTGCCGGTCGGGTGTACTGCGGATCCGCAATGCATTACGGACGTGTGAATGGACCCTAACACTGCTAGCGCTTACTAGTGCGTCTCAATAAATTTGAATATCATTGAAATGTCAATTAATTTCAGTAATTCAATTTAAAAAGTGAAACTCATATATTTTATACATTATCTCACAAAAGTGAGTCCACCCCTGACATTTTTGTAAATATTTTATTCTATCTTTTCCTGGGATATCACTGAAGATCTGACACTTTGATACAATGTAAAGTCAGTGTACGGCTTGTATAACAGTGTACATTGGACGTGCCCTCAAAATAACTCAACACACCGCCATTAATGTCTAAACCGCTGGCAACAAAAGTGAGTGCACCCCTAAGTGAGAATGGCCAAATTAGCCATTTTCCCTCCCCGGTGTCATGTGACTCGTTAGTGTTACAAGGTCTCAGGTGTGAATGGGGAGCAGGTGTGCTACATTCGGTGTTATCGCTCTCATACTGGTCACTGAAAGTTCAACATGGCTCCTCATGGCAAAGAACTCTCTGAGGATCTGAAAAAAAGAATTGTTGATCTACATAAAGATGGCCGAGGCTGCAGCACGGTGGCCAAAACCATACAGCGGTTTACCATCAGAACAGGCCTCGCCATGGTCGACCAAAGAAGTTGAGTGGGCATGCTCAGCGTCATATCTAGAAGTTGTATGAGTGCTGCCAGCATTGCTGCAGAGTTAACAGGGGTGGTGTCACGACCATGGTCATGGTCGTGACTCTTTGGTCGCATGCAGTTGTCAGCGGTTTCCTTTTGTTGTCAATCACAGGTAAGGGCTCTGTGTATGTTGCCTCACGTGTGGTTGCCACTGACAACATGATGTGGTTGGCAGTGTAGCAGCTGGAGCTGGTGGCTAGGCTGCTCGCTGTCATAGCATGCGGTTGCCTCTGGCAACGTGTGGTTGAATGTGTTCACGGTCTATGTTTGGTATGCACGGGATTTAGTTGTGTGTGCATTTCCCTTTTAGTGACACTTTCCTTGTTTGGTGATGGAAGGGTTAACTCCTTTCCTTGTGTGGGTGTGGCTGCTTGGACTATTTAGCTCCTGCTGGAAGCCAGAAGTCTGAGGGGTACTTCAGCCATGGTTTATGCTGGAGTCATCCTCCTGGTTCATTTACCATCTATCCAGTGAGGGCCACCCTTGTGGTCATAAGTATCTCTATGCATAGATGTTATGCTATGTCTTGTGGTGTCTTTATGTTTATTGCAGCTTATGGTCCTGGGTTCCTGTGTGATGTGTGCTGTGTCCGTTTATGTTGTTGTGGACAGCAGCACTTGTGCATGGGTTCCAGGCTGTGTGTCTGTGGCAGGTAGGTGTGGTACTAGTTTCACTTACCTGCCACTGCCATATGCTGTATATGTTCCCCTTTCCTGTGCAGCTTGGCCAGTGAGACTCCTGTTCGTCCCCTTCTAGGAGGAACAGGTCGTCTTACCCTGCTCCTAGTCCAGGGCTACCCTGAGGGCTAGTAGGGACCCTAGGTTCCGGAGTATGAGCTCTCCTACTATCAGGGTTGGCTCATACAGCTAGGAGTCAGGGTCAGAATTAGGGATGTATTAGGAGGTGACCTGCTCCCTGATCCTGTCGTCCTGGCCTAGCAGCTACTCTTATCTATGACACCGCACGGCTGAGGGTTTCCCCCACTCTCAGCCGTGACAGGTGGGGGGTCATCCTGTCAGTGCTCAGACCATGCGCTGCACACTGCATGGCTGTCGTCCCAAAAGGAAGCCTCTTCTAAAGATGATGCACAAGAAAGCCATTAAACAGTTTGCTAAAGACAAGAAGACTAAGGGCTCTTTCACACTTGCGTTTTTCTTTTCCGGCATAGAGTTTCGTCATCGGGGCTCTATGCCGGAAGAATCCTGATCAGGATTATCCCCATGCATTCTGAATGGAGAGAAATCCGTTCAGGATGCATCAGGATGTCTTCAGTTCAGGACCGGAACGTTTTTTGGCCGGAGAAAATACTGCAGCATGCTGCGCTTTTTGCTCCGGTCAAAAATCCTGAACACTTGCCGCAAGGCCGGCTCCGGAATTAATGCCCATTGAAAGGCATTAATCCGGATCCGGCCTTAATCTAAACGTCGTTTCGGCGCATTACCGGATCCGACGTTTAGCTTTTTTCTGAATGGTTACCATGGCTGCCAGGACGCCAAAGTCCTGTTTGCCATGGTAAAGTGTAGTGGGGAGCAGTATACTTACCGTCCGTGCGGCTCCCGGGGCGCTTCAAAATGTGACGTCATCCATGCGCATGGGGCGCTCTGACGTCATTCTGGAGCGCCCCGGGAGCCGCACGGACGGTAAGTATACTGCTCCCCCGCTCCCCACTACTACTATGGCAACCAGGACTTTAATAGCGTCCTGGCTGCCATAGTAACACTGAACGCATTTTGAAGACGGATCCGTCTTCAAATGCTTTCAGTTCACTTGCGTTTTTCCGGATCCGGCGGGTAATTCTGGCAAATGGAGTACACGACGGATCCGGACAACGCAAGTGTGAAAGAGCCCTAAGGCCCCTTTCACACAGGCGTGGTTATAAGGGAAAATAACCCTAACATGGTTATAAGGGAAAATAATCACATTCTGAATACAGAATGCATAGTAAAATAGCGCTGGAGGGGTTAAAATAAATAAATAAATAATTTAACTCACCTTAGTCCACTTGATCGCGTAGCCCGGCATCTCTTCTGTCTCCTTTGCTGAACAGGACCTGTGGTGAGCATTCATTGCAGGAACAGGACCTGTGGTAACGTCACTCCGGTCATCACATGATCCATCACATGATCCATCACCATGGTAAAAGATCATGTGATGGAACATGTGATGACCGGAGTGACGTCACCACAGGTCCTGTTCAGCAAAGGAGACAGACGAGATGCCCGGCAGCGCGATCAAGTGGACTAAGGTGAGTTAAATTATTTTTATTTATTTTTAACCCCTCCAGCGCTATTGTACTATGCATTCTATATTCAGAATGCTATTATTTTCCCTTATAACCATGTTATAAGGGAAAATAATAATGATCGGGTCTCCATCCCTATCGTCTCCTAGCAACCGTGCGTGAAAATCGCACCGCATCCGCACTTGCTTGCGGATGCTTGCGATTTTCACGCAACCCCATTCACTTCTATGGGGCCTGCGTTGCGTGAAAAACGCACAAAGAGGAGCATGCTGCGATTTTCACGCAACGCACAAGTGATGTGTGAAAATCACCGCTCATGTGAACAGCCCCATAGAAATGAATGGGTCGGTATTCAGTGCGGGTGCAATGCGTTCAACTTATGCATCACATCCGCATGGAATACTCGCCCGTGTGAAAGGGGCCTAAGGTCATGGATTACTGGAACCACGTCCTGTGGTCTGATTAAACCAACATAAACTTATTTGGTTCAGATGATGTCAAGCGTCTGTGTGTGCTTACAGTCAAGAATGGTGGTGGGAGTATCATGGTTTGGGGCTGCATGAGTGCTGCCGGCTGTGAGGAGCTACAGTTCATTGAGGGAACCATGATTGCCAACATGTACTGTGACATACTGAAGCAGAGCATGATCACCTCCCTAAACTGCGCCGCAGGGCAGTATTCCAACATGATAACGACCCCAAACAAACCTCCAAGACGACCACTGCTTTGCTAAAGAAACTAAGGGTAAAGGTGCTGGACTGGCCAAGAATGTCTCCTGACTTAAATCCTGTTGAGCAGCATCTGTGGGGCATCATCAAACGGGAGGTGGAGGAGAGCAAGGTCTCTAACATCCACCTGCTCCATGATGTCATCATGGAGGATGGAAGAGGATTCCAGTGGCAACCTGTGAAGCTCTAGTGAACTCCATGTCCAAGAGAATTAAAGGGAACCTGTCACGTGGATATTTGATTATAATCTAACTAATTATATACAATCATTAACTACTAAAAAGTGCCTTAGATGTATTCACTTACTGGTGTGACAGATGGTTACCTCATAATATACACACAAAGATGCCACATGCTAATGAGCTGATTTGAGTCCAGCGTGATGTCAGTGAGTCCAGCGTTTTTTTAGTTCAGCGCTATAGCCACTCCCCTGCCCACCTGCTGCTAATTCATATGGAAAATAACTGTCATTCAGCAGCAGGTGGGCGGGGAGAGTTAGGAGCTCATGAATATTCAGGATTCATCATTATCAGCTGGAGCTTTTCAATACAAGATGTTGGCAGATTGACTGGGTCAATTAAAGAAAGTGATGCAGCATTTTGCTAAGAGAATCAGTCACTTATTTATGTTGCCCTTAGTTAGGACACCATAAAACTGGTGACAGGTTCCCTTTAAGGCAGTGCTGGAAAATAATGGTGGCCACATAAAATATTGACAATTTGGGGGCAATTTGGCCATTCTCACTTTTGTTGCCAGCGGTTTAGACATTAATGGCTGTGTGGAGTTATTTTGAGGGCACGCCCAATTTACACTGTTATACAAGCCGTACACTGACTACTGTACATTATATCAAAGTGTCAGATCTTCAGTGTTGTCCCACAAAAAGATAGAATAAAATATTTACAAAAATGTCAGGGGTGTACTTACTTTTGTGAGATACTGTAGATTAATTACACAGAGTGATTTAGTTCAATTTATTAATTTCAGTGACCCTTGTTGCTTTTCTGTGGTTTGGTTTTGAGTATACTTTATATCTACATAAATAACAATAAAACCTGATGAGAATCTGGTACTTGTAACTATGCAAAATAGAAGTTGATGGGGCGGCCGATTTAGTATTCTGATGTAAAAATGTATTTATGCTGCTAGGACTCCTAAAGAAAGCCTGTGAGTCCTGTATCCTCCACCCTTTAATAGAGAAAGCCTGTGAGTCCTGCATCCTCCACCCTCTAATAGAGAAAGCCTGTGAGTCCTGCATCCTCCACCCTCTAATAGAGAACGCCTGTGAGTCCTGCATCCTCCACTCTCTAATAGAGAAAGCCTGTGAGTCCTGCATCATCCACCCTCTAATAGAGAAAGCCTGTGAGTCCTGCATCCTCCACCCTCTAATAGAGAAAGCCTGTGAGTCCTGCATCCTCCACCCTCTAATAGAGAAAGCCTGTGAGTCCTGCATCCTCCACCCTCTAATAGAGAAAGCCTGTGAGTCCTGCATCCTCCACCCTCTAATAGAGAACGCCTGTGAGTCCTGCATCCTCCACCCTCTAATAGAGAACGCCTGTGAGTCCTGCATCCTCCACTCTCTAATAGAGAAAGCCTGTGAGTCCTGCATCCTCCACCCTCTAATAGAGAAAGCCTGTGAGTCCTGCATCCTCCACCCTCTAATAGAGAAAGCCTGTGAGTCCTGCATCCTCCACCCTCTAATAGAGAACGCCTGTGAGTCCTGCATCCTCCACTCTCTAATAGAGAAAGCCTGTGAGTCCTGCATCCTCCACCCTCTAATAGAGAAAGCCTGTGAGTCCTGCATCCTCCACTCTCTAATAGAGAAAGCCTGTGAGTCCTGCATCCTCCACCCTCTAATAGAGAACGCCTGTGAGTCCTGCATCCTCCACTCTCTAATAGAGAAAGCCTGTGAGTCCTGCATCCTCCACCCTCTAATAGAGAAAGCCTGTGAGTCCTGCATCCTCCACCCTCTAATAGAGAACGCCTGTGAGTCCTGCATCCTCCACCCTCTAATAGAGAAAGCCTGTGAGTCCTGCATCCTCCACCCTCTAATAGAGAACGCCTGTGAGTCCTGCATCCTCCACTCTCTAATAGAGAAAGCCTGTGAGTCCTGCATCCTCCACCCTCTAATAGAGAAAGCCTGTGAGTCCTGCATCCTCCACCCTCTAATAGAGAAAGCCTGTGAGTCCTGCATCCTCCACCCTCTAATAGAGAAAGCCTGTGAGTCCTGCATCCTCCACCCTCTAATAGAGAAAGCCTGAGTCCTGCATCCTCCACCCTCTAATAGAGAAAGCCTGTGAGTCCTGCATCCTCCACCCTCTAATAGAGAAAGCCTGTGAGTCCTCCATCCTCCACCCTCTAATAGAGAAAGCCTGTGAGTCCTGAATCCTCCACCCTCTAATAGAGAAAGCCTGTGAGTCCTGAATCCTCCACCCTCTAATAGAGAAAGCCTGTGAGTCCTGCATCCTCCACCCTCTAATAGAGAAAGCCTGTGAGTCCTGAATCCTCCACCCTCTAATAGAGAAAGCCTGTGAGTCCTGCATCCTCCACCCTCTAATAGAGAAAGCCTGTGAGTCCTGCATCCTCCACTCTCTAATAGAGAAAGCCTGTGAGTCCTGCATCCTCCACTCTCTAATAGAGAAAGCCTGTAAGTCCTGCATCCTCCACTCTCTAATAGAGAAAGCCTGTGAGTCCTGCATCCTCCACTCTCTAATAGAGAAAGCCTGTGAGTCCTGCATCCTCCACTCTCTAATAGAGAAAGCCTGTGAGTCCTGCATCCTCCACTCTCTAATAGAGAAAGCCTGTGAGTCCTGCATCCTCCACCCTCTAATAGAGAAAGCCTGTGAGATTTATCAAGACCAGAGTTTCCATCTCTCTGTACTGAAGTAAGATGAGGCTAATTGAGAGTCAGATGTCTTTTGATAAGGCCCCTTGCACACGACTGTATGCCCTCCGAGACATACGGTCCGTAAGCGGGCCATATGTCCCGGAGCGGCATTGATCGTGCACACGGGAGCACACAGCATCATAGATTAGCCCGTGGGGCTATTGTCCCGCACTCATATGATCTTATCAGTGCAGTGTAATCTATGATGCTGTACGCTCCCGTGCGCACGATAAATGCCGCTCTGGGACATAAGGCCCGCTTACGGACCGTATGTCTCGGAGGTCATACGGTCGTGTGCAAGAGGCCTAAATTAGTCGCATCTCTGGCACTCTGTGCGCCAGAAACTTAAAGGGGTATTCCCATCTTAGACAATGGGGGCATATCGCTAGGATAGTCTGATAGGTGCGGGTCCCAGCACACCTATATTGAGAACAGAGCGGGGAGCGCTGTGGCTGGAGGACCCCAGATTTCCCGGGGTCCGTCTACCACCAAGTGCTAATCCCCGCCTCTCCCATAGAATGCTCACATTCATTTCTATGGGACAGACGGCAATAGCCGAGCCAGCGCTCTGCTATTTTCGGCGGCCCCATAGAAATGAATGGAGGGCGGCTGCATATCCACAGTGCGCTCTCCTTCACTTTCGGGGCTCTGTTCTCGATATAGGTGCAGGTCCCAGCGGTTGGACCCGCACCTATAGGACAATGGGGGCCTATTCTAGCGATATGCCGCCATTGTCTGAGATAAAAAAAAAACTTTGAATCTACACCAGTCAGTTTCTGGTGTAAGTTACAGAAAATCTGGCAAGCTGCGCTAAGTCGTGCCCCTCCTGCTAAGCCCCAATCCTTTTCTCACTACTTTGGAAAAGTAGCAAGAAGCTTAAAAAGTTGCAAAATATGGCATGCACCATAATTTTCAGCTTTTATTATGCCACAGTAGTGGCGGAAAAGCCTCAGTAAATGTCCCCCTTTTTTTTATCTATAAGTGGGCAGGGAAAAGCAGGACTGACTGGCCACAAATCCTGAAGCAAATAATTGTATATGATATACTGTATTCCTGAGCTCAGCGTCTCCCCCTCTTTCCTGTGCTATCCTATTCTGACTGTGGATGAGGTTAAACTGAACCCCCGTTTCAAAGCTTTACATTTTCTGAGCTTGGACCTCACCGATTACTACAACTCCAATCGGTGCCATGCCGCGTTCAGCTCCTCTAGGTCTTTCTCCAGTTCACCGAATGCGTTCTAATAGCCGATCATCGGAAGCCGCTGTACTCTGCTGAACCGATCACAGCGCACAGACCTTCTGCAGACTATTGTGCCCATTAATATGACACCTTAAAAAAAAGTTTCCTGTAAGGTCTTCTTTTTAAGGCAGCAGGAGATAGATCTGGAGACACTAAGGTTGGGTATATGCAGCACCAGTTTCTAAAATGTAATAATTTATTTGTAATTGGACATACGCTTTATAGAGAAGAATAGACTAGAGTGGTCTCCTGAGGGAAGCCTGAGAGGCCAGCGGGAGATGGTGGGCACTACAGCAGATCCCCCACCGATAGTATCGTTTGACCCCTCTGTGATTGGTGACAACCATTTACAGTACTATGGTATAGCTTTATTTCCCTTGGTTGTCAGGTTGCCATGATTTCTGTCAGTGTAGGTCCATTCAGTCACTGTAGGCCATGCCTTACAATTTCAGTACGCTCTGCGTTGTAACAGGACTGAAGCTTTTACTGGAGGTCAGAGGCTTAAACAGCTCTTTACGGATCCTTTGGCCCGACAAGTTCTTCTTCTTTTTTTGGTAATTTTTTAATTGGTCTTGGAAATCCTTGTGAACCATTTTTATGTAACCTTGCGGTTCACACAGTTGCTGGAAGAAGAAAATAATGCATAAAAAAATCAATTGAGGGACCACAATCATCAAAAAGATTTGTAGGCAGCATTTCAGGATATAACTATTGCTGTGCAAATCCAGTCATTTGCATCAAGGAGCTTGGAAGCAGGGTTTTAAGTCTATGGCAGGGACAGACTGGGAACTTAAAGTGGCCCTGGAAAAAACTAAAAGTGGCCCCATGTTGTAGGGGGGTCCAAATTGACAGAAGGTGGAGCAACACAAGTAGGTGTGGAGCCTGCAATACCTTCAGTGGGGCTGAGCTGCAACTAGGCCATGAGACCAATGTACGGTGATGTCACATCGCCAAGGAAGAGGTCCCGGCACTCATGGAGCACCCAGCCTCTTCTAACAGCTGATCACCAGTGGTCCCGATGTCAGACCCCTGACAATCTGACATCGATGACCTATCCAGGGGATCGGTCACCAATATAAATTCCTGGATAACCCCTTTAGTGGTGGAGAATGAAGAATACCTTGGGGTCTGCACATCAGGGTAGCCGTCACTAACCTAAAAATAATTTTCTGCATTCCTGTCAAGCTTCTTCCAACGCCCTCCATTACAAATTTGTCACTTCTGTAGTGTTCCGTGAGCGCTTAGGTCTCTTCCTAGGCAAGTGACGTCACGTTTCTCGGTCACATGACCTAGACGCAGCTCAGCCCCATTCAAGTGCCACTATCAAATGTGCTTGGTGAGCGCCGTGGCTTCCTTAAATAGCTGATCGGTGGCAGTGCCGGCAGTTGGACCCCCACCAATCTTATAGTAATGACCTAGCCTAAGGATGGGCCATCAATATGAAAATCCTAGAGAACCTCTTTAAATAGTACAACCCAAGAAACCCTGGGACACTCCAGGAATATTTCAATCTGCCCCACGTGATTTATATTCCTGTTCACTATCTCTAAATTTACTCTTTTATCCCCCTGAGAATATTTTTTTAATGACCTATTCATCCTGTTTTCTGCACTCAGTCTTGTTCTCCCCTCCCCAATGAAATACTTACTTTATATGTTTCATAGAACTCCTTATAGCCACCCTTTAATAGATAGAGTTCAGGGTAGCAGAGATGTGGATACTGGTTTGCTTTCCTGTCCAGGTTTCTTAAAGTCCGACACCTTGAATGCAGAAAGAAAAGCTTTTAAAATGCAAAATAGTGATTTTATTTTTTTGCAAATAATATGCTTGGTGCACCCTGGGTGGTGCCACTGCAGTCTCGGTGCACCGGGCTTTCCCTGCATCATTGCTACCGGCTCTGAAATCACTGGGCATCTGTATGGCTGAGCGATGGTGCACCGAACAGAGCAGCCCCAACCAAGGTGCACCGAGCAGAGCAGCACCAACCAAGGTGCACCGAGCAGAGCAGCCCCAACCAAGGTGCACCGAGCAGAGCAGCCCCAACCAAGGTGCACCGAGCAGAGCAGGCCCAACCAAGGTGCATCGGAAAACTTATTTGCATAGTAAGTGGCGTAACTAGAAATGACTGGGCCCCACAGCAAATTTTTAAAGGGTCACCCCCACCCCCAGCCAGGCAAATTCTTTGCAACCCCCTCCTTCCATGAAACCCCCACTCCTGTGGGTAGTCAAGATCGCTCTCTCAGACGAGGCCCGGCAACCGCTCCGTCCGTTTTCCTACAGTGTCTCTGTATATCATGTTATTTTATAATACTGTTGAGGGGGCCCTAACAACAAAATCTTTTAGTCCTCCACCTGGGTGGACCTCTTCTGAGTTCAGGCCCCAAAGCAGCCGCTTCCCCTGCTTCCCCCATAGCTACGCCCCAGTCAGGAGTAGAAGACATAATTATGGTTATGTTTCAGGGCACCTAGCCTCCATGGTAGTAAGCTTAGTTTAAAAGCGATTTGGGAGGTGACAGACTCAATTTAAAGTGGTAGTTCAGCTTTTAGATCATTCGGATAGGTCAATATCAGATCTGTGGGGGTCTGACACCTGGCACTCCCACCGATCACCTGTCCTGGAAAATAACAGTGCATGAGGCAGAAGCAAAAGGCTCCATCCATTATGTAGTGGCTTGGTCCCGTGATGGCTGCAGCCAGTCACTGTGCTGAGGGGTCATGTGTGCTAGAATGGCACATCATTAGAAACAAGCCATTCCAGACTGCTGAGGCCATTGACTGGCTGCAGAGGTCATAAAACCAAATGGCTATGGTCTGGTGGGGACCCAAAGTACCTAAGAACATAGCCTGAGTGCGGGTACAGCAGTTCCTATAGAGACAGGTGGTGGCTCATAATTAATGTACTGGCAAAAACATTAGGGAAGGCCTAGAAGAGAACAGCGGGGGTCTCCAAAACAACATACAGGTTAGGCTACTTTCACACTGGCGTTTTAGCTTTCCGTTCAGGGCTCTCACAAGCGGTTCCAAAACGGATCAGTTTTTGCCCTAATACATTCTGAATGGAAAAGGATCCGCTCAGAACGCATCAGTTTGCCTCCGATCAGTCTCCATTTCGCTTTGGAGGCGGACACCAAAACGCTGCCTGCGAAACTGAGCCAAAACGGATCCGTCCTGGCACACAATGTAAGTCAATGGATCCGTTTTCTATGACACAATCTGGCACAATAGAAAACTGATCCGTCCTCCATTGACTTTCAGTGGTGTTCAAGACGCATCCGTCCTGGCTAAGGTAAAGATAATACAACCGGATCCGTTCTGAACGGACGCAGACGGCTGCATTATCTGAACGGATCCGTCTATGACGGATCCGCACAAAAACGCAAATGTGAAAGTAGCCTTAGCTGTCAGACAAATGCTTGTTGGCTCCAAGCTCTTCATCCAGATACCCCCATACATATGCACTCTTGTATTGGCCGAGCATGCATGTGCTCTCTGCTAGGCACCTCCAGCAGCAGCTTATCGCGCTTAGGGACCAGGTTGAATTCAAGATGTTGATCCTTCTTTCCTCTTGTTGTTGGGGGAAGAGGTCGGTGCACCACTATAAAACTTAGATGGTTGCCTATCCTGCCAAATTCTGTGAGTTCAGCTGACCTAATGTGTATGGTCATCTTCAGGTGACAATTTTCACCTCCGAACCAATTTTATTTAATCTAAACAGTTGCTGAATGCTTTCATAGGGGTCGTATATCTGTTTTTCTGAGCTCCAATACCTGCATTTATCTTCACACTTCCATAGAGCAAAGTGGTAACATTCTGTCTGTCTGCAGCCACAGATAGGGGGAGCTATGGAGCTTATTGAATGCAGCTTTATTATTGCTTTTAATAAATCCATGTCCCATGGCAATGCCCTCTGATCAAAGACAGAGAGAGAGGGGGAAATAGACAGAACTAGAGTAAGATTGGTTCTCCAAGCACTCCAAGCACTCCAAGCACTTTTTGTTTTGTTTTGTTTTTTACTAGCGCCTCACCGCCCAGAACATGGTGATGCATACACTTCATCATCTGTGGTTGAAGGCCATTCCAAAATTACTAAAGCAGAGACTGCTGCAGTCACAATAATGGTCACCATACACATTAGACAACTGTCAGCCGGGCATGCAGGTTTCAAGGTATCAGCCAACCATCTAATCTCTATGGGAGGGTCCTGACTCTACCGTCTCAACTGACTCAACTCTGCCATGACTCTACCATCATGGCAGATGTTGGGGGGGAAAAAGAATCGGGCATCTTGAATATTAGCATATCTGATTAGTTGACAGAGATGTATTGCACCGACGTATTCCCTTCTCCCCATGGAAAATACTTGCATGCTCATCTGCTATACTGTCGGCCACCAGCTATGTAAGGTGTGCGGCCACCTATAAGGCCCGAGCAGCACCTCACAACCAGGGGGCGCCTCTCCGGTGAGATCTGACTCCCAGTTTGAGAGGGGCTACCATAGAGAGTGTTGGTTTTCTTAAACGTTACGGATAATGGATAGAGGATTAATAATTGGTTATACGCACAGTTTGGGAGCTCTTTCAGAGGAGAATTCACAGTGAAAGATTACTAGTCTTCTGCCCCGGGGAAGTGATGGACTCTTAAAAAAATATTCCGAAATCTGGTCTTCTTTATATAAATTCAGGGCCCCCTGTTAAAAGCAAAGGCACATTAGAGAACATAAGGGGAGCATAGTAAAACATGTGACTGTCCACTGATCCAGCTCATTAGCACAGAAGCTCCAAAAAAATGGATATCTTTAAAATGACTATTAAAGGGTTCTTCCGCTCTTGTCACATGTATGATTAAAGGGGTTTTCTGGGAGTAAAATATTGATGACCTATCCTCAGTGGGTGTCCAACTCTCTGCAACTCCACCAATCGGTTACTTGAAGAGGCAGCTCTTTCTAGACCAATTTATGGCGCTGTGCTTGGTATGCTGTGAATAAGACGAGCTTAGTTGCCAACAGTCCCGAGTTTGCAGGGACTGTCCCTAATTTTCAGAGACGGTCCCGGAAAATCGGGGTTGTCCCAGGCCAAAAATGTGCATCACCTATGTAAGCCCTATCTATAAATGGGCGGTCCTGGTGGGTTTGGGGCTTTCCTGGGGGCCCCCCAAATTTACTAATTGCAATGTTGGAAAATATGCATGAGCACTGTGGCCCTTGGAGCAGGTGCCGGGAGTTGGACCCCCACCGATCTGATACTGAAGACCTATCCTGACGACAGATCATCAATATGGTACTCCCAGAAATCCCCTTTAATTTGATGTATCCTTCTAGAGATGCCACATCTTTATGCGCATGCCACTGGTAAATCCAATGCATTTTACAAATCCTTTGGGCCATCCTTTTGTAAAAATTTTCAAGAACTGTCTGAAGAGGTATAAAAAGTATGTAAAAAATATATATAAAAAATAAATCTGTCACGTGGCATGTACACAGGTGTTTGCTAAATCTCATCCAGACTTTCACAGCACAATGTTCTCTTCACTACTTGAATAGTGCATTCATCCATCCATCCATTCACTGTGTGAAAGCTATGTTGTATAAATGACTTTATGAATAAAATACATTATAATTTATGTCCTGTCAATGGGTCAGAATCATACCTTGATATGACCTCCAGCATATTCATAAGGATAGCGGCAGTCCACAAGATGGTACGTCTGTACAATCTCTATATATCCTCCTCCGAGTACATGCGCTAACTGTGGACAAAGCATCAAGAGTTAAAGGCTATGGACATCTTTTTTTCAATTGCAGTTTACTCATTTTGGGCTACAAATCATTTTTACTAAAAATTTTCAGCTGTTTCTTAGCCACATGGGTTAAAATTCAGTCTGTTTTGCAAACTGTGACTTTCTGTATTCTTTGAATCCGGTTATCTGCCGACTCATGCAGCTCTTATCACTGATCCACTGATCTCCTGACCTCATAAACACTTATATAAGCCATATACTTAACAGTTTGATAAGAACTGACCTATCATGAGTGTTTATGAGGTCAGAGATAAGAGCTACACATGAGCTGTACGATAACAGGATTCAAAGAAAACAGAAAGTGACAGCTTGCAAACAGACTGATTTTTAACCCCTGTATCTCAGAAACAGCTGAACATTTTTGATAAACACCAATATTTTTTAGCCCAAAAAGAGTAAAATGCAATCATATAAAATTCTCCTGAAGGTGTTATTATCGTGGATGATAGGTACGTCTCACCGAGGTTCCTGGCCTCTGTGGAGTGAGATCCGGTTTTTATGTGTCAGCAGCAGTTGCTGTTTGACACCTTAATACTTAGTATGGCTGTATAGCTGATCCGGGACGGCTCTTACTGGGAGTAGTCAAAGTGCTGGGTGGGTGACTACTCCCCATGCTCCAGGCCGGGTTTTGCCAGGCCTAAAAACCAGCCAGCACTGCCAGGTGAGGAGGATTACCTCAGTCTGACAGTGGAGCTCAGGAGGTGTGTGTGCTGGGATCTGAGGCTTGTGCCGTGCTGGAGGGCTGAGACCCGTCTGTGAGGGAAACGGGCCCCCTAAAAGCCTGCTATGGACTGCTAGAGGCAGAACTGCCAACAAGGTGATTTTTTCTATGTGGAATTTATATTGTGTGTGAACTAACACCAAGACTGCAAAGTGACGTTTTGTTTTTGCTTTATGTGTGAATAAACACGGAAGTTTGATTTAAGAACTGGTAATTTGCCTCTGTACTGTGTCCGCACACCCTGTCTACCAGATCGAATCCCCACATCCATAGCCTTTAAATGATGGACAGCAATATTGTATGATGAGCTATAGGGTGTTTTGAATGGGAATGTTTCATCAGAAAATGATCAATTTTTGTTTCATTTTCTGGGTCACTATGGTGAAAAAATCCTGACATCTTGCAGTTTGACTGTTCAGCCTCACAATTGGCTAACACGTCCTGTTCTATACAAGTCACTTCTCATTATCATCACAGGCAGGATTATAACAACAGGTAATACTGCCACAGCTCATCTCCTCCCCCTCCCTGCACAATGACCTCTTCACAGAGCATGCCGGCAACAGTCTCCCATACAAGGAAGTCAGTGAGTCATTTGCAGACTACAGGTTCCTGTGGTCCATGTGCTAAAAGCAGCTCAGGACCGATGGATGCTGTTCCATACAGAAAATAGAAAAAAAAAAAAAAAACTGTCTGGTTCTAATTAGTAAAATAAAAATATAGATAATACTTCCCCTTTAAGAGATTGAGATACAGTTATAGTACAATACACTGCATTGGAGCGGCATATACCCCCTGCCATTGAACAGCTTTAGCCTTATACATGGGATTGCTTGGCAGCACCTCCCTTGTAAACACCCGTAGGTAGTGACAATGTCCCTTGTCCAGGACTTCCGAGTCCCAAAGGTACCATCAACTAGGAGAACCTTTGCTATTAAAACCAGTAATGCCAGTACCGGTCAGACAGTACTAGTTTTGCCGGCTGCAGATATCATGGGGAGGTAATTTGTAGCTTCTCTGTGTCACTAAAAGAAGCAGAGGACACGCTATGGCGCTCACTGAGCACTGGTTGCCTCTAGGTGGCAGCATATGTCTCTGTGTGGACAAAGTATGTATGTAATATATGTGCACTGAAGTAAAGGCACCACATGGCACTCTCAGGGTATTGTGTGCACTGTATAGCGCATGTATTTAGGAACTATATGGCGGTATAGTCACATATAAATATGGCTGTTACCATGGCTGCTTTAAATATTGACTGCCCCTCTTTCTTCCCTCACAATCAGGTCAGGTCTTCATCTCATCAAAGGGCTGGCAGGACGTGTGAATGGACCCTTAATCTTCCTACCCTAGAAGTCAGGTTTTTGTACTGATAAGTGTATGTGAATATTAGCCTCACGAAGAGCATTACTTACCGTGCCGCATGTTATATATTTCAGGTCCTGATGGTTTCCCCGTTCTATAGGTAGGCTGTAAGGCTGTGAAGAGTACATTGACTCCTGTTACATTGTAATGTGTTCTGGTAACATTTAGATTTTTTGTTATTTATAAGTTATTCTACTTTATATAGAAGAGTAGAATTCCTCCCTGCTGACTGCTTCCAAAGATGAAAATTACTGTGTAAATATTAGTGTATTTTCAGCCAAACGCAGCAGACAAGCTAAGGGTACTTTCACACTAACGTTATTCTTTTCCGGTATTGAGTTCTGTCACAGGGGCTCAATACCGGAAAAAAACACTTCAGTTTTATCCTAATGCATTCTGAATGGAGAGCGATCCGTTCAGGATGAATCAGGATGTCTTCAGTTCAGTCTCTTTACGGTATTTGGCCTGCAGTATTTTCTCCGGCCAAAATTCCGGAACACTTTGCCGGAATGCCAGATCCGGCAGGAAAACCGGATCCGGTTTCCCGGTCTGCACATGCACAGACCTTTAAAAATGCTAAAAAAAAAACAAAAAAAAAACGGATCTGTTTTTCTGGATGACACCGGAGAGACGGGTCCGGAATTTCAATGCATTTGTCAGACGGATCCAGATCCATCTACAAATGATATCCGTTTGCATACGGATTTCCGGATCCGGCAGGCAGTTCCGACAACGCAAGTGTGAAAGTACCCTAAGGCTAGCTTCACACATGCAGCAGAACCGGATAGTGCTGCTTACCTGCCGGACCCCATTGGCTCTAATGGGAACCAGCGGGGATCCAGCCAGTCAAACATTGCTGCAAAAAGTCAAACGGTTTTCTGTCCGACCGAATCCCAGCATTTATGCCGGGGTGCAACCAGATCCCCGCCGGTTCCCATTATTGTCAATGGGGTCCAGCTGGCAAGCGGCACTATCCAGCTACGCCAGATCCAGAGAACTCCGGCTGCCAGAACAGCCTACCAGATCGCTGTGCTGCATGTGTGAAAGTAGCCTAAAGGACATATAATATACCCCAAAAATTGCTGATTGCTGATGATTTTGTTATGAATGAACAGCACAAACCATGACAAAAAAAGGCGTCAATTACATGTGAAAATTACTTTGGATATCACCCGGTCTATTGCAAAGGGTGACATCTGCAATTGACATGATGTGGATTTAATATCTGCACTGCAGGTCGGTTTATGCGATGTGTGGATGAAGGTTCTTAAAATCTTATCCGCTTTGTTGGCACTGTACAAGGCTGCGGATTTTCCTCAAGTTAGGTCATCAGTATCAGAAGTATGGGGGTCCGACACCCGGCACCACCACTGATCAACTGGTTTGGGCAGCCGCATTCACGGAAAGTCTACAGCGGACGGAAGTCATACTGCGGCTCTGTTCCTATTTGCTTTTATTTTGTGTTTTTCTCAATATTGTAACAGTTTATCGCCTACTTTTGAGAAGTCTCCAATGAGGTCCTCACTTTCATCTTCATTGAACGCTGGGCTGATGTCTCCCATCTAAAGAGAATAGCGGAGAAAAGGGCAAATGTTAAGATTTGTGACCATTTTTATATTTTGCATTTATTTTTCCAGTTTTTGTTTCATTTGTAAGCTGCCAGGGGTGTCCAGCAGCAACTTATTTCCCTCTTCCTATTGGCTAAACCCAGGGGATCGAAAGTAATAGCTGTTGGGCTATCTAAGGTGTATGTCCAGCTAAAAGAAGAGTTGTCACCTCGCCTGTCATGTCTGTTTTAGTAACTTGCATCCCCCTTGTAATAACATGTCATCAATGTTGTGCCATTCCTCTATTATTCATACCAGAATTTTATGCATGAAGGTCCATCCGGGTGTTACCAGTTGTGGGGGTGTCCCTGCAGAGTCTGACACTGGCAGCACTGATTGGATAGTGTCATACTGTGCAGGGACACACACCCAACTGATAACACCCAGCTGGACCTTTATTGCAAACCGCCAGCAATTCATTCATAACTTCTAGCAGGAATAATAGAGGAATGGCACAACATAGAGTCATAATAACAGATGCCCTAGAATTAATATTGCATGGGGACTGCATGTAATTACTAAAACAGGCATGACAGGGGAGGGGACAGGGACGTTTTAAAGAAGACACGTCTATTTTGTTAAATACTTGTATTCTCCAGAAAAATAATTATGGAGCACCTTTTCTTCCGACTCTACATTGTGCCATTCCTCTGTTATTCTTCCTAGAAATTTATGACATGCTAGTATAGAGATTTTTTACCGAAACCCTCTTGCTCTCAGAACATTGCGTATTTTCTATCTCGTTGCTTTCTCTGTGGACGTCTTTGTGATGTTTCTCCGGTCTCTGATCCTGGTGTCCTGTAACAAGCTCTGAGCTTTGGAACAAGTCTAGAAGCTTCAGGCGAGATTTTTTCTGGATAGACAAAGAAAAAATTAATAAAAAAAAATAGGGGGGTCATTTACAAACAGATACAGTATACGCCACTTTTGTGGCGTATATCTGTCGCACGCCATGTTGCGGCAGAATCTGCAACTTCTTCCCTGCTCACTCCAGGTCTAAAAAGGGGTCACAGCGTGGGGGCTGGGAAGGGGACGGGCCGGTAGGTCTCTCTCATTCATAATTTACTAGAAAATGGTCTACATGTAAGACAGCAAGGAAGCCGGCGTAGATTTAGAATCGGCGGTGGATACGCAGACGTTATGTAGAGGTTGGCGATCCACCGCCAATGTAGTGGCTTTATTAAGACCGGCGTCTAAAATTACGGTTTTAATAAAACGTGCCCCATAGTGATCAGTATAACCTGCACGGATCTTGGCCGCACACAGTTTGATAATTAACCATCGTACCTTTCTTGGGTCCTTACGACATTTGTTCTCATGGTCTCTCACATTGACTTTTCTAGCCGCCTTCTTCTAGATACAGAAATAAATGTTAAAAAAGTAACTTTGGATACAGGTCCCCCCCCCATCCCCCCTTCTATAATGGGTCATAGGATATTATCATAGACGGAGGACACTCACCGGCTTGTAGCTGGACTGGAAAGAAGAATCGCTGCAACATGAATGAATGAAAGAATGGATTATTGTAACATAACAAGACCCTTTAAGTGGCTTGTTTCCTCCTAAACTATCCCTTTAATCCGAGGGTGATGAAGTTGGCTCCTCGTTTTCTCTGCAATATGGCAACCATTCAGATAGATACATGGGCTGAATGAGCAGGAATAGCTGACTCCCTCTGGCTCATAGTGTGGGATGCCGAGCGGGGGATGCCCCAATAATAGGGCACCTGGACAGGGATAGTTCTGCCATGGGTTTAGGCCCATAGGTTTTATAATTGTGGGAGTTTACCAACCCCATCTCCTCTAACTATAGACATTTGCATGCACCCCACTACCCTCCAGGTTGGCAGACTTTCTAGGTCAGCTTCAGTGTCCCAGAAGACCAAGTGATCCCACAGTAAACTTTTTTTTTTTTTAGGTGGATCCCTTTACGTTGTCCTTGACTTTTATAAGAAATTGCTGTATAGAGCCCAGTACAGGACGTCAGGACATAACCCGACCACCAGCCTTGTGCGCTGGACTTTGGGGGGCGCTGCTGAATCTATGATGTCTTGCTGCTGACATCGCAACTGCACTGTAGCTTCTGCCAATGATATCCATGAATATATTTTCTTGATATCTACACTAAGTGATAAAAAGAGCATCTAAAAAACCTAATGTGATTGAGCTGAGATTGATAAATTATAAACTGCTAGTGGTGCCTGGGCAATGATCCCACAACCAAGGTGGTGCCCCCTTTATTTTTGGGTTCTGCAGCAGGGTATATATATGGAAGCAGGGTCACATTAATACTACATGCAATCCCCCTTTGCATGGTAGCGGTCATACAGATGCTGGATGTTCTCCTGTGGTATGTCACTATCAGGCACTATGCATGATGGCAGTAGGCGCTCTCCAGCCCTCCATCCTGCAAACTCTGATGCGGCCATTACCTACAGAACCTGCTTTCATCACTGAACCCAGTTGCTTTCCACGAGTCTGCAGGAGGGTGGGAGAGAACCTACTGCCATCGAGGGTGGATTGGCCATAGACCTTACAGGCAAATTTCCTGGTGGGCCGATGCCCATGGGGTCACCATCCCTCCTCTCTTCTGCTGGCCAGGTACATAATGAGCTCTCAGTGGTAATTAAAGGGCTTCTGTCACCCCACTAAACTCATGATTTTTTTTGGGGGGGGGGTACTTATAATCCCTATCCTGTGATATAGCTATACATTAGGTTATTAATCATTTTCGTTCTGTAGATATGTAAAAAAACGTACTTTTATAATATGCTAATTACCTGTCTTCCAGCAAGTAGGGCGTCTATTTTCTGGTAGCAGCTGCAAAAACCCGCCCCCTCCTCCTGTTGATTGACAGGGCCAGCCGCGATCTCCTCCTCCGGCTGACCCTGTCAGCATTTCAAAAATCCTGCGCCTGTGTTGATTTGGCGCAGGCGCTCTGAGATAAGGAGGCTCGCCTCCTCAGCACTCCCTCAGTGCGCCTGCGCCGATGACGTCTTCTCTTTCGGTGACGTCATCGGCGCAGGCGCACTGAGGGAGTGCTGAGGAGGCGAGCCTCCTTATCTTAGAGCGCCTGCGCCGAATCAATACAGGCGCGGGATTTTTGAAATGCTGACAGGGCCAGCCGGAGGAGGAGATCGCGGCTGGCCCTGTCAATCAACAAGAGGTGGGGGCGTTTTTTTGCGGCTGCTGGTAGACAGGTAATTAGCATATTATAAAAGTAAGTTTTTTTTACATATCTGCAGAACGAAAATGATTAATAACATAATGTATAGCTATATCTCAGGATAGGGATTATAAGTACCCCAAAAAAATAATAATGAGTTTAGTGGGGTGACAGAAGCCCTTTAACGTAGTGAGAATCAGAAACTCATGTATCCCACCAGCACCCCCTTAATCCATATTCTTGACCTAACCCCTTCCTTCCAGCCAGAGGTGTCACTTGACCGGCATGCACTTTCTATAATACTGGTGTCTTCTTATGCACCACAAGGGTCTTTGGGCCCCTTCAGGCTCCTGGGCCCGGTAGCGACTGCTACCTCTGCACCCCCTATAGCTACGCCCCTGCCACCAGCAACAGAACGTGCCCTCCTGAATTCAACTGATGTGGTCCACATCTCACCTCCTAAGACCCCTGCTCCATATCTTAATTAGAGACAAATGGAGGAGCACAGCAAATGGCATCTAATGATGGCCACAAGAGGAGGACAGCTTTTGGGGAAATATATTGTGCTGCACTGTGGTATATGGTTGTGCTGGGACAATATTTTGCACTATGGTATTGCTGACCCCTCCTATTTGTGTTGCCTCGCCTTCTGTCAATTTGGACACCACTATAACATGGGGCCACTTTTAGTTTTTTTTTGCAGGGCCACTTTAAGTTCCCAGTCCGCCCCTGACTGCCATCATGTATAGTGTCTCTTTAGTGACATACAACAGGAGGACATCCAGCATCTGTAGGACCGTCACCATGCCAGAGTGGACGCCTGTATCGCAGCAAGGGGAGATGCCACCCAGTATTAATGTGACCCTGCCCCAACATATGCCCAAAATATAGGGGGCACCACCTTGGTTGTGTGATCATTGACCAAGCAGCGCTAGCAGTCAGTCTCAACATATTAAGGTTTCCAAATGTTTATTTTTTCTTTTTCCACCTGTGTGTATATATATAACACAATTCCATTGTGCAAAAGTCACCCAAAAGAGGAGTTTCACTTTAAGGATAGGCATTCCCACCCGGAGTGGGTGTCCATCTTACCTTGTATTGCAGACGTGCGGTTTTAGGACAGGAGTCAGTTCACTTGGGAAATCTACAATGTAACAGTAAATATATAAAAATAGATGTAACTCCTCAATTAAAGTATAAATAGTCCCAAAGTGATGTAGATTTTAAACAACAGGAGACATAACTGATTATAAGCCGCTGCATTGCTAGCATAGACAGTGACCAACGTAGGTCAGAGCACCATAGAGATTAGTGGCGGTCACCCGCAACTTAGTAACCGCACATGCTAACAACATGGCAGTTTACAGAGCAGGGGTCAGCAACCTTCGGCACTCCAGCTCTTGTGAAACTACAATTCCCAGCATGCTCCATTTATTTCTATGTGAGTTTTTAGAAGAGCAGAGCAAGTACGGTATGCATGCTGGGAGTTGTAGTTTCACAACAGCTGGAGTTGTTAAGGGGGGGGGGGCACCTACCCCTGTTGTAGAGGACAACACCTGAAACTGTTGGATATGGACATCTGGCATTTTAAAGGCACAGAAGGTGTAAATCATCATCACCTGGAGGGGGGATAAGATGCTTTTAAGGCTACTTTCACACTAGTGGTAATATTTTCCGGTATTGAGATCCGTCATAGGGTCTCAATACCCCCAAAAAAACACTTCCGTTTTGTCCCCATTCATTGTCAATGAGGACAAAACGTAACGGAACAGAACGGAAGGCTCCAAAATGCATTCTGTTCCGTTCTCATACCGGAGAGCAAACCTGTTTTCTCTGACACAATCTGACACAATACTAAACTGATCCGTCCCCCATTGACTTTAAATGGAGTTCATGACGGATCCGTCTTGGCAATGTTACAGATAATACAACTGGATCCGTTCATAACCCTGCCGGATCCAGAAAAAACGCTAGTGTGAAAGTAGCCTTAGATCATTTAGGCCTCTTTCACACTTGCGTTGTCCGGATCCGGCGTGTACTCCACTTGCCGGAATTACACGCCGGATCCGGAAAAACGCAAGTGTACTGAAAGCGGTATACTTAAGTCCGCGCGGCTCCCGGGGCGCTCCAGAATGACGTCAGAGCGCCCCATGCGCATGGATGACGTGCCATGCAATCACGTCATCCATGCGCGTGGGGCGTCCTGACGTCACTCTGAAGCGCCCCGGGAGCCGCACGGACGGTAAGTATACTGCTCCCCCGCTCCCCGCTACACTTTACCATGGCTGCCAGGACTTTAGCGTCCCGGCAGCCATGGTAACCATTCAGAAAAAGCTAAACGTCGGATCCGGCAATGCGCCGAAACGACGTTTAGCTTATGGCCGGATCCAGATTAATGCCTTTCAATGGGCATTCATTCCGGATCCGGCCTTGCGGCAAGTCTTCAGGATTTTTGGCCAGAGCAAAAAGCGCAGCATGCTGCAATATTTTCTCCGGCCAAAAAACGTTCCGTTCCGGAACTGAAGACATCCTGATGCATCCTGAACGGATTTCTCTCCATTCAGAATGCATAGGGATATGCCTGATCAGGATTCTTCCGGCATAGAGCCCCGACGACGGAACTCTATGCCGGAAGACAAGAACGCAGGTGTGAAAGAGCCCTTACATGTATTTCGAGGGGATCAGATGACAATGACTACAATGTACCTATTTAAAAGAGTGATACATTGTTTTGCATTAGTTCTAATACATTTGTATCTTTTCCATCAACAGATCTCCTGAAGATAAGATGATCAGGAGGTGTGCACTGCATAAATTCCCTGCGATCGACTGCAATCTCCAATAAAACCTGGCAGTGAGTGTGCAGTTATCCTGCAGCGCCACCACAGGAGAAATTAGTCATTACACAGTGCCCATTAAAATCAATGGCCCAAGCCCTCCAGAACTAACATGAGCAGGTGATCCCTAGTGTGGTATTCGAGAAAATGTCGTCAAAACCAGGCATTTACCAGATTTACCCTGCCTTACCTGAAGGCAGCATAAAGTACTGAGAGAAAAACATGTGATTTATACTAAAATAAGCGCGCTGATTCCAAATATGAACTTGGAATTTGCCTGACACGTCTAGATTTTAAGTTATACATGCAAAGCCTATTAAGTTATAATATTAATGCATTATATTGGAGATATTCCGATGGACATGTCCGGACGTTCTCAGGCTGATGTCAGCAGTAAGTATATAAGGCAAGCTGGACAGATTTGGATAAAGTGATCTGTTATAGTGCTATCAGTTTTGAAACTTAAAGGGAGTCTTTCACCTAATCTGAGCGTTTTAGACCGCTCAGATCAGGTTATAGACTCTTTAACCCTCATTACGATCATACCCGTCTCTTATGTGTCCCTCGCCCAGATAATGAAAATAACACTTTTTAAACTTATGCAAATTACCTTCTGAAGGTGCCCAGGGGCGGCGTTACTGGGCGATGTGCCCAGAAAAACACACCTCCAGCCGGCGGACGTCACGAGCGGCACCAGAGGACGGCGGGCTGGGAACTGGCCCGCACCTGCGCACTGCTCTGCCCATTATGGGCAGAGGAACATCCTTTTATATTGCGCATGCGCCGGCCGGCTGTCTTTAGTTGGCCGGCGCATGCGCAATATGAAAAGCTGTTCATCTGCCCATAATGGGCAGAGCAGTGCGCAGGTGCGGGCCAGTTCCCAGCCCGTCGTCCTCTGGTGCCGCTCGTGACGTCCGCCGGCTGGAGGTGTGTTTTTCTGGGCACATCGCCCAGTAACACCGCCCCTGGGCACCTTCAGAAGGTAATTTGCATAAGTTTAAAAAGTGTTATTTTCATTATCTGGGCGAGGGACACATAAGAGAAAGGCATGATCGTAATGAGGGTTAAAGAGTCTATAACCTGATCTGAGCGGTCTAAAACGCTCAGATTAGGTGAAAGACTCCCTTTAAGATGGATAAACGCAAATGTGTTAACGATCAAGACAATTTCTGCTACATATGTGGCAAATACACTACTTATGATCAGCGCAAGAATCTGACAAAGTGAGTGCGTCTTGCTTACAAGTATTACTTGTAAAATTGGAGATCAAGATAAAAGCTGGGCACCTCATGTTTGTTGCACTGTGTGTTACTCTTGGCTAAAGCAGTGGTTGAATGGTAAAAGGAAAGGAATGGCTTTTGCAGTGCCTATGGTTTGTCGTGAGCAGAAAAATCACCATTCAGACTGTTACTTTTGCATGACTAAAATCGCCGGATATTGTCACGGGAAGTACGGGGAAGGAAAGACAACCAAAGAGAACCACAACTAAACAACAACAGACTAGGCCCCAAACCTAGGGAATAAAGAGGTCACCTCCTAGCATTCCCTGATACTCTCCCTAAGCTGCTAACAACATGTGCAAATCTCAATGGTAGAAATGTACATGCACAGGAACCTGAGACTGCTGAAACACTGCACCAAACCCTCAGCTTAGGGAACAGGGAAAGAGGCAACCTGCTCCTTCCAAACTGAAGGAGCTAGTGTCTCCCTGAGGCCTAGTCAGGACAGACACACCAAGAAAAGGGAAAGGACTTAGCTTGAGATGAAACTGGAACAGGAGAACAACCACACAAGCAGAGCACTCCACAGAAGAGCTATCAGCCGCAGGGAAACAAGTGAGAGTCAGAACATATAAAGAGCCACCTGACTGATAATGAGCAGCATCTGCGAAGGGGTGGAAACCTGTCAGCAACAATGAAAACAAGAGAGATCTGTCAAATAGACTCCTGAGCTTTCCGTCTATTTAAACTTCTAAGATCTCTCCCAGGGCCGGTGGTGACAGTACCCCCCTTCTACGGATGACCTCTGGGCACCCAGGACCATCTTTATCAGGGTGGGCTCTGTGAAAGGCCTTTAGAAGCCGACTGGCATTCACATCAGTTGCCGGGACCCACATTCTCACCTCTGGACCGTAACCCTTCCAATGAACGAGGTATTGAAGGGAACCCCGGAGGACACGAGAGTCAACAACTCTGGAAATATTCAACTCCAGATTCCCGTCAACCAAGACAGGTGGAGGTGGCAAGAAGATGGTACAGCAGGTTCACATAACTCTTTAACCAAGATTTATGGAAGACATTATGGATCTTCCAAACTTGCGGAAGTTCAAGGCGAAAAGAAACCGGATTAATAATATGCAGAGATCTTGTATGGACCAATAAATCTTGGACCTAACTTCCAGGATGGCACCTTCAACTTAATGTTCTTAGTAGACAACCACACCAAATCACCCACATTCAGGTCCGGACCAGACACACGTTTCTTGTCAGCCATACATTTATACCTATCGCCCATCTTTTTTAAATTGATTAGAATTTTCCGCCAGATAGATGATAAGGAAGAAGCAAATCTCTCCTCATTAGGTATACCAGAGGAACTATTCCCAGAGAACGTACCAAACTGAGGGTGAAACCCATATGCACCAAAAAATGGTGACTTATCAGTGGACTCCTGATGACAGTTATTCAAAGCAAATTCAGCCAAAGTAAAAAAAAAATGAGGACCGCTCCTCCTGATTCTCAGCAACAAAACACCTCAAATATGTTTCCAGATTCTGGTTAGTGCGTTCAGTTTGTCCGTTCGACTAAGGGTGAAAAGCCGAAGAGAAGGACAAACAAATCCCCAGGCGAGTACAAAAAGCCTTCCAGAATCTGGACACAAATTGAGTCCCTCTATCAGATACCACATCAGAGGGAATGACGTGTAATTTCACAATGTTATCAACAAATGTCCGAGCCAGAGTTTTGGCATTGGGTAAACCAGAAAATGGAATGAAGTGTGCCATCTTATTGAAGCGGTCGAACACCACCAAAATCACCGTCATCCCCGAAGAACTGAGCATCGGTAATAAAGTCCACGGACATGTGCGTCCAGGGACGGGATGGGATGGACAAAGGAAGGAGAGATCCTGAGGGCCGAGTATGAGTCACCTTGGCACGTGCCCAGGTCTCACAAGCTGCCGCATAGCCTCTTAACACTCTTATGTAAACCCGGCCACCAGACTCTCAGAGAAATAAGATCAACAGTGGATCTGCTCCCAGGGTGTCCAACAAAGACAGTATCATCATGTTCCTTAAACACCTTGTGACGAAGCTCAGAAGGAACAAACAACTTCACTGGGTAATCAGGTGCCTCTCCCTGAACTTCTAACACCTCCGCCTCCAGTTCAGGATGGAGGGCGGATGCAACCACCTCATCAGCCAAAATCGGACCAGGATCCTCAGTATCACGCCCAACCCCCATCCCCAGGAAAGCTACGCGACAAGGGATCCGCCTTGAGATTCTTGACCCCAGGGCGAAAAGTGACAATGAAATTAAATATGGTAAAAAACAAAGACCATCTGGCCTGCCTTGGGTTTAAACGTTTAGCCGACTCCAGGTAGGCCAGATTTTTATGATCGGTAAATACAGTAATGGGATGAATCACTCCTTCTAACCAATGACGCCATTCCTCAAAGGCCAACTTAATGGCCAGCAACTCTCTATTGCCAACATCATAATTTCTCTCGGCAGAAGAGAGTTTTTTTCGAAAAAAAGCACAAGGGCGCCATTTGCCAGGAGAAGGACCCTGCGACAGAACTGCACCAACTCCCACTTCTGATGCGTCCACCTCAACAATAAATGGCTGAGACACATCAGGCTGCACCAAAATGGGAGCAGAAGAAAAACATTTCTTTATAGTGGAAAAAGCATGTAACGCCTCTTCCGACCAGACAGAGAAATCCACCCCTTTCTTAGTCATGTCAGTCAGAGGTTTGACAACAGTGGAATAATTCAAGATACATTTTCTGTAGTAATTGGTAAACCCCAAAAACCTCATAAGTGCTTTCTGATTCTCGGGCAGATCCCATTCCAAGACCACACTGACTTTTTCGGGATCCATGCGACAGCCCGAAATCGGAAAGCGGGTATCCCAGAAAAGAAATCTCTTGAACAGCAAACACAAATTTTTCTATCTTGGCATATAACTTATTCTCCTGGAGGATCAGCAAGACTTGTATCAAATGATCCTGATGACTCTCCATGTTGGGCGAATAAATCAATATGTCATCCAGGTATACGACAACAAACCTTCCCACCAAATGATAAAAAATGTAATTGATGAAATGTTGAAATACTGCCGGAGCATTGGTCAACCCAAAAGGCATGACCAAGTTCTCAAAATGACCCAAAGGAGTAATAAAAGCTGTCTTCCATTCATCCCCCTCTCTGATCTTGACCAGATTATATGCCCCTCTTAGGTCTAATTAAGGCTACTTTCACACTTGCGCTTGATCGGATCCGTTCTGAACGGATCCGATCATATTAATGCAGACGGAGGCTCTGTTCAGTACGGATCCGTCTGCATTAATAACTTAGAAAAATTTCGCAAGTGCGCAAGTAGCCTGAGCGGATCCGTTCAGACTTTCAATGTAAAGTCAATGGGGGACGGATCCGCTTGAAGATTGAGCCATATGGTGACATCTTCAAGCGGATCCGTTCCCATTGACTTACATTGTAAGTCTGAACGGATCCGCACGCCTCCGCACGGCCAGGCGGACAGCTGAACGCTGCAAGCAGCGTTCAGCTGTCCGCCTGTCCGTGCGGAGGCGAGCGGAGCGGAGGCTGAACGCCGCCAGACTGATGCAGTCTGAGCGGATCCGCTCCATTCAGACTGCATCAGGGCTGGACGGCTGCGTTCGGGTCCGCTCGTGAGCCCCTTCAAACGGAGCTCACGAGCGGACCTATGAACGCTAGTGTGAAAGTAGCCTTAGAAAACACCTTAGCTCCAACAATCCGGTTGAACAAATCTGGGATCAGGGGAAGGGGATAAGGATCACGGATAGTGATGCGATTCAACTCTCGGAAATCTAGACACGGTCTCAATGTCCCATCTTTTTTCTTTACAAAAAAGAACCCCGCAGCCATAGGGGACTTAGCTGGTCTGATGTGTCCCTTTTCCAAACTCTAAGTAATATACTTTCGCATAGTAACTCTTTCGGGTTCAGACAGGTTATACAACCAAGACTTTGGCAACTTAGCTCCGGGAATCAGATTGACAGGGCAATCATATTCTCTATGAGGAGGTTACTCCTGATCCACACCCTCAGCGAACACATCAGAGAGAAATGGGGGCAACATCTTAGCGGATATCGGAGCAAGAGATGTGACGAGACAGTTGTCCATACAGTAATCACTCCAGCCTTTGATCTGTCTCGCTTGCCAATCAATGGTAGGGTTATGTTTGGTCAACCACGGCAACCCTAGCACCAGAGGAGCCGGCAGACCCTTCATTATAAAACAACCCTTAAATGGATATTCTGCACCATGCGAGTCAAAGATTTTTGAGAAAGGGGGGCAGAACCAATAGCGAAAACTGAGATCTCTTTCTCCAGTGCATTAGATTTAAACCCATGCATCAGGACAAACTAGTAATCCACAATGTTAACCCCTGCTCCGCTGTCCAAAAATACCTCCACATCAATATTTTTCAAATCTAGCGAACAAAACTTATTGGTAACTCCTTTTTTAAATTTTTTTATTCTCGCCTTGATATTTTACATAGGGACAAACATTAATAAAATGACCCTTTTTACCACAAAAAAAGCAGAGTCTCTTTTTAGCCCTGAAGTTTTTATCACCAGGGTCTGGAGAGAACCGTCCCAATTGCATAGGCTCATCTCCAAACATGGGCTCAGGTGTCTTCTTGTGCCTATGGAACAGTCGTGATGACAGCAATCATTACAAAATGAGACAGCGGCCTCTCAGAGTCGAGCACACAGTTGGTCAGTACAATGTACAACACAAATCCCTGGTCAATCCAGTTCAAGTTAATCTTCCACCACTTCACATTAAACTTGGTTTAACCACCTCCGGACCGCCTAACGCACATGTGCGTTCCGGAGGTGGCAGGCTGGCGCACAGTCACGCATATATGCGTCATCTCGCGAGACGCGAGATTTCCTGTGAACGCGCGCACACAGGCGCGCGCGCTCACAGGCGCGCGCGCTCACAGGAACGGAAGGTAAGCGAGTGGATCTCCAGCATGCCAGTGGCGATCGTTCGCTGGCAGGCTGGAGATCCAAATTTTTTAACCCCTAACAGGTATATTAGATGCTGTTTTCATAACAGCGTCTAATATACCTCCTACCTGGTCCTCTGGTGGTCCCTTTTGTTAGGATCGACCACCAGAGGACTCAGGTAGGTCAGTACAGTCGCACCAAACACCACACTACACTACACCCCCCCCCCCCCGTCACTTATTAACCCCTTATAAACCCCTGATCACCCATGATCACCCCATATAAACTCCCTGATCACCCCCCTGTCATTGATCACCGCCCTGTCATTGATCACCCCCCTGTCAGGCTCCGTTCAGACGTCCGTATGATTTTTACGGATCCACGGATACATGGATCGGATCCGCAAAACGCATACGGACGTCTAAATGGAGCCTTACAGGGGGGTGATCAATGACAGGGGGGTGATCACCCATATACACTCCCTGATCACCCCCTGTCATTGATCACCCCCCTGTAAGGCTCCATTCAGACGTCCGCATGATTTTTACGGATCCATGGATACATGGATCGGATCCGCAAAACGCATACGGACGTCTAAATGGAGCCTTACAGGGGGGTGATCAATGACAGGCGGGTGATCACCC
This sequence comes from Bufo gargarizans, assembly GCF_014858855.1. NCBI lineage: Eukaryota > Metazoa > Chordata > Amphibia > Anura > Bufonidae > Bufo > Bufo gargarizans. Next base: position 389,158,519 of record NC_058085.1, read on the forward strand.
ATATACACTCCCTGATCACCCCCTGTCATTGATCACCCCCCTGTCATTGATCACCCCCCTGTAAGGCTCCATTCAGACGTCCGCATGATTTTTACGGATCCATGGATACATGGATCGGATCCGCAAAACGCATACGGACGTCTAAATGGAGCCTTACAGGGGGGTGATCAATGACAGGGGGGTGATCACCCATATACACTCCCTGATCACCCCCTGTCATTGATCACCCCCCTGTCATTGATCACCCCCCTGTAAGGCTCCATTCAGACGTCCGCATGATTTTTACGGATCCATGGATACATGGATCGGATCCGCAAAACACATGCGGACGTCTGAATGGAGCCTTACAGGGGGTGATCAATGACAGGCGGGTGATCACCCATATACACTCCCTGATCACCCCCCTGTAAGGCTCCATTCAGACGTCCGCATGTGTTTTGTGGATCCGATCCATGTATCCATGGATCCGTAAAAAATCATGCGGATGTCTGAATGGAGCCTTACAGGGGGGGTGATCAGTGACAGGTTGGGTGATCACCCTGATCACCCTGATCACCCCCTGTCATTGATAACCCCCCGGTAAGGCTCCATTCAGACGTCCGCGTGTGTTTTGTGGATCCGATCCATGTATCCATGGATCCGTAAAAAATCATGCGGATGTCTGAATGGAGCCTTACAGGGGGGGTGATCAGTGACAGGGGGGTGATCACCCTGATCACCCCCTGTCATTGATAACCCCCCTGTAAGGCTCCATTCAGACGTCCGCATGTGTTTTGTGGATCCAATCCATGTATCCATGGATCCGTAAAAAATCATGCGGATGTCTGAATGGAGCCTTACAGGGGGGGTGATCAGTGACAGGGGGGTGATCACCCTGATCACCCTGATCACCCCCTGTCATTGATAACCCCCCTGTAAGGCTCCATTCAGACGTCCGCATGTGTTTTGTGGATCCGATCCATGTATCCATGGATCCGTAAAAAATCATGCGGATGTCTGAATGGAGCCTTACAGGGGGGGTGATCAGTGACAGGGGGGTGATCACCCTGATCACCCCCTGTCATTGATAACCCCCCTGTAAGGCTCCATTCAGACGTCCGCATGTGTTTTGCGGATCCGATCCATGGATCCGTAAAAATTATACGGACATCTGAATGGAGCCTTACAAGGGGCGTGATCAATGACAGGGGGGTGATCCGGGAGTCTATATGGGTGATTACCCCCCTGTCATTGATCACCCCCCTGTCATTGATCACCCCCCTGTCATTGATCACCCCCCCTGTCATTGATCACCCCCCCCTGTAAGGCTCCATTCAGACATTTTTTTTGGCACAAGTTAGCGGAAATTTTTTGTTTGTTTTTGTTTTTGTTTTTTCTTACTAAGTCTCATATTCTACTAACTTGTGTCAAAAAATAAAATCTCCCATGAACTCACCATACCCCTCACGGAATCCAAATGCGTAAACATTTTTAGACATTTATATTCCAGACTTCTTCTCACGCTTTAGGGCCCCTAAAAAGCCAGGGCAGTATAAATACCCCACATGTGACCCCATTTCGGAAAGAAGACACCCCAAGGTATTCCGTGAGGGGCATATTGAGTCCATGAAAGATTGAAATTTTTGTCCTAAGTTAGCGGAAAGTGAGACTTTGTGAGAAAAAAACCAAAAAAAACAATTTCCGCTAACTTATGCAAAAAATAAAAAAATTTCTAGGAACTCGCCAGGCCCCTCATTGAATACCTTGGGGTGTCTTCTTTCCAAAGTGGGGTCACATGTGGGGTATTTATACTGCCCTGGCTTTTTAGGGGCCCGAAAGTGTGAGAAGAAGTCTGGGATCCAAATGTCTAAAAATGCCCTCCTAAAAGGAATTTGGGCCCCTTTGCGCATCTAGGCTGCAAAAAAGTGTCACACATCTGGTATCGCCGTACTCAGGAGAAGCTGGGGAATGTGTTTTGGGGTGTCATTTTACATATACCCATGCTGGGTGAGAAAAATATCTTGGTCAAATGCCAACTTTGTATAAAAAAATAGGAAAAGTTGTCTTTTGCCAAGATATTTCTCTCACCCAGCATGGGTATATGTAAAATGACAGCCCAAAACACATTCCCCAACTTCTCCTGAGTACGGCGATACCAGATGTGTGACACTTTTTTGCAGCCAAGGTGGGCAAAGGGGTACATATTCCAAAGTGCACCTTTCGGATTTCACCGGCTATTTTTTACAGATTTTGATTGCAAGGTACTTCTTACACATTTGGGCCCCTAAATTGCCAGGGCAGTATAACTACGCCACAAGTGACCCCATTTTGGAAAGAAGACACCCCAAGGTATTCCATGAGGGGCATGGCGAGTTCCTAGAATTTTTTATTTTTTGTCACAAGTTAGCGGAAAATGATGATTTTTCTTTTTTTTTCTTTTTTCCTTACAAAGTCTCATATTCCACTAACTTGCGACAAAAAAAAAAAATTCTAGGAACTCGCCATGCCCCTCACAGAATACCTTGGGGTGTCTTCTTTCCAAAATGGGGTCACTTGTGGCGTAGTTATACTGCCCTGGCAATTTAGGGGCCCAAATGTGTGAGAAGAACTTTGCAATCAAAATGTGTAAAAAATGACCGGTGAAATCCAAAAGGTGCACTTTGGAATATGTGCCCCTTTGCCCACCTTGGCAGCAAAAAAGTGTCACACATCTGGTATCGCCGTACTCAGGAGAAGTTGGGGAATGTGTTTTGGGGTGTCATTTTACATATACCCATGCTGGGTGAGAAAAATATCTTGGTCAAATGCCAACTTTGTATAAAAAAATGGGAAAAGTTGTCTTTTGCCAAGATATTTCTCTCATCCAGCATGGGTATATGTAAAATGACACCCCAAAACACATTCCCCAACTTCTCCTGAGTACGGCGATACCAGATGTGTGACACTTTTTTGCTGCCAAGGTGGGCAAAGGGGCACATATTCCAAAGTGCACCTTTCAGATTTTGCAGGCCATTTTTTACAGATTTTGATTGCAAGGTACTTCTCACACATTTGGGCCCCTAAATTGCCAGGGCAGTATAACTACGCCACAAGTGACCCCATTTTGGAAAGAAGACACCCCAAGGTATTCCGTGAGGGGCATGGCGAGTTCCTAGAATGTTTTATTTTTTGTCGCAAGTTAGTGGAATATGAGACTTTGTAAGGAAAAAAGAGAAAGAAAAAAAAATCATCATTTTCCGCTAACTTGTGACAAAAAATAAAAAATTCTAGGAACTCGCAGTGCCCCTCACGGAATACCTTGGGGTGTCTTCTTTCCAAAATGGGGTCACTTGTGGCGTAGTTATACTGCCCTGGCAATTTAGGGGCCCAAATGTGTGAGAAGTACCTTGCAATCAAAATGTGTAAAAAATGGCCTGCAAAATCTGAAAGGTGCACTTTGGAATATGTGCCCCTTTGCCCACCTTGGCAGCAAAAAAGTGTGACACATCTGGTATCGCCGTACTCAGGAGAAGTTGGGGAATGTGTTTTGGGGTGTCATTTTACATATACCCATGCTGGATGAGAGAAATATCTTGGCAAAAGACAACTTTTCCCATTTTTTTCTCATTCAAGAATTTATTGAGTTTTTCAAATAAGCATATGAAAATGCGAGGTAACATTTTGTGATGACATGCAATGCCAGATACATTAAAGAGTAATCTCCAGACAAAGGAGGTTAGAAGGTACAGCTTTCCACACGTAAAGGCAGCAAAAACATATGGCAACATATGAGTAAGAGGAATACAGTGTTTACATAAAGCAAAAAAGGCTATAAGAATCTAAGCCTAGCAAAACATGTACATAGGAAAAATAGAAATAGAGAGACAGACAAAGGGGGGGGGGGACATAACAGCAGATCACGGACAAAGAGGAGGGGTACAGGGGAAGGGGAGGATAGGGGAGTACAGGACTATAGACGGGCATTACGAAACTCATCTGATCCACGGAAAGTTTCCCAAGGGCCCCAGGTTTGGACAAATCGAGAGGTGTCCTGAGGAGAAACGCAGATGAGATCCTCCATCCGCTGATGTAGGGCAATTTCTTCAAACCATTCCTCCGGGGAGGGAGGCGTAGGTGATTTCCAGTGGCGAGGGACGACCGTTTTTGCGGCCTGTAACATATACTTAAGGAGCGAAACCTTGAAAGCAGGGATAGTTAGATCAAAAATAAACAGCAAGAGTGCTTCAGGAGCGTTGGGAATGGGTATTCCCGTCACTGCCCGCACAATGCGATGCACAAAATTCCAGTAAGGCCGCAGGACGGTGCAATGCCACCAAACGTGTAACAGGGTGCCTTCGTCAGTACCGCACCTCCAGCAACGGTCCGAAACCGATGGAAACCATCTGTGGAGCACAGACGGCACTCTATACCACCTAGAGAGGACTTTATAGTTCGTCTCCTGCGCCTTAGTGGAAATTACCGCTTTATGGGAAAGAAGAAAAGCCCGTTTCCATTGAGATGGGGTGAGGTCACTCCCCAGGTCACGATTCCAGGCATGGCAGAAGGAGGGAAGCTGGTCAGAGGTCTGGAGAGCAAGCAAGTTGTATATTGTGGAAATATCTCTGAAAACAGCTGAGGGGGCAAGACACATTTGTTCAAACACCGTAAGGCTCCTGCGTAAGGTGTGAGTGGCACGTATAGAGGAGTAAAAATGTTGGAGTTGGACATACTCAAAGTTATGCCTAGGGCGCACTAGAGAGGGCTCCATCAATTGGTTTAAGTGTTTCAATCCCGTGGTGGTGAGGACGTCGCAAAACCGGAGGGGGCGCAATTTAGTACCAGTAAGGAAGGGTTTCGAGGACAGTCCGGGGCGAAATGCCGGATTATCAGTAATCGGCGTTAGGGGGCCAGACGCATCAATGAGGAGTGTACGCCGATTAATGGATGCAATTGACGCAAGGGTATGATGGGCTGTGAAGGACAACGGGGGGATTTTAAAACCCGGTTTGCCAGCTAACCAGGGAAGGACCGTGAGCGCACATGAGGAAGAGGAGCGTGCAATATGGACCCACATTTTACCGGAATCTAAACGCAGCATATCCAAAAGTCTGGCGTATACCGCGGAGAAGTGATACAGCTTACAATCTGGCAAACCAACACCCCCAAGTTCTTTAGACCGGGTCAGAACCTCCCATTTAATCCGCGGCCTACCTGGGGCCCACACAAAACGCGTGAAACAGCGTCTGAGTTGTGACCAGAAATTGAGCGGTAATCGGATGGGTATGGTTTGCAAGAGGTAGAGCAGCTTGGGGAGCAGGTTCATTTTCAAAATGCTGACCCTGCCGAACCAAGAAAAGTCTCGGCGGTGCCAAGCATCTAGATCCTTCTGAAAACTTCGCAGAAGTGGGGCAAAGTTCAACTTAAAAAGGGCGGGCAGCTCCGCCGAGATTTTAACTCCAAGGTATTTAATCCCCGCCGTTGGCCACTTGAATGGGAACGTAGTTTTAAGCGATGAGGCTTGTGTTTGAGGTAAGGATACATTCAGCGCCTCCGACTTGGACATGTTGATCTTGAAATTTGTCCATTTACCGAAGAGTGCAATCTCTCGCAAGAGGGACGGGAGAGCGACATGGGGATTGGTGACATACAGCAAAAGGTCATCCGCAAAGGCCGCACACTTGTGTTCCACATCGCCAATCGTGACCCCTGAGATGTCCGGGTTAGCACGAATCGCGGAGAGGAGGTGCTCCATAACAAGAACGTATAGAAGAGGAGACAGGGGACATCCCTGGCGCGTGCCGTTGCGGATGAGAAAAGGCGGAGAAAGGGTGCCATTGATTCTAATTCTGGCCGAGGGCTGGTGATAAAGACTAAGTATTTTCCCTAGAAATTTTGGCCCAGACCCAGTTTAGACAGAACAGATCGAAGGGAATGCCAAGATATGCGATCGAAGGCTTTTTCCGCATCTAGGGACAAAATCATAAGAGGGGTGTTGGAGACTTTTGCATGGTGTATAATATCTAAGGTCCGGAGAGTGTTGTCGCGAGCCTCCCTTCTCGGGACAAAACCCACCTGGTCATTGTGTATTAGGGAGGGCAAGAAAGCGTTTAGTCTATTAGCTAATAATTTGGCGTATATTTTCAAATCTACATTTAACAAAGATATGGGACGGTAACTAGCACACACATGGGGGTCTTTGTCGGGCTTGGGGATAACCGCGATGTGGGCCACAGTGGATTGGGGAGGAAAGGGGACCTGGGGAGATACCGCATTGAAGACCTTCACCAAAAAGGGAGCAAGAATGGTGGAGAAAGATTTAAAGAAGCCAGCGGTGAACCCATCGGGCCCGGGCTCTTACCACCCGGAAGAGAAGCGATCACTTCCTTCAATTCCCCTTCCGAAAAAGGTGTCTCCAAGGTAGTAGCTTGTTCGGTGGACAATTTAGGGCAGTCGCTCAACGGGTAGGGTGAGCCGTCGGATTCCCTAGCAGAAAGGTCCGGAAGATTGTACAAGTCAGTATAAAAGGACTGAAAGGACGAGGCAATCTCCTCCGTCGTGTGCAATAACTGATCCCGGGAGTTTTTGACCGCTGGAATATGAGAGGCAGCAATATGACCCCTAAGCGCCCTAGCCAACAAGCGGCCACACTTATTACCATATTCGTAGAACTTACTACGACATTTCTGAACTATTCGTTTGTAGGAAGAGTCCAGTAACAAACGCGCGTCCATTCGTGCATTATGGAGGTCTCTGAGCACCGGTAGAGAGAGGGCACGCTTGTGGGCCAGTTCCAAGGAAGCCACTTTCTGCAAGGCGGCTCTAAGAGAGGCAGCTTTTTCTTTTTTAAGGCGAGAGCCATGTTTAATGAAAGTCCCCCTAAGAACACATTTGAGGGCCTCCCACTGCATAGGGAGGGACGTGGGGTCCGAGGCATGATCGGACAGAAAATTAGCAACAGTGTCAGAGAGATCCTGTGTGCATACAGTGTCGAGGAGGAGAGACTCATTTAGTCGCCATGTCCATTCACTTTTAGTTAAGAACGGAAGGGTGAGGGAGCAATACACCGGGGCATGGTCAGACCACAAAATGTTGCCAATGGATGTGGAGTCCAACCATGACAGGGCGGGTTGCTGGATTAGAATGTGGTCGATTCTACTATAAGAAGAGTGCGGAGCCGAGAAAAATGTGTAGTCTTTGTCCGAGGGATGTTGCAAACGCCACGGGTCGAGTAATTGTAGCTGCAACAATGCTCTTTTCACTTTTTTAATAGCCGTATAGGAAAGGGTTGCCCGTCCCGAGGAGTTATCAAGCGTGGGGTCAAAAGTGAGATTAAAATCCCCGCTAAAAATGACCGTTCCGCGAATTAGGGGCAAAGCCCTGTCAATTAAGTCAATTAGGAATGCAACCTGGTTTTGGTTTGGGGCATAGGCATTAATAATAGTGAATTCCCGCCCTCCCATCAGAAGCGTGAGGATAATATAACGAGCTCCGGGGTCGATTACACAGCCCAATACCTGGTGAGGGAGAGATTTATGTATCGCTATGGCGACACCTTTTGACTTAGTATCTGGATTGTCAGCAAAGTGCCAGGAGGTGTAATATTTATTACGAATGGCAGGAGCCTTACCGTGCTTGAAGTGGGTCTCTTGGAAACACACGATCTGGGCCCTTCGTCGGTGGAAATGGTAGAGCACCTGGGATCTCTTTTCTGGGGAGTTGAAGCCCTTCACATTGAACGATGCCAGCTTGAGCGACGTCATACCTGTGACAGGAGGGAGGGGAACACACCAGGAAAGAACACTAGGGAGAAGGACAAGGAGGGGAAGAAGAATCAACAAACAACAGGGAAAGAAAAAAGAAGTCAACTATCAGGGTCCAAGAGACCAAAGGAGGCAGTCGCTAGGGAGCTAAGATTCCCCAGAGGGTGCCTCAAACTACGTGGGAAGGGTGACAGCTTAGGAAGAGCAAACCAGCCACATTTCCTGACATAAAAAGATCAATGAACCAATAATAAGTCCCGCCATCCAGACGGGGTCCAGAAGAGAGAAGCAAGCATGGCTAAGCGTGGAACAAAAATGTCCAAGACCAGGAACGTAACAAAAGCCGCCTAAGGACAGTCAATCAGACGGCCCGACCAGTGTGATGTCCTCAATGACGGCCCACCTGCAAAACACTAGAACTATAATTCCTAAAACAGGGGGAGGAAACAAGGTTAAGCATTATTATCAGTGCCAATGGAAAGCAAATACAGGGCTCCAAAGGGCATTCAAGTGTCCCAATCAGCTGAGGATCTTCGGCGACGATTCATGGGGCGCCGTCTTCTTTGCCCAGGAGGAGGCAGCGTAGCTGCTATGGGCAGACCAGATCTGTTGGATTCAGGTGAACGGGGACGACCCAGTTGGGCAGGTTTAGGATTCAGTATGGTGGGCCAAGGCCCAATATTGACAGGCGGCAAGTCCAGAGCCAGCAGAAAGTCCGGCAAGTCCTCCGGGCCATGTAGAACCACCGCTTGTTTCCTGGGACCAGCAAAAAGGGCAAATGGATAGCCCCATCTGTAGGGAATTTCACGCTCCCTCAGGAGATCCAGTAAGGGTCGGAGCGCAGCCCTCTGTGCAAGGGTATGGCGAGAGAGGTCCTGTAACAGTTGCAGGGAGGATCCCTCATAGGACAAAGGCGACAACTGACGTGCGTAGTTCAAGATCCGATCTTTAAGAGCATAAAAGTGAACTCTGCAGATAACGTCTCTTGGCTTAGAGCTATCTGGATTGGGAGGTCTGAGAGCTCTGTGTACTCGATCAATTTCAATGTGAGTGCCCGGCGGTCGTCCCAGGATTTTATTGAACAGTCCGACCACAGTGGGCATGAGGTCAGGTGTCGTGACAGATTCAGAGAGGCCACGGATCCGCACATTATTGCGTCGGTTGCGATTCTCAATATCATCTAGGTGGTAATGAAGCGCGCTGAGTTGCTTGCTATGGGAATTGACCGCTTCTTGGAGAGAGGACACTGTGGCTGATAGGGCCTCATGGTCACGGACCGTGGAGTCGATTTTAGAGTCCAGTACTTTCATATCAGAGCGGACCTGAGAGAATTCTTGACGGCATTCTTGCAGTATGTTAGTAGCAAATGTTGATAAATCCTCCTTAGAGGGTAACGTGCTAATAAGAGTACGCAAGTCCGCCAGCGATGGAGGTCTGGTTTCCTCACTATGCATGGTCGCTGCTGACAACAGTTGCACGCCTAAAGGGGCAGGGGATGCAGCGTGAGAAGCGGGCCGAGCACTGGCCGAGGGACTGATTGCGGTCGCCTGCGCTCCCAGGTGGTGTTGGCGCGGACTGTCCCATGATGATCCAGAGGACCAGTGTGGTGAAGCGGCTAAGGAGTTCACTGGGGAGCGAGAGGGGATGCGGAATGGATCCGTGACCCCCCGGTGAGTGGCCTCCGGGGCGAAGGGAGTGGAGGGCAATGGAGGTGTCAGCCCATTAAGTAGCCCCATCACAGGAGGAGTTGTGGCTGCTGGCAAGCAAGATGGCACAGGGCCCGTCCCACCGTGAGTGGGCTCAATAGGGCCTAACAGAGGCTCATTCGGCCAGAAAGAAGGGGCTGTAGGCCTCAGGCCTAGTCCACATTTGGAGGCAGCTGTGTGCAGGACCAGGTCCTCATTAGGAGGCATTAACAGGTGGGTCGACGGCTGCGTTTGCGGCCCTGCAGCCGGGCCTGAGCTTCCGGTGGGGGTCCCCGATCCAGGGTCCCGGGCGGCGAGTGGGGAGGGCGCCTGGGTCAGCATAGGCGGGCGGGGAGACGAGCTCCGAGACCCACCGTTACCTGTTGCCGGCGAAGAGAGAGGGAGTGGAGGCACCGAGGAGGATCGCTGGCGGCATGAGGACCGAGTCGGGCTCTCCAGGGCGTCCGGGCGCACAGGCGGTGAGTGAAGCAGCGGCGCGGCGGCGCCATCTTGTAGGCCCATGCGGCGGTCTTGGCAGGCTGGAGACAGGGCGGCCGATTGCCTGGCAAAAAGAAGAGGTAGGTCTCCTTGGGAAGAAGCCAGGGGAGCCGATGGACGGGCTCTACCCTTTTTAACAGATTTCCCCATCAGGATGGCTGCGGATTTCAGCAGGAATGTGGCGGAGCTCACAGAGAGCACGTCCTCACTCTTCCATGGCTGGCCACGCCCCCCTTTTCCCATTTTTTTATACAAAGTTGGCATTTGACCAAGATATTTTTCTCACCCAGCATGGGTATATGTAAAATGACACCCCAAAACACATTTCCCAACTTCTCCTGAGTACGGCGATACCAGATGTGTCACACTTTTTTGCTGCCAAGGTGGGCAAAGGGGCACATATTCCAAAGTGCACCTTTTGGATTTCACCGGTCATTTTTTACACATTTTGATTGCAAAGTTCTTCTCACACATTTGGGCCCCTAAATTGCCAGGGCAGTATAACTACGCCACAAGTGACCCCATTTTGGAAAGAAGACACCCCAAGGTATTCCGTGAGGGGCATAGCGAGTTCCTAGAATTTTTTATTTTTTGTCGCAAGTTAGTGGAATATGAGACTTTGTAAGAAAAAAATAAAATAAAAATCATCATCATTTTCCGCTAACTTGTGACAAAAAATAAAAAGTTCTATGAACTCACTATGCCCATCAGCGAATACCGTAGGGTGTCTACTTTCCGAAATGGGGTCATTTGTGGGGGTTTTCTACTGTTTGGGCATTGTAGAACCTCAGGAAACATGACAGGTGCTCAGAAAGTCAGAGCTGTTTCAAAAAGCGGAAATTCACATTTTTGTACCATAGTTTGTAAATGCTATAACTTTTACCCAAACCATTATTTTTTTGCCCAAACATTTTTTTTTTATCAAAGACATGTAGAACAATAAATTTGGCGAAAAATTTATATATGGATGTCGTTTTTTTTGCAAAATTTTACAGCTGAAAGTGAAAAATGTCATTTTTTTGCAAAAAAATCGTTACATTTTGATTAATAACAAAAAAAGTAAAAATGTCAGCAGCAATAAAATACCACCAAATGAAAGCTCCATTAGTGAGAAGAAAAGGAGGTAAAATTCATTTGGGTGGTAAGTTGTATGACCGAGCGATAAACAGTGAAAGGAGTGTAGTGCCGAAGTGTAAAAAGTGCTCTGGTCATGAAGGGGGTTTCACCTAGCGGGGCTGAAGTGGTTAATGAAAATTTTTGTAATTGCACTTGATCGTGATGGAAATGGTTTCCAGTATTTGAAGGAGAAGTTTAGCACACTGAAAACTGATGCTAAAAAAAAGGCTGGAATTTTTATTGGCCCCGAAATCAACAAACGAATGCATGATGACACATTCAGAACAAAACTCAACCCTCTGGAACTCGCAGCTTGGGATGCATTAGTCCTTGTAGTGCAGAACTTCCCTTTTTCCCACCCAATTTGGGACACGTAAGTGACGAACATGGAGAGCGGTTCCATAAAGATATTTCTACAATGGAGAACAGGTATCAAGGCCACTGTAATCCCAACATAAAGGGGACTACTGCTGGTGTTTGCAACGGGAAAATATGACCGTTCACAAACGCAAAAGCAGAAGCCTGAAGCCCCTATAACAGTACTGGGCCTCGCTCAAGTAAGACTTTTAAACTGAAAAACAAAACTTTTAGAAATGTTGTTATTCCATTACATTTCCATACACTGTTTACTACGCAAACTTTGCTGTAGATCAGGTAATTGTTGGAGTAAAACTCGTTCTTTCATTTAGGTATACTTATTTCTTATGCATAGCAACATTTCGTGACGTGTTACAACAATTCTGACTTCGGATTTGTAATCCGCACACTCGATTTAGTATAGGGCAAAGGGTTTTTGCCCAGTAGCAGACGAAAAGTTTTTTTTGTTGCGTGCTGTACAGCGCTGGGTCATTTACTTCGATATGCAGCCATTTTCATGAAATTACCTTTCAGTGATAGGCACGTACAGTGTAGTCCTTGATATTGGTGAGTGATGGTCTTCCTCCACCCTCCCACCACTGATTGATAAATTGCTCCCTATTAGGGCTAATTTAGACAGCCGTATGCTGTCCACAAAAATGCGGATCCGTTTTCTTTTTTGCGGACAGTTCAGCATGTCCGCAAATAAGAAACGGAGTGTCGGAGGTTTCTGACCCCTGTTGTAGAGGACGACACCTGTTGGATATGGACATCTGGGATTTTTTAGGCACAGAAGGTATCAATCACCTGGAGTGGGATAAGATGCTTTTCAGATCATTTAGGCCTCTTTCACACTTGCGTTGTCCGGATTAAAGTCCTGGTTGCCATAGTAGGAGTGGGGGAGCGGGGGAGCGGTATACTTACCGTCCGTGCGGCTCCCGGGGCGCTCCAGAGTGACGTCAGAGCGCCCCATGCACATGGATGACGTGCCATGCGATCACGTCATCCATGCGCGTGGGGCGCCCTGACGTCATTCTGGAGCGCCCCGGGAGCCGCACGGACGGTAAGTATGCTGCTCCCCCGCTCCCCACTACACTTTACCATGGCTGACAGGACTTTAGCGTCCCGGCAGCCATGGTAACCATTCAGAAAAAGCTAAACGTTGGATCCGACAATGCGCCGAATCGACGTTTAGCTTAAGGCCGGATCCGGATTAATGCCTTTCAATGGGCATTAATTCCGAATCCAGCCTTGCGGCAAGTGTTCAGGATTTTTGGCCGGAGCAAAAAGCGCAGCATGCTGCGGTATTTTCTCCGGCCAAAAAACGTTCCGGTCCTGAACTGAAGACATCCTGATGCATCCTGAACGGATTTCTCTCCATTCAGAATGCATTAGGATAATCCTGATCAGGATTCTTCCGGCATAGAGCCCCGACGACGGAACTCTATGCCGGAACAGAACAACGCAGGTGTGAAAGGGCCCTTACATGTATTTCGAGGGGATCAGATGACAATCACTACAATGTACCTATTTAAAAGAGTGATACATTTTTTTGCATCAGTTTTGATACATTTGTATCTTTTCCATGAAGATAAGATGATCAGGAGGTGTGTGCACTGCAACTGCTGTGACAGGTGACATTCTCCACTTTAGACAAGGATCCATCATCTTTCATACATTTGTTTATCCCTCATTTATTGAAGTCGGTTGGGTTGACGTGATGTGACGGATAATAAGTGATGTCATCGGTCACCTCCCTGCTTACATCAGTGGTTGCAGATACACTATAAAGGAGTCTTTCCGCTGTCTGAAGTAATGGCATATCTGCAGAATATACCATTCACTTTGGCTTACTGGGCCCTGTTCTCGTGATCAGTGGAGGTTGCAGAGGTTGCAATAGACCTGTGGATGACCCCCTATAACCGCAGGACCCCTTTAGGCGTTGGAGCTCCTTCGCGGCATTATCCACCACAGCTACGGATACCGTCCGTGTTGCATCCCCTTTTTTTTGCGGACCCATCGACTTCAATAGGCCTGTGGTTGGCCTTTTGCTTCCAAGTGCAGGACACGTTCTACCCTTTTGCGGAATGCACATACAGATGCAGAAAGTACACGGATCATCCATTTGCTTTCCACATCCGTATGTCCGTTTGGCAAACACACAGAACATGTCCGCAAAATGCGGGCCACGGACTCATTGACGTCAGTGAGTCTGCATAAAATAATGTAGACGGTGCACAGACCACATCCGTATTTTGTGGATCCGCGATTTGCAGACCGCAAAATGGATGCGGTCGTGTGCATGAGGCCTTAGGATCATGGGAGCCCCGGAAATCAGATCCCTACTGATAATAAAGTGATATGAGATAGGCATACCCCTTTACATCTCTCATAGACTATGGGTTTCGATTCTTCACTGCTTGTAAGATCTCTGCTTGCTGTCAGTAAATGGGAACATTTTAGTTTCCATTCAGAATACAATGTGCAATCCCCCCCCCCCCCCAGTTTGTTACATTTGTATCTGGTCTAAACATTGTAATCTCCAGGCTCATGCCTTGGACCTGCGCTGATACATTGTAACAGTTCTCTGCTGCCAATGTACTTATCTCACTGAGGATTGCCTAGATTGGAGATAAACTGCAACCCCCTCAGATGTCACGACACGAGTATTAGATCTCTGCCGGATTTCAAACTCTGAACTTGTATGTCCCTGACAGCAAGCGGAGATCTTGAAAACGAGCAAGCGAAGGCGAATTCGAAAGCTGCATGACGTTTCATCATCCAGCGATTTATTTGCCGAAGACTGGACAATCCCTTTAAAGCCAATCAATCTGTAAAAAGAGGCAAGCACTTGACTGGAGAGCAGTAGCCGGGGCGTGCAGATCAGTGCCACCGCACGCTGGCAGTGCAGTCAATAGACGTGACAGCAACGCATTGATTGCTCCATGACGCCGGCGCTGTGACTCTGCACTGCCTGGTGACACAGTGTGTGCATTTCGTCGTCAGCCGGCTTTGTGTGGGAGTGATGCGGCTGACCTGAGAGCGCTGCAGTTCCCATGGCAGTCTGTTGCAGGCTTGGTGCCTCCGTCGGGCTTGATTGCTGGGAGTCTGGGGATAATTTCAGCTTCCTCCTTGGAGTGACACTGAGCAAAGAGAACAAAGGGAATTAAGCGTCTATTGTTGTGGCTTCAGCCCAAACCAATGGCAACCGATCAAACAGAAATGAATGCAGGCGTGAAACCACAAGATGTAGCCCGCGCAGAGTTTGTTTTACACAAAAAGGAAGTATTACAGCAATTTAATCCAATAAAAAAAATTAAAATCCAATGGATATAAATTCTCGAGTCGTCCTCTAATGCCTGCAAAATATTCCTTACTGTTATCTGCTTCTGGAAAAGCTGGGTGTCAACCAATATCTTGCATTGCAGCTCTCGGGGGTTGTCACCCAGCTTTCCGTGAGTCCTGATCAGCATGAGGCTACATGCACACGACCGTATTTGTTTTGCGGAACACAAATTGCGGATCCGCAAAAAAACTGATGACGTTCAGTATGGCATCCGTTTTTTTTGCGGATCCATTGTAATAATGCCTATCCTTGTCCGCAAACTATAAAAAAAATAGGACATGCACTATTTTTTTGCGGAGCAACGGAACGGACCTACGGATGCAGAGAGCACACTGTGTGCTGTACGCGTTTTTTGCATCCTATCCGCAAAAAAAGCGGATCGGACACGGAAACTAAATACGGTCGTGTGCATGAGGCCTGAATGATTAGTTGTGCAGTAATAAGGGAGTTCAGGATACACCACTTCTTAGCTAGGCAGGATTTCTTTTCAGGAGTCTGGGAAAGATAAGTGACAACCAGATTAGGAATTCTAATGACAACCATATTGGTTGTCACCCAGCTTTCCTTGAATCCTGAAAAGCAACTCTTCTTAGTCATACAGTAATAAGGGAACATATTGCTGCACACAAAGGCAGATTTGACATGGAGGGGATCTAGTAAAGCTATGTGACAACCCAGATTAGGAATTCTAATGGCAGCTACCGTATATTGGCTGTCACCCAGCTTTTCCTGAGTCCTGATCAGCATAAATGATTACTTATACAGTAATAAGTGTGTGCAGGAGGTACCTGGGAAACATGGGTGACAACCAGATTAGAAATTCTAATGGCAACCAAATTGGTTGTCACTCAGCTTTCCTTGAGACCCGAAGAGCAAATCTTTTTATTGAGCAGTAATAACTGATTTGGGGATATAGAGCTGTTTAAATAGGAAGATTTGCCATCCAGAAAGCTGGGAAAGTTGGGTGACAACCAGACTAGGCATTCTAATGGCAACCATATAGGTTGTCACCCAGCTTTCCTTCAGTCCTGATCAGCTAATCTTTGTTAGGGCTCGTTCACACGACCATGTGAAGCCCGTGCCCATTTTGCGGACCTCATTTGCGGATCCGCAATACACGGGTCCCTTTCCGTGGCCATTCCGCATCACGGATGCGGACCCATTCATTTCAATGGGTCCGCAAATCCGGAGATGCGGAACGGAACCATGGAACGGAACACTACAGAAGCAGTACGGAGTGCTTTCTGAGGTTCCGTGCTTCCGCACCGCAAAAAGATAGAGCTTTCTCTATCTTTTTGCGGAACGGAGGGATCGCAGACCCATTCAAGTGAATGGGGCCGCGATCCCTATGCGGCTGCCACACGACATGTGCCCGTGCTTAGCGGACAGCAATTTGCGGTCCACAGCACGGGCACGGGCTTTACACGGTCGTGTGAACGAGCCCTTAAGCAGTAATAAGAGAATTTTGGGGTATATGTCACTGCATAACTAGATATGCCATCCACCAGGCTGGGAAAGCTGGGTGACAACCAAATGGCTGTCACTTATCTTACCTTGAGTCCTGGATAGCAAACATAATTAGTTATGCAGTAAGGGAGCATAGGATGTATAACTTCATATTTCAGCAGATTTGACATTCTGGGAATGCTGAGTGACAACCGATATAAGAGTTCCCATATTGGTTGTCACCCAGCTTCCCTTGAACCCTGTAAGGTAAATCTGATTAGCTTTGCAGTGTGAATAGCGGGCAGGACACATCACTGCATAACCGGGGCGCAGACTGGTCATTCAGGAGTCTGGGAAAGATAATCCAAAGGATTGCAACCATATTGGCTGTCAGCCAGCCTTCCCAGAATGAAGTGTAACTAGACAGACGGTATTATTTAGCTACTGAATGGTAGTACTGTATGGGCTTTGTATGGCCATATAAACTTTAGGGCTCATGCACACGATCATATGTATTTTGCGGTCCGCAAATCATGGATCCGCAATACACACGGGTGACGTCGGTGTGCATTCTGTATTTTGCGGAACGGAACAGCTGGCCTCTAATAGAACATTCCTATCCTTACCCGTGATGGGGACAATAATAGGACATGTTCTATATTTTTGCGGAACAGACATAAAGAAACGGAATGCACACGCGGTAACTTCCATTGTTTTGGAATGGTTCTGCATACAGTCTTAAAAAAAAAAAAAACGAAAGGACATGGAAAGAAAACACGTTCCTGTACATGAACCCTTAGTGTCCGCAATGCACGGGCACCGACAGTGCGGCCGCCGTATGCGGTTCACAGACACATTCATTTGAATGGGGTCCGCGATCCGCATCCGATGGTCTGCATTGCAAAAAAAGTAGTGCACACACTAATCTTTTGCGGTGCGGAGGCACGAAGAGAAACCCCACGGAAGCGCTCCGTAGTGCTTCCGTGGGGTTCCTTTCCTCCATTCCGCACCGACCTTCTGGATTGTGGACTGTTTGCCCGGTCGTGTGCATGAGCCCTTAGGGTGACAGTTCAGGAGCAGTGGTTGGACCTAATATTAACATCCTATGTCATACTTCATTTACAAACTTCCCACTTGAATCCTATTGTTTACTAAACCAAAACCAGACGATACAACATAATACAATACAATGTAAGGCTACTTTCACACTGGCGTTTTGAATTCCGTTTGTGAGATCCGTTTCAGGGATCTCACAAACGGTTCAAAACGGATCAGTTCAGCCCCAATGCATTTTGAATGGATAAGGATCCGTTCAGAATGCATCAGTTTGGCTCCGTTCCACCTCCATTCCGCTCTGGATGCGGACACCAAAGCGCAGCTTGCAGCGTTTTGGTGTCCGCCTGGCGATGCGGAGCCAAACGGATCCGTCCTGACTTACAATGTAAGTCAATAGGGACGGATCCGTTTTCACTGACACAATATGGTGCAGTTGAAAACGGATCCGTCCCCCATTGACTTTCAATGTAAGTCAGGACGGATCCATTTTGACTTAGGGCTCTTTCACACTTGCGTTGTCCGGATCCGGCATGTACTCCACTTGCCGGAATTACACGCCGGATCCGGAAAAACGCAAGTGTACGGAAAGCATTTGAAGACGGATCCGTCTTTAAAATGCTTTCAGTGTTACTATGGCAGCCAGGACGCTATTAAAGTCCTGGTTGCCATAGTAGTAGTGGGGAGCGGGGGAGCGGTATACTTACAGTCCGCGCGGCTCCCGGGGCGCTCCAGAATGACGTCAGAGCGTGCCATGCGATCACGTCATCCATGTGCGTGGGGCGCCCTGACGTCACTCTGGAGCGCCCCGGGAGCCGCACGGACGGTAAGTATACTGCTCCCCCGCTCCCCGCTACACTTTACCATGGCTGCCAGGACTTTAGCGTCCCGGCAGCCATGGTAACCACTCTAAAAAAGCTAAACGTCAGATCCGGCAATGCGCCGAAACGACGTTTCGGTGCATTGCACGACGTTTCCGGGCATTCATTCCGGATCCGGCCTTGCGGCAAGTCTTCAGGATTTTTGGCCGGAGCAAAAAGCGCAGCATGCTGCGGTATTTTCTCCGGCCAAAAAACGTTCCGTTCCGGAACTGAAGACATCCTGATGCATCCTGAACGGATTTCTCTCCATTCAGAATGCATTAGGATAAAACTGATCAAGATTCTTCCGGCATAGAGCCCCGACGACGGAACTCTATGCCGGAAGAAAAGAACGCAAGTGTGAAAGAGGCCTTAGACTTTTTTTAAAAAGAATAATGCAAACGGATCCGTTCTGAATGGATACAAGTGTTTGCATTATAGGCGCGGATCCGTCTGTGCAGATACTTGACGGATCCGCACCGAACGCAGGTGTGAAAGTAGCCTAACATAACACAAAATCAGATGATGCAACATAATGCACAATACAGAACAAAATAATACATTACAACGTAACATAACACGAGAAAGGACAGGACAACATAACACCATACGCTACACAACGCAATACAATGTAACACAACATGAGATAGTACAACATGACACGATGCCATATAATACATCACAATACAATGTAACTTTCTCAGCCCGGTACCTGTCTCCGCAGTGTAGATGCCCCATGTTCCCAGAGAGGCAGGTGACAGGTGAGAGCCCCAGATCTGGAGAAAAGCTCAGCACTTCATCCAGGCTGCTGTCACAGCTGCCAGGGTCCTGGTCACTGCTGACCCTTGGCAGGACATCCACCTCCAGAGCACAGGACATTGCAGGGCTGATCTGCACAGACTGGATGGATGCAGGGCTGTTTATGTTTAGATGCCCTGCTCTAACAAAGGCTTTGATCTGCTGCTTGTTTGAATGTCCCTCTCTGTCACAGCATAATAGTGCCTGGTGATGGTATCTACAACAAGCAGCCAGAGAACAGCTGACTAGTCCTCAGGAGGCTTTGAGAAGCCAAGTGTCTCCCAGGTCCTGTTTGTGGGCAGAGCCGCCTCTTGTGAAGCTCTAACAGTCTGGATCTGATGCTTGTAATTAATTCTTGCACAGTTGATCACCGGCGACCTCATAGCTTCTGGTATTAAATGGAAAGCACCATATTTTTTTTTAATTATAGGGTTCATGGTAACATGACGTTGTTGCAAAATACTGGAAACCAAGTCCAAGCAACCCCTGGAAATATTGCAGTAGTTGAGATGCTACATGCCCCTTTTTTGTTCCCGTTGAAGTTGCACTGCCCCGGTGACTAAATGTCACATGAAAATGACCATAATTATATCAATTTTTGGCTAATATACAGTATCTCTATGTGTTTGTATAATAATTTTTTTTTCACCATAGGAAACTAATAAAGGGGTTGTCTGGTTTGCATTATTGATAACTGATCCTCAGTACAAGTCATCAATATCAGATTAGCGGGGTCCGACGCCGGGCACCCCTCAAGATCAGCTGTCTGAAGAGAACGCAGTGCTCCTGTGAGCGCCGCCTTCTCTTCGCTGTTTACCCGGTCACCGTCGGCATTGCAGCAGTGAGCAGGGTAATGACAGCGTAACACAACTGCTCCTGCCTATTGAAGTGAATGGGACGGATGTAGATGGCGAGCAGTAAAACAGTAAAAAGAACACATCGCTCACATAGGTGCATGCCGTCTCCTCATACGGCCGATCAGCGCTGCTGCCGGGTGTTGGACCTCCACTGATCTGAGATTGATGACCTATCCTAGGCCTAGTCAAAAAGATATGTAGGAGCAGCACACAAAGGTCTCAGCGACTGCACCAGCCACGCCGCAACCGCAGATCCTAGATAGATAAATAAGTAAAAGGCGACGGCAGCATCTCCGTCTCTTCTTTATTGATAGTACTTCAGTCATTTAAACTAGCCAATATACAACCAGATATATTCAAGTCTTTATTTACATAGCATTATATATTAATATGGGTGAGCTGGTGGTTATAAAGTATAAATGAATATGATCGGACTCAGTTATACAGCATCTATGTTTTTAGCCTTGTTTTAACTAGTCACTTTTTTCTCTCCCTCCTTTTTATAGATTCTGGGTATAATGCGATGGTGTGGACCGAGATACCTGGACTCCACTGCTATTAGATTGGGCATTTATACATACATTTATGTATGTGTTATTATCGATGTAGCCGAAACGTTGCATCTGTCGCTGTGTGTGCACATTTACTGAAGTACTATCAATAAAGAAGAGACCGGAGATTGCTGTCGCCTTTTACCTATTTATCTATCCTAGGCATAGGTCATCAATATTGGAAACCCATGATGTTAGATAGGCTCGTCACCGTCTGCCATTGGCTGCCCCCCCCCCCCCCCCCCTCGACACCAGAAATTTTCATCTGCGCATGGGGCACGGGGAGAAGCAGCTGCGGCCGTGCGAGGACCAGGAGCGGCACAGGGAGCGGGGAGCCAGGTAAGTAGATTCAGTTTGAGGGGCACGGGTATATGGGGGGCATTTTTTAGTCTCAGAGAACCCCTTTAAGCTGGGGCTGGGGATTTGGGCTGCGACACCCCTCACATGACCAAAGATTGCAGCGCAGCCATTGGGTCACAAGTTGTGACGACCATAACCCCAGAATTGCAAAAAATCCAGGATTGTTCCAGTGTCATAATTATGTAATTACAATTTTACAGAATAGCCAATGCAAATTGAAAAATAAATTTCCTACCCTAAGGGGTACGTGTCTCATCCACATGAATGTCAAGACCCAAGGTTACTTAGCAGAACATTGCCCAGAGCACCACACTGCCACCGCTGGCTTGTCTCCTTCCCATGGTGCTCCTGGTGCCATCTCTTCCCCAGGTAAGTGACCCTCACACCCCCGGCTGACCGCGTCATGTAAAAGAAAACGAGCAGTCTGCCTTCTTCCATTGCTTCATGGTCCAATTCTGATGTGTACTCATGTGTCCACTGTAGGCACTTTCGGCAGTGGTCAACATGGGCGATCTGACCGATCTGTGGCTATGGAGCCCCTTACACAGCAGGCTGTGACCCCCTGTGTGCTCTGACATCTTTCTATCATATGCAGCAGTAACTTTTTAGCAGTCTGTGCTATAGTATCTCTTCTGTGGGATTGGACCAGGCCGGCGCCTTCACCCCCCATGTGCATCAATGAGCCTTAGGCACTTGACTAAATGGATGTTGCCAGTCTTGTCCACCAGATCCCACCACCCCCAGCATGGCTACTTTTTAAATATAAAAAAAACCTTAAAATCTTGCAGCCAAAACAAACTCTAGGCATTACCCACCCAGCCCCAAGATGTCTAAATGAATGGAGCAGAAAGTAAAATTCATTTTATGACTTCACTTTACAGTAACTCAACCCTGGTAACAATTAAATGAGTAAAACTATTAATTTGTTACCTTTTTCTTCCCATTCTATGCTGAAAAAGCTTAAAAAAAAAAGTTTATTATATTAAAATGGGAGAGATATACAGTACTGTGTAAAGTCGTAGGCAGGTATGGAATACTGCAAAGTATGAAAAATGCTTTAAAAAAAATAGAAGTATTAATAATTAATTTTTATCAACATGCAAAGTGAATGAACAAAAGAGAAATCTGAATCCAATCAATATTTTATGTGAAGCCTTTGCCTTCAGAGCAGCATCAGGTCTTCCTGATGTACTTGGAGGAACTCGGCATGTAGGTTGTTCTAGACATCTTGGAGAACCAGTTACAGATCTTCTGTGGATGTAGGCTTGCTCCACAAGGCTGAAGTTGGTTTCTTATTCACATCATTTGTATTATTTTTTTGTTATAAATTTTGAGGAGACCTAATCCCAAGTAGTAGAAAAAGTTGCAGTGAGCTGTCCTTAAAGGGGTTGTCCAGGTTCAGAGCTGAACCCAGACATACCCACATTTTAACCCAGGCTACCCCCCTAATATGAGCATTTCATGCTCTAATGCTCTCCCTTGCCCTGTGCTAGATCGGCAGGCTTTAGGGAAGTGCTAAAGCCAGCCCATTAGTGGTGGTGACGTCATCGGGCTCACTGCTGGGTGGCTGCCTCCGCCTAGCAATCCCTATGGAGAGCCTGGTACGTCACTGGATCTCCTACAAATGCCTTCAAACGCCGGACAAAGGAGAGTATCGGAGCATAAAATGCTCTGATGCTCATATTAGGGGGCTGACTAGGTGAAAATGTGGGTATGTCTGGGTTCAGCTCTGAATCTGGACAACCCCCTTAAAGTAAATCAGTAGAAAGCGACATTAAAATACGAATGACGGGCACAAAAAGGGCATAAAAGTGGGCAAAAAAAGTGTGATTTAAAAAATCTATTGAATTTGGGCCAGTGATCTTACACTGCCAACATACCGAGGGTGATGCCCCTCATCAGATACAGTTCTTGTGCCAAGAACCTGTTCGGACCAGGCTTAACTCACATCTATCTAATGCCAGGCATTGCCCTCTGTATGTTGGCTTGGCGAGATCATTGGTCCGAATTCATTTAATTCTATAAATCACACTTTTTTGTACCCACTTTTATGCCCATTTTGTGCCCGTCATTTGTATTTTAATGCCGCTTTCAACTGATTTACGGTACTTTAAGGACAGTTCACTGCAACTTTTTCTATTACTTGGGATAAGGTCGCCTCAAAATTCATTAAAAAACAAAAATAAAAAAATACAAAGAAAGGCCTCATGCACACGACAGTTTTTTTTCACGGTCCGCAAAAACGGGGTCCGTGGGTCCGTGATCCGTGACCGTTTTTTCGTCCGTGGGTCTTCCTTGATTTTTGGAGGATCCACGGACATGAAAAAAAAGTAGTTTTGGTGTCCGCCTGGCCGTGCGGAGCCAAACGGATCCGTCCTGAATTACAATGCAAGTCAATGGGGACGGATCCGTTTGATGTTGACACAATATGGTGCCATTTCAAACGGATCCGTCCCCATTGACTTTCAATGTAAAGTCTGGAGTTCTTTTATACCATCGGATTGGAGTTTTCTCCAATCCGATGGTATATTTTAACTTGAAGCGTCCCCATCACCATGGGAACGCCTCTATGTTAGAATATACTGTCGGATATGAGCTACTTCGTGAACCTCAGATCCGACAGTATATTCTAACACAGAGGCGTTCCCATGGTGATGGGGACGCTTCAGGTTAGAATACACTACAAACTTTGTACAAGACTGCCCCCTGCTGCCTGGCAGCACCCGATCTCTTACAGGGGGATATGATAGCACAATTAACCCCTTCAGGTGCGGCACCTAAAGGGGTTAATTGTACTATCATATTCCCCTGTAAGAGATCAGGGCTGCCAGGCAGCAGGGGGCAGACCCCCCTCCCCAGTTTGAATATCGTTGGTGGCACAGTGTGCGCCCACCATCGCCCCCCCCTCCCTCCCTCTATTGTAATAAATCGTTGGTGGCACAGTGTGCCCCCACCATCGCCCCCCCCTCCCTCCCTCTATTGTATTAAATCGTTGGTGGCACAGTGTGCCAACCACCATCGCCCCCCCCCTCCCTCTATAGCAGTAACATTGGTGGCAGTGTGCCAACCACCATCGCCCCCCCCATCCCTCTATAGCAGTAACATTGGTGGCAGTGTGCGGTCTCCCATTCCCCCCCCCCATCATTGGTGGCAGCGGAGTTCCGATCGGAGTCCCAGTTTAATCGCTGGGGCTCCGATCGGTAACCATGGCAACCAGGACGCTACTGCAGCCCTGGTTGCCATGGTTACTTAGCAATAGTACAATTGTAGAAGATTCATACTTACCTGCTTGCTGCTGCGATGTCTGTGTCCGGCCGGGAGCTCCACCTACTGGTAAGTGAAAGGTCTGTGCGGCGCATTGCTAAAGAACTGTCACTTACCAGTAGGAGGAGCTCCCGGCCGTTCACAGACATCGCAGCAGCAAGCAGGTAAGTATGAATCTTCTACTGTTGTACTATTGCTAAGTAACCATGGCAACCAGGGCTGCAGTAGCTTCCTGGTTGCCATGGTTACCGATAGGAGCCCCAGCGATTAAACTGGGACTCCGATCGGAACTCCGCTGCCACCAATGATGGGGGGGGGGGGGAATGGGAGGCCGCACACTGCCACCAATGTTGTTACTGCTATAAAGGGAGGGGGGGGCGATGGTGGTTGGCACACTGTGCCACCAACGATTTAATACAATAGAGGGAGGGAGGGGGGGCGATGGTGGGGGCACACTGTGCCACCAACGATTTAATACAATAGAGGGAGGCAGGGGGGGCGATGGTGGGGGCACACTGTGCCACCAACGATTTAATACAATAGAGGGAGGGAGGGGGGGCGATGGTGGGCGCACACTGTGCCACCAACGATATTCAAACTGGGGAGGGGGGGGGGGTCTGCCCCCTGCTGCCTAGCAGCCCTGATCTCTTACAGGGGAATATGATAGTACAATTAACCCCTTTAGGTGCCGCACCTGAAGGGGTTAATTGTGCTATCATATCCCCCTGTAAGAGATCGGGTGCTGCCAGGCAGCAGGGGGCAGTCTTGTACAAAGTTTGTAGTGTATTCTAACCTGAAGCGTCCCCATCACCATGGGAACGCCTCTGTGTTAGAATATACTGTCGGATCTGAGGTTCACGAAGTAGCTCATATCCGACAGTATATTCTAACATAGAGGCGTTCCCATGGTGATGGGGACGCTTCAAGTTAAAATATACCATCGGATTGGAGAAAACTCCAATCCGATGGTATAAAAGAACTCCAGACTTTACATTGAAAGTCAATGGGGACGGATCCGTTTGAAATGGCACCATATTGTGTCAACATCAAACGGATCCGTCCCCATTGACTTGCATTGTAATTCAGGACGGATCCGTTTGGCTCCGCACGGCCAGGCGGACACCAAAACTACTTTTTTTTCATGTCCGTGGATCCTCCAAAAATCAAGGAAGACCCACGGACGAAAAAACGGTCACGGATCACGGATCACGGACCCCGTTTTTGCGGACCGTGAAAAAAAACTGTCGTGTGCATGAGGCCAAACTGACGAATAAGAAACCAACTTCAGCCTGGTGCTTCCTCCAATCCTTCTGTCTCTTCATCTAATCCCAGACTCCATGATGTTAAAGGGCTTCTGTCACCCCACTAAAGTCATTTTTTTTGGGGGGGGGGCTAGTTAAATTCCTTATACTGAGATATATGAAAATATAATGGTGTTACTTACTTTCCTTCAGCAGTTTCTTATAAAAACGATGACGTCTTCTCTTTCGGTGATGTCATCGGCGCAGGCGCACTGAGGGAGTGCTGAGGAGGCGAGCCTCCTCATCTCAGAGCGCCTGCGCCGAATGAACACAGGCGCGCAATTTTTGAAATGCTGACAGGGCCGGAGGAGGAGATCGCGGCTGGCCCTGTCAATCGACACGACGAGGGGGGCGGTTTTTTGCGGCGGCTACCAGCAAGTAGATGCCCTACTTGCTGGTAGAGACCTGATTTACATATTATAAAAGTTTGTTTTTATAAGAAACTGCTGAAGGAAAGTAAGTAACACCATTATATTTTCATATATCGCAGTATAAGGAATTTAACTAGCCCCCCCCAAAAAAAAAGACTTTAGTGGGGTGACAGAAGCTTTTTAAAATCAGAGCTGTGGGGGCCATATTATCACTTCCAGGACTCCTTGTTCTTCTTTACCCTGAAGATAGTTCTTAAAGGGGGTTTCTGATACTTTTATACTGATGACCCATCCTCTGGAGCGCCTTCTCCGTGCTCACCACACACAGCGCCGTACATTGTATAGCGGCTGTGCTTGGTATGGCAATCAGCTCCATTCACTTCTATGGGGCCGAGCTGCGCCTAGGCCATGTGACCAATGAACGTGACGTCACATGGCCTAGGAAAAGCTGCAAGAGGCCCCGACACTACTGTGAGTGCCGGTACCATCTCAAACAGTTGATCGTGGGGGTCCCAGCTGTCGGACCACTATCGATCAGATATTGATGACCTATGTATAAAATAAAATAATAATAATAAATAATAATAATATGACCAATATTAACGTCTCAGAAAACCCCTTTAATGACATTGGCCGTATGTTTGGGGCTGTTGTACTGTGGCAGAATAAATTGCAATTGTTTTTCACTTTGCGACAAAACTAAAAATATTTTAGAAATCATAACAAACATAAACAAAGATTTAACATATAAAATGTTTAAAGGGGTTGTCTCACGAAAAATATTCTACAGTTTTCAAATCAGCATCTGGATCTGAATACTTTTGTAATTGCATGTAATTAAAAAATTAGCATAGCCTCTGAGCTATTTAGTAAAATGTAGCTGTATAGCGCCACCTGCTGATTGTTGTTTGTTTTTTTTCTTAATTCTTTGGCTCACTGAGAAGGCCGCACATGCTCAGTTTCATCCATGAACTGCCTTCTGAGCTGTGATAGGGAGAGCATGGACACGCCCCCTAAGCTGTGATAGGGAGAGCATGGACATGCCCCCTGAGCTGTGATAGGGAGAGCATGGACACGCCCCCTGAGCTGTGATAGGGAGAGCATGGACATGCCCTCTGAGCTGTGATAGGGAGAGCATGGACATGCCCCCTGAACTGTGATAGGGAGAGCATGGACATGCCCCCTGAGCTGTGATAGGGAGAGCATGGACACGCCCCCTGAGCTGTGATAGGGAGAGCATGGACACGCCCCCTAAGCTGTGATAGGGAGAGCATGTACACGCCCCCTGAGCTGTGATAGGGAGAGCATGGACACGCCCCCTGAGCTGTGATAGGGAGAGCATGGACACGCCCTCTGAGCTGTGATAGGGAGAGCATGGACATGCCCCTTGAGCTGTGATAGGGAGAGCATGGACACGCCCCCTGAGCTGTGATAGGGAGAGCATAGACACGCCCCCTGAGCTGTGATAGGGAGAGCATGGACACGCCCTCTGAGCTGTGATAGGGAGAGCATGGACATGCCCCCTGAGCTGTGATAGGGAGAGCATGGACACGCCCCCTGAGCTGTGATAGGGAGAGCATGGACACGCCCCCTGAGCTGTGATAGGGAGAGCATGGACACGCCTCCTGAGCTGCAGCAGAATGGACACTCCCCTTGAGCTGTCAGCTTGATATAAATCTAGCAGATCAGTGAATGGGGAGATCTCTGGATCCATGTGAGGTACAGGGCTGGTTCTAGCTGTGTTAGAAAGAGATTGTCATTTACTATATGATGTCTGATTTTCATTTTTTACATTTGCCATGGGAGAACCTCTTTAAATCCTATAAAAGGGTTCATTTTCTTGATGCATTAAAAACACAATGCAAAACTCTGACTAAAAGAAAAATACTAAACTCAGGGTAAAAGACCTTGTATAATGTGAGGCTGTTGCGTTCTGTTTTTATTTATGTGTTTATTTTTGGGGGGATCCAATCCGTGCAGAATCTTCCAGGATGACCTCCCCCTGCAGTACCATTTCTGGCCACCAGAGGCCGCTGCTCCGCAGTCCCGTCTACTGGCCGCGCTGGCACCATAGAGCTGGTGCCCGGAAGTGAGCGCTGTGTGTTGGAGGCCGCACGTGGATACGGCGTGGACAGGTAGCCCTCAGAAATCATGGGGAAGACGGGGAAGCTCCGCTCCGGTACCGCCGGGAAAGTAAAGCGCTGGAAGAAGGGACACAGCAGCGAATCCAACCCACAGGCCAAGCGGCACCGGGAAGCTGCGAGAAGCCGGTTCTTCAGCCGCCCCTCAGGTGAGGACAGACAGCCGTGCTGGGACAGAGACTGGCACCGGTCCGCAAGATAGATGGGACTTTCGTCAGCTAATTTTCCAGATCACTGCTTACTGTCAGTGAATGGCAACATGGATTGTTTACATTCAGAGGTGCCCTGATGATCTCACGCTGGTACAGCTGGCACACAGAGGGTGCTTTGGGGATAACACTGGGGGTCTGATCACTGGGACTCTCCATGATCATGAGAATGGCGGTCCCATGTCCCCCCATTGGAGAGGCGGGTCAGGTCCAGCAAGCACACCACCGCTCTATGGCTCTGCTGGACATAGCCGGGGACAGCGCTCACAGATGTCCCATAATAGAGTGCATGCAGGTCTGTACCACCCCAGTCATACGTGGCATGTGAGACCTCCGAGGCGGTTGCATTGTTAGGACCCCCAGTGGTCCGGCAGGTATTTCCTATCCAGTGC
Source organism: Bufo gargarizans (assembly GCF_014858855.1). NCBI lineage: Eukaryota > Metazoa > Chordata > Amphibia > Anura > Bufonidae > Bufo > Bufo gargarizans. The sequence continues at coordinate 389,186,842 of NC_058085.1, forward strand.
ATAGGGAGGAAACGGGTTATTGAAACACCCCTTTAAATGGTTTATCCCTCGTGGGGGATATGAATGCTAATGTGTGTGCTGGGGGTCTCCCGCTTGGGACCTGGTTCTGTTAGCGAGAGTGGACGTCTGTAGAAGACTGCGTCTGTTCATTCCTTTCTGTAGAGACTTAGGATCACCTGGAGTTCAGCATCCGGGCCCATAGCGCTTAGCAGCTCGAAGGAAGAGCGCAGACAGCTGGCGCATGCTGCCAGGACACCGCGCGGGCAGGACCAGTGTAACCAGGGAGCATGGGCAAGATTACAATGCACTGGAAGAAAAAAAAAATAAAGTGAGGAGATGAGTTAATAATTAAGAGAGGGGCGGTGCTGGGCTCCGAGATAATGGGCGCGGTTGGGCTCCAACGGACAGAGGGACAGCCCCTTGGGCTCCTTATAGAGGTAATTTGCATATTAATAAAAGCGATTTTTACCCTAAATGACAGGACAGATGGGAGTAAGACTAGTAGATTTTAAACTAAATCGTGGAGACTGATGTGATGGTGTGAAAATCGCTATCGCTAAAATCCAGGAGACAGAATCCCTTTAAAGGGGTTGTCTCATCTTGGACAATGGGGGCATATCGCTAGGATATGCCCCCATTGTCTTTTAGGTGCGGGTCCCACCGCTGGGACCTGCACCTATATCAAGAACAGAGCCCCGCAAGGTGGTGGCTGGAGGACTCCGATCTGGCCACCCCCAAGCCGGCTCCCCCTAGAAGTTTATAGGAGTGTACCGCGCATGCGTGGTCCACGCTCCCATTCATTTCTATGGCGTCGACGGAAATGGCCAAGCCAGTGTTTGTCTATTTTCGCCGGCCCCATAGAAAATAAATGGAGGCCGGCTGCTCATGCGCAGTGCTCCTTCCTTCACTTGCGGGGCTCCGTTTTCGATATAGGTGCGGGTCACAGCGGTGGGACCCACACCTATAAGACAGTGGGGGCATATCCTGGCGATATGCCCCCATTGACCATGATGAGACAACACCTTCAAGAGCTACACATGAGCTGTCGGATGACATGATTCTAAGAAAACACAGTCACAGCTTGCAAACGGACTGATTTTTAACCCCTGTATAGGGATGAGCGAACTTGTGTTTTCAAAATCATTTTTATTAAAAATATTCAGCTGTTTCTTAGAACAGGGGTAGTGTTGAGCGAACCTGCGTTTTCAAGTTCGGCGTACAATGGTCGGGTTATCTAAGAATTCTGTTATGGATTCCGCTACCACGGACCGTAACTTAGGGTCCGTGGTAGTGGAATCCGCAACAGAATTCTTAGATAACCCGACCGTGTATGCCGAACTTGAAAACGCAGGTTCGCTCAACACTACCCCTGTTCTAAGAAACTGCTGAATATTTTTAATAAAAATGATTTTAGTTCGAAATGAGTAAAATGTAATCCGATCAGAATGCCCCAGAAAGTTTTCATGGCCATTAAGGTGTAGCTATAGTTTACAAAAATATTTCCTTGTCGTAGTGACCTGTGAAAAGTTTTGATCAGTAAGGGTCCGCGTGTTGAGACCACCCCAGATTATTGAAGGAAGGAGGAGGAGTGCGTATTCACGAGCAGAAGATGGGTTTATAGACTTTCTCTGAGCCAGTCTTCAGCTAGCGCTTCTGCCACCGCGTTACGGTGCTCTGTGGGGGTCTCAGCAGCTGGACCTTTACCGATCAATGGTTTTGACGGGTCACTATGAAATGGCAAAGGTTTTTGAAGATGATAGTTAAAGGGGTCGTCTCTCACTTCGGCAAGTGGCATTTATCATGTAGAGAAAGTTAATACAAGGCACTTACTAATGTATTGTGATTGTCCATATTTTCTCCTTTGCTGGCTGGATTCATTTTTCCATCATGTTATACACTGCCCGTTTCCATGGTTACGACCACCCTGTAATCCAGCAGTGGTCGTGCTTGCACACTATAGGAAAAAGTGTTGGCCGACACTTGGAGCGCACATGGGCTGGTGCTTTTTCCTATAGTGTGCAAGTACGACCACCACTGATGGATTACAGGGTGGCCGTAGCCCCTGGAAAAAAGAGCAGTGTATAATGTGATGGAAAAATGAATCCAGTCAGCAAAGGAGGCAAAATGGACAATCACAATACATTAGTAAGCGTCTTGTATTAACTTTCTCTACTTAATAAATGCCACTTGCTGAAGTGAGAGACAACTCCTTTAAAGGGCTCCTGTCACCCCCCAAACAGCAATTTTCAGTATTGGACTTAATATAGTTGCTAATGTACGCAGAGTCCATATATACCCCTCTTACCTCTGGCTGTGCTTTAAATTCTTTAAAAAATAGTACTTTTGTGATATGCAAATTTCTTCACTACCAGCAAGTTGGGTGGACTTGCTGGTAGCCGCCGCATCCTCGGTCTAAAAAAACGCCCCCTCCTCCACTTGATTGACAGGGCCAATGAGCGCTCTCCTCATTCCGCTGGCCCTGTCTGCAGCTCAAATCCCGCGCCTTTGCCGTACTGGTCCTCATTCGGCGCAGGCGCTCTGAGAGAAGGACGCTTGCTTGCCTGCGCCGATGACGTCAGCCCTACACCCGGAAGACTCTGCGTACATTAGCAGTTATATTAAGTCCAATACTGAAAATTGCTGTTTGGCGGGTGACAGAAGCCCTTTAAACTTGAAGCCGCCCAGGTATCAACTGATTTACATGTCTGACTTCTCAGACCGCCTGATATCAGCTGTGATCTCTGGAAGGGGGGGCTTACAATTCTTTAAGAAGACATGATGTTACACAGCACCCGCTGGAGTAAATGATCACAGTGTGTCCTCCACACGGTGGAAGCTGCTCTTTCTAGCGGTTCTCCACTCTGACTAATAGAGGGGAGGTTTGTCTCCCTGTGACATCTATAGGCCCTGTACACTATATGTACACCGACAGGACCTTTTATGACATCCCCTTCTACATCTTTAGACCTTTTAATAAGGAGTTGGTTAATAAAGTTTTGGATGGCGTCTGTGGGAAATTTTGCCCATTCATCCAGAAGATCATTTGTGAGGTCGGACACTGATGTTGGAGGAGACGGTCGGGCTCGCAGTCTCTGTTCTGGCGTTAGATGGAGTTGAGGTCTGGGCTCTTTGAGGCCAGTCAAGTTCCTCCACACCAAACTCATCCAACCATGTCTATGGACCTCCCTTTGTACACTGGGGCGCAGTCATGCTGGAACAGAAAATAACCTTCCCCAAACTCTTCCCACAAAGTTGGCAGCAACAATTGCCCAAAATGCCTTGGTGCTGAAGTGTATGCTTAGTATGCCGACCCCTAAGAAACACCCCACAGCATTATCCCTACTCCACCAAACTTTACAGCCGGCACAATGCCGTCAGGCACATAAAGTTCTCCTGACATTCACCAAATCCAGACTCGTCCATCAGAACAAAGAAGTGCGATTGCTCAACGGAAGACGTTTCCACCAGTCCAGTGTCGACTTGCTTTACACCATTACATCTGACGCCTGGCATTGTGCTTGGTGATGTAAGGCTGGCATGCAGCTGCTCGGCCATGGAAACCCGTGCCATGAAGCTTCCGGCACAGCACACTTTGTGCCAGAGGGTGCACCTAATTTATGATGCACGCGCCGACCGGGGTAGATTTCCACCATCATTGACTCCTGTTTCCAGGTGTAAATGGTAAATTTGCCAGGGTCACGCTATTCCCCAGTGGCGAGGATGGCAAACAAAGGCCTATCCTTTTTTTTTTTTTTTATCGCAGAAAGGGGCCTTGCAACAATTTTTTATTTATTTTTTTGTTTACCAAATTGGCATTATTAAATGGCCCTCTTTTGTGTTGATGTTAAAAGGGGATTTATCCTCTAGATAAGTGATCAGTATCTGATCTGCGGGAATAAGACACCCAGAACCCCTGCTGATCAGCTGTTTGAGAAAGCTTCGGGGGTCCTGCGAGTGCCGCAACCGTGTCTCCGCTTTTTCTAGGCCGAGTGACACCTTCATCGGTCATGTGGCCTAGGAGCAGCTCAGCCCCATAGAAGTGAATGGGGCTGAGCGCGATACCAAGCACAGCTGCTATACAATGTACGGCGCTGAGAGAAGGCCGCCGCGCTCACAGAAAAGCTGGTGCCTTCCTAACAGCTGATCGGCGGGGGTCCCTGGTGTCGCACCCCCACCGATCAGATACTGATGATCATCAGTAAAAGAAGATCTCAGAAAACCCTTTTAATGACCGAGGAGTGTTGGACTCGACAGTTCTTGGGGGGGTTATTTACGAACATCCTTAAGACAGTTTTTGGCCTAAAAAAAAGATGTAAGTTGCAATTTTTGAAAAGCCTGTGCAACGATATTTAATTTATGATGGGGCCTGATCCTTGTCATAAACTAGGCGGCTCCTCTGGCGGTGCACAAACTATCAATGAGAAGAAAAAAAGAGGTTGTGGCGCTCGCCAGACCTGTTTCACACGGGAAGCACGGATTGCGCTGGGAACCAAGCGCCGATTCCAAACTATGGCAACAAAGATTTGTGCAGGTATCCAGCTTCCATACAGTGACAGCCTTTATTCTTAAAATACAGTGGATTCACATCTACGCGTTTCGGATCGATTACTTCTGATCCTTCCTCATGACAAAAGTGAACAGTTGCACTGTGGTTAAGGCCTCATGCACACGTTGTTGTGTTCCGTTCCGTGATCCGTTTTTGTTTCCATGTGTCTTCCTTTATTTTTGGAGGATCACCAGACATGAAGGAAAGTTAAAAAAAAATCTAAGACAGGTTTGTTACGCAAATGGTAGGAAAAAAACGGACACGGATGACAATCTTGTGTGCCTCCGTGTTTTTTAGCGGTCCCATTGACTTGAATGGGTCCGCAAACCGTTTTCCGCGAAAATAATGGGATAGGTTATATTTTTAAAAACAGCACAACGGACACGGAATAAAACAACGGTCGTGTGCATGAGGCCTTAAGTAGACGCAGCTACTGATTGCCAGATGAGCACAATTAATCTAGAACACGCCCAACGTCCATTCAGAAATCCATTGTTATAATACAAGACCATATAAAATGTATAATACAAAATAGTGCAATTTATGTAGAAATATAATATTTAACATATATATAAAAAAAATCAATAGTGCAGAGTCAGAGCATGTCTGCGATTTTAACCCTTGCGGAGCCGAAGTACCCATAGAAAAAATCCAAAAGACTTCCCTATTCAAAAGCTTACGTCTATGGTCCCCCCCCAAACAGGGGGATTAACCCTTTCCAGACCTTGTACTTGAAGGCCTACTACGTGGCCCTGGTGTACCGCAGCATAGTGGAGGCTAACAGCTGAGACATGGTATATCTGATAGATGCCTCCGAATTCTTGTCTTCAAGCTGTTAGTTGTGCAACCAACAACCTGCAGACGACAAACAGAGCATGTGGTGCAATATACAACGTAGCTGCTATTGCAATTGATATAGTGTTTAGGCACAAAAGAGCGTTGCATGGAAAAAGAAAAGATGGAGGAACCGACTTGAATGTAGCTACAGCACGTACAAATGTGATGGCCACACTTGTATGTGCCCTTATAGTTCAAACAGGTGGATACATTGTGGGTTTTTTCCTCTCAGTGTATAAACTAAGACTGAATTTCTGAGCCAAAATGGGCGAGCGGCGCGCAATACACTTGATACCAAGTCGGGCGATACCGGTCCATTGTTCATCAAAAGTTAAAACTGCATATTTCTTGATATTCAGGACTATAACTTGTAACAAAAGATACGGTATTCTCCTTTTTGCTGTCAGTGCGTCTCCGCTTGCTTCTGATAGGTAAGTGCCTATCAGGAACAACAAGATCAGTTCTGGACTTTGATGCAACAAATTTCTGTGCCCGATCTATAGTCCATGATGGATAATCTCGAGGCAACCAATGCCATCTCTTTGTTAAAGGCTTGATCACCAGAGCAATTGCGTCTCGCTCTGATATTGTATGTCACATGTGGCAAAAGGTAGCAAAAAAAGTAGTGTTGCCAGCGATATCCTTGCCATATGTATTTGACGAAACAGTACTGGTAATGACCTCTCCCGTTAAAGTGAGGTCCTTTAAAAGGGAATGGCGGAAGCATCACCAAAAAAAGAGAATTTTAGATGGCATTTATTATCATTGAGGAAATCGCCAAAAAGTGGGACGGCTGCCACACAAACAGTAGGTCGTCGATGTAGCGACCGTACCACCTCAGGCAAGTCCCCCAAGGGTTATGAGCTGAAAATAAGTAGTGATGCTCCCACCATGCCATGTATATATTCGCCATAGATAGCGAGAATTTAGCCCCCATGGACACAACAGTCCGTTGTAAAAAGAAGCACTGATCGAACATAAAAAAAAAAAGTTATGTTTTAGCAGAAAAGAAACCACCTGGCAGATTAATTCCTGAAACTCCATAGAAAAATTGCCATATATTTTAAGAAACCATTGCAAAGAATCTAAAGCCAGATTATGAGGGATAACCGTGTAGAGTGATAAGACATCGGCAGTAACCCATAAACGCAAGTCTCCCTTAGGCCCCTTTCACATGGGCGAGATTTCCGCGCGGGTGCAATGCGTGAGGTGACCGCATTGCACCCGCACTGAATCCAGACCCATTCATTTCTATGGGGCTGTTCACATGAGCAGTGATTTTCACGCATCACTTGTGCGTTGCGTGAAAATCGCAGCAAGCTCTATTTTGTGTGTTTTTAAAGCAACGCAGGCCCCATAGAAGTGAATGGGGCTGCGTGAAAATCACAAGCAAGTGCGGATGCGGTGCGATTTTCACGCACGGTTGCTAGGAGACGATCGGGATGGAGACCTGATCATTATTATTTTCCCTTATAACATGGTTATAAGGGAAAATAATAGCATTCTGAATACAGAATGCTTAGTACAATAGCGCTGGAGGGGTTAAAAAAAAATTTAACTCTCCTCGCCACTTGCTCGCGCAGCCGGCATCTCTTCTGTCTTCTTTGCTGTGCACAGGAAAAGGACCTGTGGTGATGTCACTGCGATCATCACATGGTCCGTCACATGGTCCATCACCATGGTAAAAGATCATGTGATGAGGGAAAATAATATAAAACGCATTACAGTGTTTTGCACTCGCGCAGAAAAATTGCTCATTTTCCCGCGACGCAACCGCATCTTATCCAGGCCAAAAACATGACGCCTGTGTGAAAGAGGTCTTATGTATTTTAGGAAGTGAATGGAATATAGGAGTGATGGGATATTTCACTATAATATAATCCAACTGTTTTTGGTTTATAAAACCTTTCTCCCGGCCATGAGACAATAGAGACAGAAGCTCCTGCTGGTAAAGGGGGGGTGGGGTCGCGATGCAATTTCATATAAGTATTTTTATCCTCTAACATGGATACATTTTGTTATATATTGATCTATCACGACCACAGACCCGCCCCCCCCCCCCCCGCTTTATCAGCCTGTTTAATGACAACATCCTGCTAATTCTTCAGTTCCCTTATAGCCTTGCGCTAACAGTGTGTAAAATTATCACATATCTTATTCTTATTTTTATTAGATATATATACTCTGCGTCATGCAAGGCAAAAAGGTATTTTTCAATTAAATCCTAAAAGCGGTCCAAAGCAATAGATCTAGATTGTATAGAGTAGAAATCGGGATAGGAAGTTTGGAAATCATAAGAAAAATCCCTCATAGGACTTGAGTCCTGTATGGGACAACATTGTTGCATGTAGGATAAATCGGATAACTCTTCAAAAGATAAAGAGACAATATTTTGTGGAACTGAAGACGCATCGTGAGAAACCGGTGCAATGTCCTCAGTCATCACAAGCTATCAATGACCAGTATATTAAGTCGATCTTTGACCCGCATTGAGTCTGCAGAATGTTGGTGACTTTTATCCAAATATGCGCCTCCGCACTCGGCGATCCTTCACTGGTACAAGCACGAGTCACGACACTGCTCCGTTGCTGCAAGCGAGACGATGCGCAGCGTAATATTGAGGAGGAAGTAAAGCTCGCACAAACAGCTGGCCATCAGGGGTGCCGGGAGTCAGACCCCCACCAATCAGATATAGGTGACCTATCCTGAGGATAATCCATCAGTATTACTGGCTGCACGACCCCTTTAAGAGGTGCGTCCCGGTACTTTCCTCCATACAGTAGATCTAGTCCTGCTCTCGGCTGAGAAGTGCGCACAATTATATCTAGTGTAGCAAAGGCTCAGTGCGCTGAACAGCCTGGACTCCATTGTACCAGTGAGATTTGTACAGTTGCGAGTCCCGAAGCAGTGAATGGAGAGGACACGGCACATGCCCAGCCGCCCCTCCATTCACTGGTATGGGACTTCCGAAAATAGCCAGACACGCTCACTCGTCTGTTTTCCAAAATCCCATAGCAATAAATGGAGAAAGTGGCACATGCACAGTAGGGTTGCATCGGGTATCAAACTTTCAATACCCAATCAGTACTTTTGTACCCAGATCGATCCGATACCAGGATTTGCTATTTTCCAATACTAGGCTGTGCTACTGCGCAGCCTAGTATCTTTGAGAGAACATGGCACGTCCCGCCCTCAGCGCGCACCCTGATCTCCTGAGCCGGCACAGTGGAGTAGGAGGGAGTCCCTTCCCACTGTGACGCGACTGCCGCTGCCACCAATGAAAGGATTAAGGGGATGGTGGGAGAGGCCACCGATGCATATAATTAACCTCTTAATCAAATGTACGCGGTGGGTGCCGGCTCTATCACACAGCCGGCACCTGCCCTCAATGACAGGGCGCGGTGATAGACACGGTTCGGCAGATTGCCGTGCCCTGTCATTCGGGGCAGGTGCTGGTTGTGTGATAGAGCCGGCACCCACCGCGTACATTTGATTAAGAGGTTAATAACGGATCCGTTTGCATTATTCATAAAAAAATAATCTAAGTTAAAACGGATCCGTCTTGACATATTGAAAGTCAATGGGGGACGGATCCGTTTTCAATTGCACCATATTGTGTCAGTGAAAAACGGATCCGTCCCCATTGACTTGCATTGTAAGTCTAGACGGATCCGTTTGGCTCTGCTTAGTCAGACGGTCACGAAAACGCTGCAATCTGTCTTAAAAAACGCAACGGAGACCAAACGCAGTCAATTTGATGCATTCTGAATGGATCCTTATCCGTTCAGAATGCATTGGGGCTGAACTGATCCGTTTTGGGACGCTTGTGAGAGCCCTGAAACGGATCTCGCAAGCGGACCAAGAAACGCCAGTGTGAAAGTAGCCTAAGGGGGGAAATAGTTATTAAATGAAACGAAAAAAAAAAGGAAAAAACAAAGCAAAATATTTAAAGTTTGAATCGCCCCCTTTCCCAATTTGACATATAAAATATATAAATAAATAAATTAACATATTGGGTATCGCTGCGTCCGAAAAAGTCTGAACTATTAAAATATTAAATATATCTCCTATGCGGTGAACACAGAAATAGAAAAAAATAAATTAATCACAATTTGCCTTCCCCCCCCCCCCCCCCCCCCCAAAAAAAAAAATATAGGATAGGACTGTTCTATTATGGGCCGGACGTTCCATGAAATGCACGCAGCCTTTTTGGTGTTTTATTTTTTTCGCGTGGTATCGAGTATCGCAGTACTTTTTTATGGTATGAAAATTGAATCAAAATTTTGGTATGGTGACAACCCTAATGCCCAATGTCCTCTCCCACTTTGGGACCCTTTTCTGGAGACAGGCGCAGGTTTCAGAGGCAGGACCATGTTTAGTTTTTCGATGCATTGGAGCAATGACGTTGCTTGTGAAGCCGTGCATTGCCCCCTCTAAATGTTCCAGCGCAGACTGTCCTGTTTTCAGCTCGCACAGTTTTAGGTTTGGGACGCGCGCATTTTTAAGCATGTGAAATCATCCGTCCATCTGTGTAGTCCTGACCTTGTTCTGATTTGCCGCCCTCCTTCCAGGTAAAAGTGACCTGACGGTAGACGCGCTCAAGCTCCACAATGATCTCCAGTCCGGGACGTTCTCCATACAGAAGAAACCTGATGAAGACATGGAGGAGGACGCCGAAATGGGTGTGACAGAAAAGTCAGGTGCCACCTTCCTGAGTGGCTTGTCCGACTGCACCAATGTTACTTTTGGCAAAGTGCAGAGGTACTGGGAGTCCAACTCGGCGGCTCATAAAGAGGTAGGAACGTCCTAGATGAGCTCTTTGTGGCCCACTAGCGGTTTCGTGCTGTATAAAAAGCCCTGCTCTGATTTTACTACACATGCGATAGGCCCTGAATGGAGAGATGCCTTGCTGACTCTCTCCATCAGGACAACCTTCTCCGTATGCATTTATAGGCCATATCCTGCTGTGGATCACTCTTTATCAGTGGCCTACACTTCTCACAGCTGAGGGTCTTCTACAGTAGTGTGAACAATCCTTTTGATTTAGGCCACGTGCACACAGATGTATCAGTTTTGCAGTCCACAAACCACGTATCCACAAATTTACGGATTTCAGCCACGTGCATGCTGCAATTTTCTCACTCCCTTCACTTGAAGTGGCTGTTCTTGTCTGCAAAATGGAACGGCAACTGCATGTGGACAGCACACAGATGACATCAATGTGCTGTCCGTATTTTTAGTGGCCCCATAGAAATGACTGGGTCTGTGCTCAAAAAATGCAGACCCAAAATACGGTTGTGTGCATGTGGCCTTATACGTACCAACAGCACAACCCTGACTCCTGTCCTGATAGTTTGTTGCAGTGTGTACGTCCTGAATGAATCTCAATGTAGGACAGTCTCTGCCTGGGTTATCCACGTTATGTCCAGTGAAAGGAATAACCTACGGACATCTCAGCACTGCTTTTTTTTTTTTTTTATGTTTATTTGCATCCTTAATGTGAAATTAAGCATTTGTCCCCATTTTGCTTCTTCAGAGTGTGTGTAAGTCCTTCAGCTAGCCGGCAGTGCTGCTGAATCTGGCAGACATCAGTGCTGTTTGACAAAACAGAGTGGGGGGGGGGGGGGAAGCAGAGAGCTGTCAATGTTAGAGATAGGTGCAGTACACAGCAGATCAGACTGTGAAGACAAGGCCGAGGATACAAGGAAAGCAAATCACACAGAATGTAAACGTGGAGGAAAGCACACACAAGGCAGTTTCAGGGAGAAGGCAGCAGCATCCTGGACACACAGATCTAGCATGTATTACTGGGAGGGACACAAAGTTTGAAACTTGAAGCAGGGTGCAAAAATGAATATTAGGGTGCCTGGAAATGAACAGCATGCCAAAATGTCTCAGTATTAAGTACTCAGATTACAAGAAAGTACCCCTGATGCTATGAGCATGCACTGTGCTGCCTGTTAAGATGGACACTGGTCAAGCACCACGTAGACATGTTGTGTGCCCCCTCGGGTGCATGTACTAAAGGTTGAAATTGCTAGCCCTTACAGCATCTAACTTGCATGCATAGTAATGTTTTCTCAGTCACTGCAGCGTGTCGATGGTACAGTGATAATGGCTGCGTCTGCGCCATGCGATGGTGGGTGACACTTTCCACTAACGTCTGATTTTTCCCTGCCTCAGATCTGCGCTGTGCTGGCAGCTGTGACTGAAGTGATCCGCTCCCAGGGAGGAAACGAGACAGAGACAGAATACTTTGCAGCCCTGGTGAGTCTTTTTCTCTTGCATCCATGAGGGGCGGGGGTCAGCTGTGTAACGTCTGGGTAATGTTGCAATGTGTCGGTGTGATGCAGAGGTGGTTCTGATCTGCTGTGTGTTTTGCTCATAGATGACCACCCTGGAAGCAGTCGAGTCCTCAGAGTCTTTGGCTGCCGTTGCCTATCTGCTCAATCTGGTTATGAAGAGGTCCGTGGGGTTATCCTTAAATCTTTGCGACACTATAATCCATTGCACCTCATCAATATTTTGTGCCTTGACGATATGTTGTCTATCAGGCTTCCAGGTCCGGTGCTGATCAAGAAGTTTTCCGACACATCCAAAGCTTTTATGGACATCTTGGCGTCCCAAACCAACACTGCCAGTGTCTCTGCTGTTAGATGGGTAAGTAGTAATATATACCAGATTCCGCACTGGTTTTCCCTGCACAGTGTTGCTTCTGGCCATTCAATTGAATAGTACCACTGTGCAGGGACCAACGATTGAGCGGACCCAGTGCTAAATCGGTGCGGCAGGCCTTTCCCAGGATTGCTGGGGGGTCCCAGCGGTTTGACAACTCCCACCGATCTTAATGATGGTAGTTCTATATCTGCTTCTAACGCTGGGTTCAGACCTGAGCGTTCTGAAACGAGCGCTCTGTATGCGCGATTGTACGGGCGTTTACAATCGCGCATACAGAGACTGGCGTTCACAAATTGTCGCGCGTTCCCGAATTTCTATGTGCGGGAACGCGCGACAAACGCCCAAAAAAAAGCTCAATCACTTGTTTAATCGTCGGGCGTTTTACAGCGCGATCGTACGCGCTGTAAAACGCCCAGGTGAGAACCATTCCCATAGGGAATCATTGGTTCTTGCCTGTTGTGCGTTTTACAGCGCGTAGGAACGCGCTGTAAAACGCTCAGGTGTGAACCCAGCCTAAGGGTAAGGACAGATGCAGTGACTATTTTCCACTGCAGATTTGCAGGCTTGGCAGCAGGTATTTTTTTTTTTAACCCCTCCAGCGCTATTGTACTATGTATTCTGTATTCAGAATGCTATTATTTTCCCTTATAACCATGTTATAAGGAAAAATAATAAAGATCGGGTCCCCATCTCGATCGTCACCTAGCAACCGTGCATGAAAATTGCACCGCATCCGCACTTGCTTGCGGATGCTTGCGATTTTCACGCAGCCCCATTCACTTCTATGGGGCCTGCGTTGCGTTAAAAACACACAAAATAGAGCATGCTGCGATTTTCACGCAACGCACAAGTGATGCATGAAAATCACCGCTCATGTGAACAGCCCCATAGAAATGAATGGGTCTTGATTCGGTGCGGATGCAATGCGTTCAACTCACGCATTGCACCCGCGCGGAAAACTCGCCCGTGTGAAAGGGGCCAAATACTCTGCTTTTGTGGCAGATGTGACACTGACGCCAAAGTATAATTTTACCGTTTCTGTTTGCAGCATAGGACTGACATGTTACATTTCTTGGTTGCAGATCATCTCTTGCCTGGCTGTATTGCTACGCAAGCAGGACCTCTCTGTGTGGAGTTACCCGTCCACTCTGCAGGTGTACCATGGGTTATTGAGCTTCACTGTCCATACAAAACCAAAGGTAAGATGATGCATAGGGTGACCGTGCTCTGTGACGCCAAAACAGGGGACAAGAATGTGTGTGGTTTACTAAGTTGTGTCTTTTGTGGATTTACTAGATTCGCAAGGCTGCCCAACTTGGTGTATGCTCCATCTTAAAGGGCAGCGAGTTCATGTTTTCCGATTCGGCCCCCGCTCACCACCCAGCCGCATCATCCACAGCTAAATTTTGTATCCAGGAAATTGAGAAGTCTGGAGGTAAGTGATCTGGAGAATGAGGGTTATGATTCCTAACTTTATCACAGGCGATAATGCAAAATAGGAACTGGGCGCAGCTGACGCCTGTCGTACATGACTCTCAGCTTTACTCATCTTTGAAACTCATTTAAAGGGGTTATCCAGGAATGGATGATGATGACCTATCCTCAGGATGGGTCACTATTATCACATCAGCAAAGGTCCGAATCCTGACAGCTCTCCAAGCACAGCGCTATACGTTGTGTAGTGGCTTTGCTTGGTATTGCAGCTCAGCCCCATTCACTTCAATGGGGCTGAGCTGCAACTAGTTAATGTGACCGATGTACAATGACGTCACATGGCCTAGGAAAAGGCTTCTAACACCTGATTGGTGGAGGACCCCTGCGCCAATCTGATATCGATGACCTATCCTGAGGGATAGGTCATCAGTATTTAATTATTGGATAACCACACTAAGGGTTGCCCGCAGACATTGCCGCTGAGCCATGGTGTGCTGCGAAAAGCTGTATAATTACATGGCAATTAGATTTAATGTACTGTAAAGAAGACGGTAAGGACGACATACTGGGACCTGGCATGCAGTTGGAAAGGACATTGGTACGCATTTTGAGAGGAGGGCAGCTGCTCCTGATCAGACGCCCTGGCTGCACTTTACGGCTCATCATCTCGCATTATAGAAGTTGCTGTGATAAACTTCAGCCTTAAATTTTCATTGTCTTCAGGCAGCAAAGAAGCCACCACCACCCTGCACATGCTGACCCTGCTGAAGGACGTGCTGCCGTGTTTCCCTGTCAGTTTAGTGAAGTCTTGTTGCGAGACCCTGCTGAAAGTCATGACCCTGAGTCACGTGGTGAGTCTCCTCCAGTTAAGCCTAGCCTATGACAATGGGTTCCCCCGGAGTCTTTCCGCAGGTGCCCACCCTTCTACTTGCGCACACAAAATAAGTTTCACAATACCCCAGCGCCGGACCCAGTGATGTGCAGTCTCCTTGCATGTTAGGGGGAAAACATTAACCCTTTCAGCCGTTTTCGGTTTTCACTCCCTGCCTTTCCAAGGCCATTTTTTTTATTTTTATTTTTCCGTTCACTTAGCCGTATGAGAGCTTGTTTTTTGCGGGACAAGTTGCACTTTGTAATGCCGTTATTTAATATTGCATATAGTGGGGAGCTGGAAAAAAATTCCAAATAGGGTGAAATTGGAGGGAAAAAAATGCAATTCCGCAACAGTCTTAACGGTTTGGTTTTTACGACGTTCCCTATACTGTAAATCCGACCTGTTAGGTCTCGTTCACACTTCAGTGTTTAGTCAGTGATTTCCATCAGTGATTTGTGAGCCAAAACCAGGTGCAACTCTAAACACAGAAAAGGAGCAGATCTTTCCCTTCTACCTCATGTCTGTGGAGGCTCCACTTCTGGTTTTGGCTCACAAATCACTGATGGAAATCACTGACCAAACACTAAAGTGTGAACGAGGCCTTACTTTCATTCTCTGGCTCAGTCTAATTACGACGATAACGCATATTTATAGTTTTCCTTGTGTTTTAATACTGAAAAAAAATAAAAACCTTGAAAAAAATTGGGGCTCATTTTTTGAGGGGCAATCTGTACTTTTTATTCATACCATTTTAGGGTGTGTACGACTTTCTGATAATTTTTTTTTTTTTTTGGGAGGTGAAGTGACCAATCTATCCATTTTGACATATTTTTTTGGGATAAATATTTTTATATTTTAATAGTATGTGCGTTTTAGCAGGCGGCGATGCCCGTGATATGTATTATTATTTTTATTGTTTACATAATTTTATTTACATTTTGGGGAATGGGGGGGTGATTTTAATTTTGAAACTGGGGAGACCTGGAAGTAACACATCAAATCCCTATTTACATTGTGTCCCTGTCAACGGCGTCCGGATGATATGAAGGGCCCGGGAATGTTCTTCTGTGGGAAGAATGAATGCTGACTGCTTGTGGGAGCCATTGTGTCTGCGTATTGCGGTATACAGTGTGGAGTATCCACACATTACTATAATATATGGTCTTTTATTTTCTCCATTTTGCAGTTCATCACCGCCTGTGCAATGCAAGCTTTCCATGCCCTCTTCAGCTCCAAGCCCAGCACCCAAGCACTGACTGCAGAGCTCAATGCCCAGATCATCACGGTCAGTATATTCAGTGCTCGCTCATCTCGTGTAACGCGTGCAGTTGTACAGAAGCTAATGGTGTGTGCTTATTATTATACAGCCTGATCTATAGGTTCATTTTACTTTTCTGACAGGCTCTGTATGACTACCTGCCCAATGAGAACGACTTGCAGCCCTTGCTTGCATGGCTGGCGGTAATGGAGCAAGCTCACGTAAACTTGTCTCGGTAAGGGGGCTAATTATGTATGCGGGATAGTCCCATAGATACCGATGGAAGACTAACATTAGGAAAAGCCATTAACTCCTTCCTGACATCCCCCGTTCATGTGCGCCGGATGTCTGATCTTTAAAGATGGCTCCCAGGGCAGAAAAAAATCCTAATTTATTCTCGTAGTTGTGTTGCTATCTAGTTAAATGTCACGTTCTGTAGTTTGGTGTTTCACCACTAGATGGCAGATACCACGTGCTGTTAATACACAGCAGTGGTGACCACGAGTCACATTTTGAATGATTCATCCCTCTTTGACAAAGGCAAACAGCATTTTATTTTTAGGGAGCAAATGGTTAAAATACTTGACACTGACTCAGTTACACACTTTAAAGGGTTTCTACCACTTAGGCGTCACATATTTGGCTGTCAGACACTAGCGATCCGCTAGTGTCTGCTCTGGCCAACCATTCTAATACAATTGCTTTTGGGACGGTGGTTTGGCTAAAAAAACTACTTTTATTAATATGCTAATGAGCCTCTAGGTGCTATGGGGGCGTCATTAGCACCTAGAGGCTCCGTCTACCTTTAGAAACTGCCGCCCCCAGCGCGTCCCTCCAGCCCGCCCATCTCCTCCTGAATGCGATCCTCGTATGTATTCTGCGCATGCGCAGTAAATGTCTGACAGCTTCCCTGCTCAGACATCTCCACTGCGCCTGTCCTCGGAGCACTATGGCGTCATCGCGCAGGCGCAGTGGAGATGTCTGAGCAAGGAAGCGATCAGACATTCACTGCGCATGCTCAGAATACATACGAGGATCGCATTCAGGAGGAGATGGGCGGGCTGGAGGGACGCGCTCGGCGGCGGCAGTTTCTGAAGGTAGACGGAGCCTCTAGGTGCTAATGACGCCCCCATAGCACCTAGAGGCTCATTAGCATATTAATAAAAGTAGTTTTTTTAGCCAAACCACCGCCCCAAAAGCAATTATATTAGGATGGTTGGCCAGAGCAGACACTAGCGGATCGCTAGTGTCTGACAGCCAAATATGTGACACCTAAGTGGTAGAAACCCTTTAAGACAACCACATGTGCCAAAATTTGCAGAAAGACTGTAGATCTTGGGGTACGGCGACACATGTAGCGACCTGGTCCGCACAGTAGCGGCGATCCCACAGGAATGAGGCCAGTCACAAGAAATGCAAAAAAAAGTGAGGTTGGACTGATGGATGTAGCATTTGAGCAATGTCTGCTGTGCTAATGTCTCATTTGTTTGCAGATTGCAGAGTGACTTGTGTTTTGGTCACCTTTCTCGTCTTTTCTCTACGTCCATGAATTGCCTCCTGTCCCCCCACAAGCAGGTCGTGTCAGCAGCTGCTGGCACATTGAAGGTATGTGCTCCGTCATAGTTTTGGGTTAATAACGCAAGCGGGTTCATGAGGAAGATTGTTTAACCGTTTGACTGCTGGTCAATAATGGTTCTGCCGTTTGCCTTTCATGAACTCTTCTGTGTTTGCCCTTTCCCCAGTCTCTTCTTACAGAATGTGTTGCGCCCCACATTGCAGAGATCGGAACGGTGTCTTCCTCTTCAGTAGCCGGACCTGCTGGGCACATCTATAAAATGTTTAAGTGAGTCCCCCAGCCCCATATAAGCCTGTTCTTCGTCTTTTTCACATCTGACTGTATATCGCTCCCTCTGCTCTTAGAGTGAGTTCACACATGAGGCAGGTTTGTTTGCTGAAGGTTCTGCAAATGACAGTTCAGCACATATTAATGGGGACCCATCGGGAAGAAAAAAAAGCTTGGAATATTTGCCATGGTTTTCGGTGGAAGTTTCACCTGTAAAAACTGCATTAATATAATGCAATATCTAATCGGAGGGCTCTAACTCCTGTTTGAAGAGGGTAACGGTGCTCTGGTGAGCGCTGGGGTCTGCTCACAGCATGGTAAGCACAGCGCCGTACATTGGACAGTGGCTGTGCTTAGTATTGCAGCCCAGTTCTATTTACTTGAATGGGACTGAGCTGCACCTAGGCCATGTGACCAATGAATGTGACGTCACCAGCCTGGTGAGCAACGTGGGCGATTGAATCGGGTGAGCGGCGGGGGGGCTTGTCATCTATTGATGAGATATAAGGATAAGTCATCAGTATCCTGCTCCCCTGAATATGCCTTCACTGCAGCTATACACCCATGTCAGTGAAATGTTCTGAATGTGAACAAGAACCGCTGTCCTTTACTGACAGCAAGCAGAGATGTTCAGGACTTCCAATGTTCTTAAAGGGGTGGTACAAGATTGGGAAAAACATGGCGTTTTTTTCCCTTCATAAACGGAACCGCAGCTGCAGGCTGTTTGTAGTATTGCAACTGAGACCTGTTTTCTTTAATGGGGTTGTCCGGGTTCAGAGCTGAATCCAGACGCAGCCCCTCTGTTATAAGCATCGTTGCATTTCACGCTCCGATGCTCTCTCTTGCCCTGCTAGGCGGAGGCTTCTGCCTAGCATTGTTCCTGGTGACATCACCGGCACTAATGGGTGGTCTTTAGTGCTTCCCTAGCGTGTTGCTGGTGGCTAGCCCACCCATTAGTGCCGGTGATGTCTTCTCCCTCACTGCTGCGGAAACCTCCACCTAGCATTCCCATGGTGAGACCCGGTACGTCACAGGATCTGCTGAAAAAGCCCCTGCGGACAGGGCAAGGAAGAGCACTCAGAGGGGCTGCCTGGGTGAAGGAGATATGTCCGGGTGAGGAGCTGATTCTGGTAGAAAGCAGCCATGTTTTTGGTACATTATTTCTTATTATACACCCCTCAGAGCCAACTGAACCTCATTTTAAAGACAAAGCAGGGACTTGGTTTCTATGTGAGTAGCTTGCTTCTTTAAAATGAGGATTTGCGGTGTGTAATATGCTGCCAGACACCATCTCCTTCCCCACAGTGTCAGTAATAGTCCACCTCCCCCATCCAATGGTCAACCAAAATTTCCATTTAATGTAAGCACAAATCGTCAGCCAAAGCCTTCCCATTGCATAGCCAGAAGCCCCCTCCGTTTTTGCTACAATGCCTCCCCTCCTATTGCACACAGCCGCAAGAAGTAACCTTCCCTGTGCTGCCTTCTCTATAAATATATAGTACAAGCCGTATACATTTCAAGATGGTCGCTACGTATAACGGGAGCCGCCGCTGTGACATGTGCTCTCTGAGATATGGAGTAGATCACTGGTTATCTGTGTGTATCTTTTCAGGTTTGTGGAAGAAGGCCTCTCGTACAAATTTCATGCCTCCTGGGCCTTCGTCCTCCAGGTCATGCAGACCTTTTTTGAGGTTGCTGGGAAGTTTTGCCACCCAATTATGAAGAAGGTAATCAGCGGTATCCAGTGACACGATGAGATGGCGATGCAGTAACATCTTCTCCCATGTGCTCGGTGACCATCTGACCATTGTCCATTGCAGTGTTTGCAGACGCTCGCTGACCTGCGGATATCTGCTCATTTCCCTCATACCGGAGAGCTGGATCGTGCGGTGGGAGCGGCCGTGGAGAGCATGGGACCCGAGGTGGTCCTGAGAGCCATCCCGCTGCAAATTGATGGCACCGAGTAAGCGTCTTCTTATGGTCTTGGGAGGGTTAACAGCAGAAATGAACTCCTGTGTATAAAGATCTGTTCTTTCAGCAGGGACAACTCCGACTTCCCGCGCAGCTGGCTGGTGCCCGTGATCCGGGACTACGTGAAGAACACGGAGCTGGATTTCTTCGCAAGATATTTCCTGCCCCTGGCTGAAAAACTAAAGAAACGAGGTGCTTCAGAAATGTCTTGATCTTGGTGCATGTTGAAAACTTGAACATTTTAAAATGTAATCATTGAATAATGGAAAATTTAGCAACTTTGGGGGGAATTTATGAAGCTCTGGACTCCAGAATTCTTTCTTTAAGAAGTGTTCAAAATAGGGCTTTGTGAAGTTTGGGGGGTTTATTTGTGCAGCGATGTTGGGGCATTTTTCTGCCTCTTGCTCCAGTTGGGAAAGTGAGGGGGGGAAAGTGAGGGGGTCCAGGTGACTTAAAAAGTTGTGGATGATAAATCTGGCTTCAAAGGGTCACATAAAGTGTCACAAAGTAAAGGAGTGTTGTAAGATCTGAAGACAGAAATGTTACACTTACAGATGCAACATACATTTGGTGCAAAGTACAGTAATGGAGACTCAAGCAAAACGCGCCTAAAAAAAATCCCCCTCATGATAAAGCTCCCTCCGTGGGTTTTAAAGGGGTTCTCTGAGTGTTAAATACCAATGATCTATCCCCCAGGATAGGTGATCAGTATTTGAATGGTGGGGGCCCAACTCCCGAAACTGGTGAGCTCTACTGCTTCTTCCTAAGCCGGTGTTGTCATGTTCACCGGTCACATGGCCTAGGCTCAACTGAGTCCCATTCAAGCGACTGGGCTGCAATACCAAGCACAGCCACTATACCATGTATGGCGCTGTGCTTGGTGCGCTGCAAGAAGGCCGTGGCGCTCACCTGAACACCACAGACTCTTTAAACAGGTGTCGGACCTCCACCGGTCACATACTGATGACCTATCCTGAAAATTATTAGTGTTAAACATTTGGACAACCCGTTTAATTTAGTCTCTACTTAAAGGGGTTGTCCCACTTTGCTTTTTTAATCTTACCAGCAGTAGATGTCCTGATAACTTCCTGGTTCGGCTCCTGTAGTTGAGTGAAGGCCGGCCACGCCTCCTCATGACTCACCCTGAGAGCTCAGTCCTTGCGTGCTCGTTCATGTGGATGAGTCATCCACATGGAGCCGTATGTGAGGTCCCGCCCCCCCCCCCCCCAGTATAATATACATTTAGTGCGCCCCCCCAGTATAATATACATTGAGTGCGCCCCCCCAGTATAATATACATTGAGTGCGCCCCCCCAGTATAATATACATTGAGTGCGCTCCCCCCAGTATAATATACATTGAGTGCGGCCACCCCCCCCCCCCAGTATAATATACATTGAGTGCGCCCCTCCCCCCCAGTATAATATACATTGAGTGCGGCCACCCCCCCCCCCCCCAGTATAATATACATTGAGTGCGCCCCTCCCCCCAGTATAATATACATTGAGTGCGGCCACCCCCCCCAGTATAATATACATTTAGTGCGGCCACCCCCCTCCCCAGTATAATATACATTGAGTGCGGCCCCCTCCCAGTATAATAAACATTGGTGGCGCAGTGGGAAGTGCCAATGAGGGTTAAAAAAATAAATAAAAAATTAACTCACCTCCACCTATTGATCGCGCAGCTGCCGGTCTCCTGTTCTTGCTTCAGGACCTGTGGTGACGTCACTGAGCTAATCACATGGTCCATTACCATGGTGATGGATCATATGATGTACCATGTGATGACCACAGTGATGTCACCAAAGGTCCTTTCACAGGTCCTAAAGAAAGAACAGGAGACCGGCATCTACGCGATCAATTGGAGGAGGTGAGTTAATTTTTTATTTATTTTTTTAACCCTCATTGGCACTTCCCACTGCGCCACCAATGTTTAGTATACTGGGAGGGGGCCGCACTCAATGTATATTATACTGGGGGGGGGGGGGGGGTGGCCGCACTCAATGTATATTATACTGGGGGGGGGGGGGGGGTGGCCGGCCGCACTCAATGTATATTATACTGGGGGGGGGGGGTGGCCGCACTCAATGTATATTATACTGGGGGGGGGGGGGTGGCCGCACTCAATGTATATTATACTGGGGGGGGGGGGGGGTGGCCGCACTCAATGTATATTATACTGGGGGGGGGGGGGCGGCCGCACTCAATGTATATTATACTGGGGGGGGGCGGCCGCACTCAATGTATATTATACTGGGGGGGGGGGGGGCGGCCGCACTCAATGTATATTATACTGGGGGGGGGGGTGGCCGCACTCAATGTATATTATACTGGGGGGGGGGGGGGGCGCACTGCGCCACCAATGTTAATACAAATGCAGGAGGTGGGTGCCGGAGTGAAATAGCCGGCACCCGACCTCTATGATAGGGGGCTGCGATCAGCGGCAGTTAACCCCTAAGGTCCCGCTCCCTGTCATAGAGGTCGGGTGCCGGCTATTTGATTCCGGCACCCGCCTGCTGTATTTGCGCATGCGCGGGCGTGCGCGTACTTGTAAGAATGGAGAGGCGGCCCGAGTACTTGTTCAGCTGTTGTGCGCAGGCGCGGCACAGCGATGCGGCCGGACGAAAGAGGCCGTATCCATGGGATACAGAAAACAACAAAGGAATCGCTTTACATGATTTTTTGAATGAAAGGTAGCTTTTGGATAATAACATGGATAGGAAGATATGTTGTGTGGGGGTAAATAGATTAGATAAAACCTGTTTTATGAAGTGGGACAACCCCTTTAAGTTCTGTGCTTGCTCTCAGTGATTGGTAACATTCTCGTTCATAGGCATAGGCTAGATTCTAGAACCAATATGTCTTACGTTGAGCATTTGCTACAATTGTATCCAGTCTAGACAATTATTTGTAAACTAAAGGGCTGCTACTTTCTACCTGCACTGATATATTGTAGCAAGGAAAGAGAAGGCCGTGTGTGTCTTCAGCTCAATGGATACAATTGTAGAAAATCTCAACTTTGAGCAGTGTTGGGTCAGGGTTAGTGTTCAGCCTTTGGATGAAAGAAGAATGTTCTTTTCTGTTGACAGCAAGCCGAGATCTTAGAAATGGCAAGAAATAGAAAAGCTTTGTTTATTTTCGATGATGTAGAAAACACCCCACGTGTTGGATTTCTTAGTATAGAGATGGTTGCAGGTCCCATACTACATGCCTAAAAGGGGTTGTCCAACAGTTTGTGAGTGAATAGTCTTATAAAAGAAAGGAAAAAGCTTAAAGGGGTATTCCAGTAGTTAAGTTATCCTCTATCCACAGGTCAAGGGATAACAGATTGGTGTAGCTCCTACCACTGGGACCACCACCAGTCATGAGAATGGGTACCCTTAGCGGGCTCTGAGGGGAATGGGGCCCCTGTTCGCTTGATCAGTGGGGATCCCAGCTGTTGGAGCTCCACCGATCTAATAATTATCCGGGATAACTTTTAACGATACAAATATAGGCTATAGGCAGAATCTGAGCTGCACCTGAGTGGTTAATTGCTGCAGATCACAGCGCTCTGTCATAGACGTTGGGTGCCGGCGGCAGAATCAGACGGCACCCAGCTTCTATGACAGAGCGCTGCGATCCTCGGCAATTAACCCCTCAGGTGCAGCTCAGATTGTGCCTATATTTGTATTGTCTCCTGTATTTGTGTTAAACGTTTGTTATCTTCATTGGTGGCGCAGTGGCCACAGCCCCTCCCCTCCTCCGCCCCTCTCTCGTCATTGGTAGCAGCGGCACACGGGGGAGGGTGAGAGACTGCTGAGGAAAACATGGCGTGCGCTGAGAGCAGCGGGCTCCATGTTCTCTGATACTAGGCTGCGCAGAAAAAGGCAAATCCTGGTATCAAATCGATCCGGGTACAAAAGTATCGATTGGGTATCGATAATTTGATACCCGGTGCACCCCTAGTCCAGTCGGACAATCCCTTTAAATTAAGGGGATCTAGCAGTTTGTGGAGCTCTTGTTTCATTAGTTGTAATGAGAAATCGGCAGAAATGATCCTCTGTGTTAATGTGGGACAGAGTATATACTATATCTGTATGTGACATTTTTGCTCTTAAAATGAATTTTGATGGTATATATTCCTTAGGAATTAATAAGGACCTGGTGTGACTAGCTCTAATGTGTATCTGCCCTGTTAACTCTTCATAGCCAGTGAACTTGCTGAGGCTGGGAGAAACCTCGAGGCCAAGATCTATGAGACACTACAGTGGCAAGTAAGTATGTGGATGCGCTGTGTACAACATGGCTGAAAATATAGAAGCCAGTGATTGCAGACTGAGAAGCCAGTGGGTATCTGATCAAGGTTATTGGATCGGGTCCCATTTGTGATTCCTTTTAAAGGGGTTGTTCACCCCTGGGGACCTTTTCTGCAGACCCCCCATGTGGGAATCATACTTGCCTGATTCCTCTGCTGGATTCCAGCTCCTTTCCATGTCACTACTGCGGATAGTCATTGGGTGCAGCCGCTGCATGACCCATGTCAACCTGGATGTTGACGCATGGAGGTCTGACACCTGCGGCGCCCAAGGAGGATTGATGGAGTCAGAACCTAGTGGTGGAACCAGTTAAAGGGGTTGTCCAAGTTATATTTATTGATGACCTATCCTCAGGATAGGTCATCAATATCAAATCTGCGGGGTCCGACACCCAGCACCCCCTCCGATCAGCTGTTTGAAGAGAAGGCGTGCGCGGTGTCAGCGCTGCCTCCTCTTTACTGTTTACCTTCTAGCCGTTGCATCTGCAGTGGTGAGCAGGTGTAATTACACCCAAGCCTTCCTAATGAAATGGCTTTGGTGTAATTATACCTGCTCACCACTGCAGATGCAACGGCTAGAAGGTAAACAGTGAAGAGGAGGCAGCGCTGACACCGCGCACGCCTTCTCTTCAAACAGCTGATCGGAGGGGGTGCCGGGTGTCGGACCCCCGCCGATCTGATATTGATGACCTATCCTGAGGATAGGTCATCAATTAATATAACTTGGACAACCCCTTTAAGTATGATTCCAACTGTCTCAATCATGCTGGGAGGGGGTGTGCAGAAAAGGTCTCCAGGGGGTGATCCACCGCTTTAAGGTGGATGTTATGGGATTGCTGCATGTGGCAGTGAATTCCCTTATAGGATAACTAAACGTGATCCTAGTCTAATCTGGTCTCATGGCTGCTTGTGTGGTAGGGATTTTCCAGCTTCACGCTAGTGATGGTCTATCATCGGGATAGTTCCTTAATATCAGATTGTGGGGGTCCAGCTCTCAGCACCCTCACGATCAGCTGTTTAAAGAGACCACAGCACCTGAGCAATCGTGGCAGCTTCTTCACTTCGGCATAGTGGCAGTGGTGCAGGGTACTTTCAGATTTGTCTCATTTAAGGGAATGGGACCCCAAACGATCTGATCCTTGAATTGCCCTGACTGTTTTCCAGATCTGGACAATGTTACCGGGGTTCTGCATCAGGCCCACAGATGTTGCTGCCTGCTTCAAGAACATTGCAAAGACTTTGGGAATGATCATCTTAGACCAGCCAGACCGCCGTCTCACCGCCTGTCAAGCTCTGCGCACCTTAATTAGCAAAGGATGCGAAGCAGGTACCAGAAGACTGACGCATATGTGTGATGTCTGTCTGTCCCAGATCGTCGCTTGTTCATGTAGCATCTCTGATGTGTTCGTAAAGAACTGTCACCTCTCCTGACATGCCTGTCTTGGCAACTACATGCAACCCCCCTGTAACAATTCTGGAGCTGTTGTGTGTTTCGTCATTCCTCTATTATCCCTACTAGAAGTTTATGAATGAATTGCCAGTGGTCTGCAATAAAGGCCTATTGGGGTGTTACCAGTTGGGGGGGGGGGGGGGTGTCCCTACACAGTATGACACTGGCAGCACTGATTGGATAGTGCCGGACTGTGCAGGGACACCCCCCCAATTTGTAACGGGTAATTCATTACGTCTAGCAGGAACAACAGAGGAACGAAACAACTTGGTCATAAAAATAGATGCTCCAGAATTGTTATTGCATGGAGAATGCAAATAGTTACTAAGGCCTCTTGCACACTAACGTGTTTTATTTTCCGTGTCCGTACTGTTTTTTGTTTTTTTTGCGGTCTGTATGCGGAACCATTCATTTCAATGGTTCCGCAAAAAAAGTGAAAGGTACTCTGTGTGCATTCCGTTTCCGTATATCCGTTTCGCTAAAAGATAGAACGTGTCCTATTATTGTCTGCATTACGGACAAGGATAGTACTGTTCTATTAGGGGCCATATGTTCTGTTGCACAAAATACGGAATGCACACGGACGTCATCCGTATTTTTTTCGGATACGTTTTTCGCGGACCTCAAAATACATACGGTCGCATGCAAGAGGCCTAAGACTAAGGAGAGAGGGCAGTTCTTTAAGGTGTCACATATTATGCCCTCTGTACATTGGGGATTACCCCTTTCTTTGACACTTGGACCTTCTCGTCTGTTGTCGTACCTTTCCATTGAAGTTAGTGTAATCCTCAAGCAGCTCTATTGACCTCAGTAAGAAAATCTGGTGATAGACTTTTAGGGTCCATTCACACATCTATATGTCCGCAAAACACTGACACCGGCAATGTGCGTTCTGCATTTTGCTGACCGCACATCATCGGCACTATAATAGAAACTGCCTAATCTTGTCCGCGGACAGGAACAGGACATGTTCTATTTTTTTCGGGAACGGAATTGCGGATCCGCATTTCCGGATAGCACATAGTGTGGCCTCAAAGAAATGAATGGGTCCGCAATTCCGTTCTGCAAAATGCAGAACAGAATTGCGGACGTGTGAATGGAGCCCTAGAGATGGGTAGGTCAGAAGAGCACTGCATAGTCTTGCATGTGTTGTATTGCAAAAAGCAGGAGGCGGTGTGTTTGTCCTGCCATATTGGCTCAGTGACTAAAGGGCCTTTTACACGGTGTGAGTACCAGCTGAACGCTTGGTCCTGTGTAGATAGCTATGCGATCCTCAAACACTTTTCAGCTGATGGCATCTTTTATACAACTAAACAGGGGATGTGCTGCCCATCATAATGGAAAGCAACAGCCGCGTGCACAATTGACATTACGAACAACTTGTCCAGCAAAAAAACAAGGCCTCATACTGCTAGGTGAACGAAAAAAATAAGTTATGGCTCCAGGAAGGCAAGGAATGAATAATGAAAGCGCAACAAGGGAAATCGCCATGTTCTTAAAGGGTTAAATGAACAGAGTAAACTCCCAGTTCGTCTTGATCTTTACATTGCTCATTCCCTATTGTCACTTTGCAGCGCGGTGTGGGGAAATTGCCAAATATGCTGAAATCCTCTCTGACTAATCCGCAGGGATTAAGCCTCATGCGGAACGCAGACAATCCGCCGCTCGAGCTAACAGTCATTTTTATTTTGGGACAGAGGCAGATAAAGCTGAAGTGAGCCGACTAGCCAAAAATTACCTTCCGATATTGTTCAACGTGTACATTAAAGCACCTGCGCCAGGAGAGGGCGCCGCACACAAGGCGCCTGTGATGGAAACCATCCGTGCTTATCTGACTGTGACAGACCAGCAGGTGAGGGGTTAATGTGTGTGGGGGGTTTATCATTGCACAGAAGGCTTTTTGCTTGGGGCGCGGGGGTTCTGATTTATGTCACCTGTTTTTACAATTTGTCTTGTGCTTCATTGACAGCTGGTCTGTGATTTATTAGCGAAAGCCAGTGCGAAGGTGGCGGAGAAGACGGAGGCCGAGAAGTGAGTGGCTGTTTTTATGGAGATTTTATTTGGTGCTTTTTAGGCTGGGTTCAGACCTGAGCGCTTTACAGCGCGTTCCTACGCGCTGTAAAACGCACAACAGGCAAGAACCAATGATTCCCTATGGGAATGGTTCTCACCTGAGCGTTTTACAGCGCGTACGATCGCGCTGTAAAACGCCCGACGCCCCAAGAAGTACATGAGCTTCTTTGGGGCGTCTTGTCACGCGTTCCCGTACATAGACTTCCGGGAACGCGCGAGAATGGGCGTTCGATTGTCTCTGCGCGATTGCAAACGCCGGTACAATCGCGCATACAGAGCGCTCCATCCCGAACGCTCAGGTCTGAACCCAGCGTTAAAGTGGATATTCCCCACTCATGGGTGATGGTAGGTATAAAGTTTTTGACATTTCGAGGACCCCACACTTCTCCTGACAGGTCTTTTTTAGTAACTGCTTGGCTTCTCTATGCAATAACAAGTCTGTGCCATTCCTCTTTTATTCCTACTAGACGATTAGGAATGAATTTTGAACTGGGTGTTGGGGGGTGTCCCCTCCTCCAAACTGGTGACACCCACTTGACAGTTTGGTCGAATGCAGTTGTTTATTAAAACAGACATGACAGGAGTGGTGACAGCTCTACCCTGGTCTATATCTCCTGTTTGGGCTATTTGGTCTCCCCACTCCCCCCCCCCCCCGCCCCCCCACTATGAGCTATACTATGCAGCCTCTGTGGCAGACACAGGTTGTCCATGTCTTGCTGGCCTCCCTCCCCAGCAAAATCATCTGGGGGTGTCTGCTATATGACTAGGGTTGACTGTGAGCAGGTAATTTCTTCAGCTTGCCTTCACCCTTTTTTTTTTTTTTTTTAGGGTTTTTAAACACTTGATAACAAATCCTCAAAAACGTTAAAGGGGTTTTCTCATCTCGCCGTTACTAAGGTAAGTTGAGACACATTCCTGACCACCTCCCGGCCAGGAACCACAGGGCGCTCTGCTGTTTCAGTAGCTCTCATTGCCGTGCATAAGCGCTACTGAAACGGTGTAGCAGCACAAGCGATGGTGTTTCTGAGTTAAGGAAACCGCATCGCTTGCCCTGCTGCACCGTTTCAGTAGCTCTGATGCACGGCAATGAGAGCTACTGAAACAGCAGAGCGCCCTGTTGTTCCTGGTCGGGACTGTGTCTCAACTTACCTTAGTAACGGCGAGATGAGACAACCCCTTTAAAAATAATATAAATATATATATATATATATATATATATATATATATATATATATATATATATATATATATATATGAATTTTATTTTAATTTTTTCATTGCATTTAAAACATGTATTTATTATTATTATAATTATTTTTTTTTGCTGTCAAAAGTTCTCTAGAGAAGCCTGTGTGAAACCCCTTAAAGTCAGATCCAGAACATGCTGGGTTTTTTTTAAAAATAATTCCAAACACAAAAAGGCTGTGTATGTGGACTTTGCAGTAATTGGCTATAGACATCTGACCGCAGCTGTTAAAAAATGAAAAAAAACAAAACATGAAAATGCAGTGAAAAACACTGTATGAATCCAGCCTTAAAGGGGTTGTCTCATTTCAGCAAGTGGCATTCATCATGTAGTAGAGAAAGTTTAATGAGGATCCCCACTTGTTAGACGGGTTCCTTGACAATGAAGTCCTCATAAACTGTCTTGCTGGGACCTCCAGTGGTCAGCTGTTGGGGGAACCTGACAGTCAGTGTTAAATTTCCCTACAGCGCCACCATAGGTTAAATCAAGCATCGCACAGTGTCCATTCTCATCAGTGGGATGTTTGTGTAACGCAGGACGGGTCCTCCAGAGGGAGAGACGCTCTCTAACCGCTCTCCACTCCGTCCAAGAGATGAGATTTCTGAACAGAGGACCCCGCTCGATTTACTCAGAATTCTCTAATAGGGTGTATGAAAATGGTTTTGTTTTTTTTAAACTGGACAACCCCTTTACAGTGGGGAAAAAATGTCCCAGACAACAACAGCAAAAGTCCACGATTCTGTGACTTCCTGGATTAGGATTGCAGTGAAACCACCCTCCATCCAGGCCTGATTTTCCTTTAACATATTCTCAGTTCCTCCATCTTCTGTGTATATCAGTCTCTTCTTTTAAGAAGCCCCCCCTATAGAAGACCATTTTTCGGTTTCAGTGAAAGAGAAGGCCTTTTGAAGAGGTTTCATTGTAATCCTATTCCAATTAGTCTCAAACTCTAGGACTTTTGGTCCTGTGGTCTAAGAGTTCCTGTAGGTTCCTGCTGGGCATATACAACGTCTTTCGTATTGTATGGCTGTACTAGTAAAGGCCGGCCTGATAATACTTAATGATTAACTTTTGGTCCTGTCCTTTGTTTTTGCAGGCTGTATGTTCTGGATCTCATATCAGCGATGGCACCTAATGCCGATGAACCATCAATGACCAAGGTGTATCAGACCATCCTGCCATTACTTGAGGTCAGTACGAAGTTATTACGCGTATAGACAATTTCCATTTTTGCATAATGACAGCGCAGTCCTTGTATTGGGAGAGTTTGTCATTTTCTGTCCAACTTTGAGGCAGGTTTGCGAACATTAGGGTTTCAAGAGTCGGTCTTGGTTAAAAGACTGCTGAAGTAGGGCTAGGGCTACGCGACAATTTTTATAATGATAGTCTTTTTGGTGAGCGCTCATCATTTAAGCCTTTTTGTTTCCTCCATAAAGTGGCATAAGAACATTAATAACTCTGCCCCATTGGTAAATTTCCTGTGCCAAATTTAATGGGGGTTGTCCAGGATTAGAAAAAACATGGTTTCTCTCTTCCAAAAATGGCCCCACTCCTGTCCATGGGTGCCGTTGGGTATGGTAGCACCGCTCTATTTACTTCAATGCAGCTGAGCTGCAGAACCAGACACAAACCATGGACAGGTGTGGCGCTGTTTTTGGAAGAAGGAAGCAATGTTTTTCTAATCCGTGACACCCCCTTTAATGTAAAATGCCAGAGTAAAAATGTGGCGTAGATTTTAGTTTCTGTTTGCACCAGATTCTCACCTAAATCTGTCTGGCTGTAGCCGGCCCTGCCCCCTCCCGCTAAATCCCACTTTTGAAAAGTGTTGAGGTGTAAAGCGTTGCAAATTATAGTGCAAATAGGCCGTGCCACAACTCACTGTGTTTTTTTTATTTATTTTTTATGGCACAAATGTGGTGGTAATGCTTTGGTAATTTGCCCCCTTTGTCCTCTACTTTCTCACTTGTTTGTAAGGTCTCTACTTGCAGACAGTGAATGGAAACTGTGAACGAGCAGCAGAGGTTCTCTCTGTTAGAAATCAATTAGCAGTGTCCTACAAAGTCTGTTTCATTTGATTACATCAGGAGAAAAACCACAGCATGCAGAAAAAGGCATACCGGATCCTGGAGGAGATCTGCGGAGGGGAGAGGTCCCCGTGCAAAGATTTTGTCAGCAACAACTTGGAGGAGCTGAAGACCACTCTGCTGGGTTCTCTGAAGAGCGCCTCGTCTCCTGCCAAGAGGGTGAGTCCATGCGTAGTGATACCTACACCTGTGTGAGGCAAAGCAATCCAGCCGGCTGTTCCAGCAGAGAAGAGCCCGCCGGTGTGCTCCGGATGGTGCCGCACGCCTGCCGGACCCCGTTAACTAGAATGGGATCTGAATAAATTCACGCAGCGGTTTTTGTCTGGTCAGGAGAGACGGATCCGTATGACAAATGCCTTCAGTTTGCATGTGTTTTGACGGATCCGGCAGGCAGTTCTGACGACGGAACTGCCTGCCGAATCATCTGCCGCAAGTGTGAAAGTAGCCTTATTGGGGAGAGGAGACACAGAGAGGGGAGTTCATGTGTCATTCTCATGGCTTTAACCTATGACTTGCTGGTTGCAGTCTCAAAATTGTAAAATGTTTGTAAGATGCGTACAGGGCGTTTCTAGATCCCTGAAGATAATGTCTGTAGATGGCTTTGTGCATACGTTTAGTACAAAACCAAAAAGGAAAGTTGTACTTATCTCATAGTGTTATCCATCAGGTCTACAGTATGGTCGGGTTCACATGTACCCGGCCATCCTTTTCAGTTTCCCTCCGGAGTACTACAGATACTCATTCCAGGACTTATTTCATTTTTCCACCATATTAACTGTGTAACTGATCCCTTAGATTTCTGTGGGATCATTTGTGGCGTCCAGTGCATCAGTTTTTACATTTCCTAATGACATTGCATGCAGAGGTTTTCTGCACTTTCAGGCTACGGACGCCAGACTGGTGCACTGAAGTGCACATACATCAGTTGTGTCTGGCTCCTACTGGCCAGAAACAACTAATCTCTGTGTGGACCCAGCCTGTGTTTGGATATCAAGCAGGCTTTAGTGTGGTATTTAGTAGGGATCGACCGATTATCGGTTTTACCTTTTATTATCGTCCGATATTCAGGATTTTCAAAGGTATCGGCATCTATTTTGCCGATAACGTATCGGGAACAAGGATGGCGCTGCTGTCAACGCTCTCCGTGTTCTCTCAGCAGCACAGGGGAGAAGGAAGCAGTGTCTACCTCCCCCTGTGCTGCTGCTGCCGCTGCCACCAATGTTGACTCATTCTATCAAATTCAACAGGAGGCAGGTGCTGGCTGCAGAATCATATATCCGCACCCCCTGCCGCACCTCAGGGGTTAACTGCCGCGGATCGCAGCTACCGCTCATAGAGGTCGGGTACGGCTATATGATTCTGCAGCCAGCTCCCGCCTCCTGTATATGAATTAATGGGTGAGTTATCTTCACTGGTGGCGCAGTGCACCCACCCCCCCAACCTCTTAGTATTAAAAACATTGGTGGTGCAGTGTGCCCCCCACCACCCCCCACCCAAGTCCCCCATCCAAGTCCCCCATTATTAGTCATTGGTGGCAGTGGCCACAGAGTCCCCTCCCCTCTTCTCATTGGTGGTGCAGTGGCAGTTCTGATCGGAGCCCCAGCAGTGTAATCCTGTGGCTCCGATCGGTTACCATGGCAGCCAGGACGCTACTGAAGCCCTGGCTGCCATGGTAACCTCCCTGCTGCTGTGTGTACTATGTACAGGGCAGCAGGGACAGTGTGAAGTCCTAGTCACCCTGATAGAGCTCTATTAGGAGGAATAGGACAAGGGTTCTAGCCCCCTAAGGGGGATAATAGTTAGTATAAAAATAAAATTAATATTAAGTATAAATAAAAAAGAAAGATTTACAAAAAAAAAAAGCTAAACGTTAACTATAAACATTTTCATTTTCAGCAGATTTGTATAGGAATTTTTCATTTTTTTAATAAAAATGAAAATGCACAGAATATCGGTATAAATTATCAGCTATCAGCCTGAAAGTTCACAGATTATCGGTATCGGCCCTAAAAAATCTATCTGTCGATCCCTAGTATTTAGCACCTTGCGTCTTGACCAGCAGTTTTACATAGGACTTGCGGGTAAACCGACTCTGCTCTTATGTTGTGCAAACATGACAGTCCCAATACAGCCCGGCCAACACAGTCCTGCTTTACTTAAAGGCAACCAGTCATCAACGTTATGCTGACCTCAATGAGGGCAGCATATAATAGTGACAGAAATGCTGATGTCAGCGGTGTGTCACACATCAGCTAAATGTAAGTGGTTGCTGAGAACCAGCATCATAATCATTGCAGCCCAGGCCTGGAAAAGAGTCACATCTACTTAAGTCCTGGTTATTCATAATCTTCTGCTCTCTCACCCATCTGCTGATGATTGGCAGTTCTCTCCTAGAGAGAAAGGGAGAAAACTAGGTATTAGACTGTCAGCCATCAGCAGGTGGGCAGGAGAGCAGGAAGTCATGAATAACCAGGACTCTTCTCAG
This sequence comes from Bufo gargarizans, assembly GCF_014858855.1. NCBI lineage: Eukaryota > Metazoa > Chordata > Amphibia > Anura > Bufonidae > Bufo > Bufo gargarizans. The sequence continues at coordinate 389,219,920 of NC_058085.1, forward strand.
GTGGCCGTGACTCTTTTCCAGGCCCAGTCTGCAATGATTGTGATGCTGGTTCTCGGCAACCACTTACTTTTAACTTATAAATGACAGATCGCTGAAATCAACTCACCTGTCTCTACTTTATTCTGCCGTCAGTATGGACAGCATACAGTTGATGACAGGTTCCCTTTAACTTCTGCTCTACGACATCTGCCCATTGTATTCTCCCTTTAATCTTGAGCAGTACCGCTTGAACTGCAGGGCACCCCATGGTACGTGATGAGGCGTATCATGTCTTGCCAGCTCCCCTCTTACTGCTGGACCATTCTGCTCTCCGAGGACATGATGTTTCTATCCCGCAGAGGTTCTCTCTCTGATTGCCCCTTCCCAAAAAAATCAGCCCAAGAACTGGAAGCTTTAAAGCTAGCCGTAGACACATTAGTCTTTTGTCACACTAAGGGTACTTTCACACCAGCATTGTTGGCAACGGAACTGCCTGCTGGATCCGGAAATCCGTATGCAAACGAATAGCATTTGTTTTTCCGGATCCAGATGCGGAGCTGTCTGACAAATGCATTGCAATACCGGATCCGTCTCTCTGGTGTCATCTGGAAAAACAGATCCGGTATTTATCTTTTTCACAGATTTAAAGGTCTGCGCATGCACAGACTGGGAAACCGGATCCATTTTTCCGAAACACTTTGGTACCGGATCCTGCAATCTGGCAAGTGTTCCGAAATTTTGGCCGGAGAAAACACTGCAGCATGCTGCGGTATTTTCTCTGGCCAAATACCGTAAAAGGGACTGAACTGAAGACATCCTGATGCATACTGAACGGATTGCTCTCCATTCAGAATGCATTGGGACAAATCTGAAGCGTTTTTCTCCGGTTTTGAGCCCCTAGGACGGAACTCGACACCGGAAAACTTTAACGCTAGTGTGAAAGTAGCCTAATGTGTTTGAGGAGCTCCCCACCCTCCCCTGAAGGATGACGTCATGGGAGACGAGGATGAAGCAAAATTTTTATTTTCACCCAATCCTTTTGTTCTTCCGGGAGGTAAGTCACCCCCAGAAGTGTGTGGCAGCGGTTTTCCTCAGTCTTAGGGGCACTGCTGGACCCCAGAAGCACATTATCCACACCACGTACACCTGTCCTCTTCCTGTCAAGGCCACAGAAGAGACGTTTAGAAGCTCTGATGATGGAGACATGTACCTCGCAGACTTTATTTTATTTAGATCTTTCACCCGAGCTGAAAGGTTTCTATTGATGCTGATTTCCCCAGAATGGACGTCCCCCTGTGGCTTCACTTTATTAAACAATTTCTTGTTTATTCCTGCCGCTGCTTTATTACGGCCGTCAATTGAGCTGTAATAATTGGGAGCATTTGCTTCTTCATTGTCGGAACAAGATGCAATTATTTCTGATTTGTGATGTCTGCGGCCGTCGGCCCAGGTCCTGTGTACACAGTAGAGAGATGTGATTTATGTGACTTTGAACTTTCTCTTTGCTCTTTTTTGGCAGCCGCGTCTGAAGTGCCTGATACATATCGTCAAGCAGCTCACAGCCGACCATGAGGAATTCTTGACATCTATTATTCCTGAGGTAGGGGCTGATTTTAATGTATTGGGTGTAGGGGCAGCAGCTTATTCTATAGACTGTCCTGGGACCCCTGGGATTGTCCGTCCACGGCTTTTTAAATTTTCATTACTGAGGGTTATGGTCCCAGCTTCTTTCTATAAATGGTATCTATTTTAATAAAAGCTTCTGCTTTTTAAAGGGCTTGTGTCCAGGATTTTTATATATAAGGACAGGCCATCGATATCAGTTTGAGTGTCTGATACCGCATTCCCCTGCTGATCACAAGTGGCTTTGGAACGACGCAGCTCCGTCCACCGTGTAGTGCATTGTGCCGTTCCTTTGTTACTACTCCTGGAAATGTATGAATACATTGACTCCTGAGCATTACCACTCCCCATGGTCAATCTGTTGTGTCCCTGACACAGTCAGCACTGATCAGAGGGAACCTCTTTCTAGGGCCTCTCTGCTCTGACATAGGGGTTGCCATAAGCAATGTACCCCAGTTTTTCACGCTGTCCTGGCCCTTGCCCCATAGAAATTAGTGGGATCTGTGTGAAAAACGCAGTTGCTAGATGTTGTGCGTTAGGGCTCACACACATGACTGCGATCGTCCCCGGAATCCTGGAACAGTGAGTCCAGTATAAGAGATCCGCTATCAGATATGAACTGACTCCAAAGGGATTGGACATCCCCTTTAAGTCATCCTCTTCCATCAGATTATTAAAGTGGTTTACAAAGATCGTAAACCAATGGGGAAAGAAGGGGATAAAATAATAACTGCTCACCTGCTAAATCCCCCCCCCAGCCATGACTGTGCTGCCACTCCCAGGCTGCAGCCAGTCACAGGCCACGGCGGTGTGCATCAAGAGACCGCAGATATCCATAATTGGCTGCAGTGGTAATGTGTGTAGACACGGTGATGCTTTAATAGCTGGGGATTTAACAGGTAAGTTACAATTCTTTTTGTCGTGTTATGCCTTTTCTCTTTGGCTAGTTTTAAGATGATATCAAAAAACCTCTGTAAATATTCTGTATATTCACAATTTTGTTGTGAAGATGGGGTGACGAGCCATATTGCTGTCGTTACTACTTGATTAATGGGAAGAAAGGGATGCAAATGAGCTCTTAACAAGCTCTGCTTCCAATGCCACCAGATGTAAGGTAGCTATCCTATAAGTCTATGTTCGACCCTTTTACCCTTAGGATACTGGAGGTTTTTTCGTTTTTGAGTTTAGATTTTTCTTTACCATCTTCCTTGAGACAACTTTTTTTTATATTTTTCCGTTCACATAGCTGTATCAGGGCAAATTTTTTGCATAAAGTTGTACTTTCTAATGCCACCATTAAATAGGGCATACAATGTAGTGGGAAGCGGGAAAAAAATTCAAAATGGGGTGTAAGGCTGCGTTCACACTTCAGTTATGTGATCAGTTATGTGATCTGGTTTTGGCTTACAATAACTGATCAAATGATTACACCTGATCTCTGGTTTTGGCTCACAATAACTGATCGAAATAACTGACCAAATAACTGAAGTGTGAACGCAGCCTGATCGGAGAAAAAACCCCACAATTCCTCCACTTTTTTACGAGTTTTGTTCCCACGGCGTTCCATTTGAGGCAAACTTTGAGAATTTTATTTTTTTACATCACCATATTCTGACCCCAAAACTTAGTTTGTAGTTATATCTACTGAGCTGTGTGGGGGCTCATTTTTTGAGGGACAATTTGTATTTTTTATTAATACCATTTTGAAGTGTGTGACTTTTTGATTACATTTTATAAAAAAAATTTGGGTAAGAAAAGTGATCAAAAAATGGCAAATTGGTGATTGACCCTTTTTCCATTATGCCATTCGCGGTGTTGAAAAAATATTAGTACAGGCTCTTCAGTCGCGGTGATACCCATGATATGTTTATTTTTTTATTCTAGGGAAAGTTTTTGTTTTGTTTTTTACTTTTAAAAATTATTTTAAAGCTTGTATTTGAGCCTACAAAATCCATTTTTTTTATTCTGAACAATCATGGATTTTTTACATCCATTAATTAAGAATTGCTAATTTTTTATGTTGGCCTGTAACCTGCTGGCTAAAATAAGAATTGCAGCTTAAATGCCCTTGGTCTCTTCAGCAAGATCCAGCGTATTAAAATCAATTACCGGCATCGACCGCAGAGATGCCATTAAGAAGCCCGGAAGCGCATATGCCATGATCTCACTTGATCACAGCATCTAAAGGCTTTAATGACCATGATCGGCATTATTGCCGGTCGCGGTCATTAGCTGTGGAGACCCGCCGACCATAACGCCCGCTACATGTGCGAGCGGGTGCCATGTTTGTACTTTGCTCCAGCGCCGTACATGTATGGCGCTGGAAGCGATGGAGTTAAATAGGACTTGAGACATGACTGATATTAAATAAGCCAGCACCTCATCTGCAGCCCGCTGTTTCGAGGTGATTGCCCCTGCTCAGTGCAGAGAGTACTGACTTAACTGGATGAGAGGCCTAAGTCAAGATTCGAGGGGTACTTTCTCTCCTTGGGGGAGAGAGCGCCTTAATAGGCGTGAGGAGACTTATAGGCCATACATGCTCCTCTGGAATTCTGGGAAGAAAGGGATGCAAACAGCTGTCTGCAGATGAGGTGCTGGCTTATTTATTATCAGTCATGTCTCAAGGCCTAATTAAAGGGTGGAACATTGACGTATAGGACAGCTGCCTGCCTTACATCTGGTGGCATTAGAGGCAGAGCTTGTTAAAAGCTCATTAGGCATGTATGGCCTATAGGTTACAGCTTGTGCCTTTCTAACAGGTCAGAGAACTACAAAATATTTTGTAGGAGTGCTTCTTTAAGCAGATGTTGTTATATTTTTTTGGTATAAGGTGATGATTTGTACCAAAGAAGCATCTGTGGCAGCGAGGAAGAATGCGTACACCCTTGTGGCGGAGATAGGTCATGCCTTCCTGCGTTTCTTCAGTGATCCAAAAGGTAAAACTGGTGACCAAAAATAATGTACTGTAATTGTACTATCGGAGTGCAATTCTCGTTGTATAGAAATGTAACACAGAGGGGTTACAGTGTAACTAGAGGAACCACCTCTAATGTCCGTCTGCTGCATCTAAAGCCTGCAGATTAAGGTGCTGGGAGCAGTATGGGTTGGTATGTATTTTAGTTTTTTTATATCTGATTACATCAGGAGCATTATTTTCCTCTTGCAGAAGCCCTGGAAAGATACCTAGCGGTTGTCTATGCTGGATTGGCTGGTTCCGTCACCATGATTACCTGCACAGTCCTCACCCTGACCAGACTCGTATTCGAATTTAAAGGTAAGCAATGGATCCTGGACATGTAAAATGTCTGGGCAAGTTTTTTACAAAGGTCTTTTATATGTTAATCACATGGCCTAAGTGTTACATTAGTGGGGATAGAGGTCGCAATAACACCTGCAAATACGTCCTAGACGACTATACAGGCAGTTTTACTCTTTGCAAACCGTTTCATGCCTCTCTCTACAGACAATATTGGGGTCCATTCACACGTCCGTAGTGTATTGCGGATCCGCAATACACCCGGCCGGCACCCCCATAGAACTGCCTATTCTTGTCCGCAATTGTGAACAAGAATAGGACATGTTCTGTTTTTTTTTCCCCAGAGCCGCGGACCAGAAGATCGTCGGCGCACTCCGGAAATGTGTACTGTCTGCATCCATTCCTGCCCATAGAGAATGAATGGGTCCGCACCCGTTCCACAATTTGTGGAACGGATGCGGACCCATTCTGCGGATGTGTGAATTGACCCTTAGTCTGGAGCGCTGTGTTAATGCAACCTGTGAGGTGTGTGCAGTCCTTGCCGACTGCAAAATTAATCCTGGTGCAGGTAGCAGGAACTGAAAAGAGCTCACTGGCTGCATGAATAGAGCTCTTTGCTTCACCATGGGACAAAATGGACAAGAATAGGACATGTTCTATTTTTTGCGGAACAGACCTATGGATGCAGACAGCATACGGGTGTGCTGTCCCATTGAGATGAACGGATCCGCATCTGATCTGCGAAAAATGCAGATCTGTTGTGGACCAAAACTACGGCTGTGTGCATGATCCCTAATAGGCTGTCACAGTTACAGTGGTAGGATATAATGCAGTGGTATACAAGGTGTACCACTGCATTATAAAAGCAATGTTCCCTAGTGGGCGTAAAAAATAAAATAAAGGGTAACAAAGCTTATTTACAAAATAAAACAATTTTTTCCATATTATGTCACACCATGCTTTCTGGAACCTGTTTAATAAAGAAACCATGTTATTTAAACCCGCCCGGTCAACAATGTAAAACAATAAATTAAAAAAAGCTGAAATTATAGAATTGTTTCTTTTCTAATTCACCCTTGCTCCAAAAAATACTAAAGATGAATCAATAACTCCCATGTGTCCATAATTATACTGACTCCGAGAATAACACATGCTAGTTATACAGCACAGTGAATGTTGTAACACTAGTTATGTCACACGGAGAACGTTGTAAATTTAAAGTGCAAAAAACACTGGCAGAACTATTAGCCGAATTACCACCCCCCAAAAAATAGTAATAAAAGTTAATGTTATATGTACCCCAAAATGGTGTCACTAAAAAAATTCACCTCACAAAAAAGCCCTCATACACCCACATCAACAAAAATAAGTTCTGGCCAGAAAGCAGGACCCCAACACAGGTTGTGAATGAGGGTAACCCTATCCTTATAGTAGATTAGTGATCATCAGATCTCCTCAACCTAAAGCTAGCCACACACACTAGATTAATATAGGCTGAGTTTGCCCGGATCGGACGACCATCTGACTTGTATGCGTACATCGAGGGGAAAGAAGAATCGGGCTGATCGATTTCAACATGCTCGATTCGAGTTGCTGCCAGAGGGATTTCACAGAGGCTTCGTCCTCTCTCCCCGTTCAGAACATATGCACACAACCAAGCGTATGGTTGGGGCTTAACGGGGTTGTCCGGGCTACAGATATCGGTGACCAATCCTTAGTATAGGATATCAATATCAGATTGGTGGGGGTCTGACAACTGGCACCCCCGCTGATCAGCTGTTACTGGCAGCCATGTCTCCGGAAGCTATACAGTGTACACATGGAGCAGAAGGCGGACAGCTCCATACACTGTGCAGTGGCCGTGCCGGGGTACTGCAGCTCAGCTGCCGATCCATGCACGGTATAGTTTCTGGCACCTGGCTGAAACAGCTGATTGGTAGGGGTTCCAGGTGTGAGGCTTTCATCAATTTGATATGGTTGACCTGTCCTTGAGGACATCAATATTTGTAACCCAAACAACCCCTTTAAGGGCTCATGCACATGACCGTATGTATTTTGCAGTCCCCAAAACACGGATACGCAAAAAAAAAATAAACACGGGTGACATCCGTATTACATTTGTTTTTTGTTTTTTTCCGGATCCAGTGTAACAATGCCTCCGCAAAACGGACAAGAATAGGACATGTTCTATTTTTTTTTGCAGAACTTGCACACGGAAACGAAATGCACAGTCAATTCATTTTTTATTTTTACGGGCTGCAAAAAAAAAAAAACGGAATGGAAACGGAAAAAAATAATTAGTTTGTGTGCATAAGCCCTAAGACTCTGGGTACTGTTGTGGAGTGGACGCGGTGACTGATGTAGGGTATAACTTTCCCATTCCAGATCACACGGGGGTGGCGGTGATCGAGCAGCTGCTGCAGAACGTCTGCCTCTTGTTAAGTGCTAAAACGAGGGAGGTCGTGAAGGCGGCCCTGGGCTTCATAAAGGTCATTATCTTTACCATGGAGCTGAAAGTTCTCACCAGGCACCTGCAGATGATGGTAAGTCATGTTGTAGTGCAGTAATTAAATGATACAGGCATTTCGCTGGAGTTGCGGGAAGACACATGGACCATGTGTTTCCCGGGCTGATCGCAGTCGTGTTCATGAGCCCTTATTCAGTTTTTCTTCACACCTGTGAAAAATGCATGCAAAAAAAACGCTAACTCTGAACACAAGACAAAACTGATTGAACTTGCGTGCAGAACTATCCGTTTTTTCTTGAACAGATCCTGAAACAATCCATATCGCTCCTGTGAAAGAGCCCTTAATGATAAAGTCTGCGAAATGACAGACCCTCGAAATACACAGAGAAATACGTAATAATGCAAACTATAAAGGCGCATGTGATGAATAAGTACGTCCGTACGATCTATATTACATGACAAGAGCACGTATAGAGGCCGCTGGGTCAGTATGGACCTCCCAGACTACATGGACGTATGTGTTAGAAGATGGTCCTGTTGTAGGGCTGTAGCAAGGGTGCCCATACCATAGAGGCAGACCATGCATATGGGTTCCTACTCTGATTAGTCGGGAGAAATTCCCGTAGGATTATGCACCTACAAAGAACAAAGTGGTGGGTGATGGGAAGTGCTGAATGCTCCAGACCTGGGAGGACAGGGTGCTGCGGTGTGAACAAGCACCAGCAAGAATTCGGATGTTGATATTGCTGTGGAACGCCTCTGCGCTTTATATATATATATATATATATATATATATATATATATATATATATATATATATATATATATATATATATATATATATATGAACTTGGGTAGGAGTCCAGATGAACTTCCTGCTGGAAGAACAAGTGGAATGTATTCTATGTATTCTATAGGTGTGTTTTACATGAGTAATCCGTTACCTAAGGAGCTGGACCTGGTTTATCATAGTGACCATGTGAACCTTTTTTTTCCTTATGAATCATTTTGTCTCCCGATCAATCTGTAGATAGAAGCCATCGGCAATATAAACAAGGACATGAGGCGCCATTTCCGCGTGAAACTGAAGAACATCTTCACAAAGTTCATCCGCAAGTTTGGGTAAGCTGACAGGATGCGGTAGAGGTGTATGGTGAGAATAGGTGTTATTGGTGGGGGGACATAAAGTATAGGAATACAGGGGAAAGGTACAGATCCATAGAAAGTGTATGGGATCTGTATTCCACACACTGGAAAAGCAGAGCCGATGGAAGCTGTTGCACCACCGTGGTTTCAGTAAAGGGTTAGTTACCCTTTAAGATGTTTGATAAGTTGTAAAACCGTTTCTTCAGTGGCCTCTTTGCTGGATTATCTGCACTTTTATGTCGTTCTTTCTGGCCTGCATTAACAGTATCATTCTTTACTGCCAGGTTTGAGTTGGTGAAGGACATGCTCCCAGCAGACTATCACAAGGTCCTCGTCAACATCCGGAAGGCTGAGGCTAAAAACAAGAAGCAAAAAGCACTAAAACAGGCCGCATCCAAGGAAGATGAAGATGATGAAGATGATGGCGCTAAGCCCAAGGGAAATGAGTAAGTAATAGAAGGTTACAGGGGGTGTTTGAGTAAAGTTAGGCCCCTTGCAGATGAGCGTTCCTCCCGCAGCGAGTCCACAACGCAGCACCCGGCCTGACCTCCCAGCACTGCAGGGGGTCACATAGCATTATATTGATTTTATGATGCTATGTAACCCTTATAGTTCTGGAATGTATTGGATAACACTGGCATAATGCTGCCACTGTTATCCAATACATTCCAGAACTGTAAGGGTTACATAGCATCATAAACCAATATAATGCTATGTGAATCCCGTCAGTGCTGGGAGGTCAGGCCGGGTGCTGCGATGTGGACTCACTGCGGGAGGAACGCTCGCCTTACACTCTCCTATTTTATTACCTGCCCAGTACTGCCGGTCTGATCCTGGCCACTGCTGCTATGACGTTATCTTCTTGGCTGTGGTGATGACTTGCCCATATACTTCTGGCTGCAACGGTCATGTATGGTATACAGGTGCGTTGTCACTGCAGCCAAACCCAGCATGGAGAACTGAAGCAGTAGCGCTGGTATATATTTTCTTCATGGTATACATTGTTTTATTAGGGCTCTTTCACACTTGCTTTGTTCTTTTCCGGCATAGAGTTCCGTCGTCGGGGCTCTATGCCGGAAGAATCCTGATCAGTTTTATCCTAATGCATTCTGAATGGAGTGAAATCCGTTCAGGATGTCTTTAGTTCAGGACCAGAACGTTTTTTGGCCGGAGAAAATACCGCAGCATGCTGCGCTTTTTGCTCCGGCCCAAAATCCTGAACACTTGCCGCAAGGCCGCATCCGGAATTAATGCCCATTGAAAGGCATTAATCCGGATACCACCTTAAGCTAAACATCGTTTCGGCGCATTACCGGATCCGACGTTTAGCTTTTTCTGAATGGTTACCATGGCTGCCAGGACGCTATAGTCCTGTTTGCCATGGTAAAGTGTAGTGGGGAGCGGGGGAGCAGTATACTTACCGTCCGTGCGGCTCCCGGGGCGCTACAGAATGACATCAGGGCGCCCCACGTGCATGGATGACGTGATCGCATGGATCACGTCATCCATGCGCATGGGGCGCTCTGATGTCATTCTGGAGCGCCCCGGGAGCCGCACAGGCGATAAGTATACTGCTCCCCGCTCCTACTATGGCAACCAGGACTTTAATAGCGTCCTGGCTGCCATAGTAACACTGAACGCATTTTGAAGACTGATCAGTCTTTAAATGCTTTCAGTTCACTTGCAGTGTTACGGATCCGGCGTGTAATTCCGGCAAATGGAGTACACGCCGGATCCGGACAACGCAAGTGTGAAAGAGGCCTTACTTTATTAAAATGCTGGGACATTTTTTTTAAACTTCTTTAATGAGCAATGAACACTAAGGGTGCTATTAAATATGCAGCCGGCCAAGCTAACCACACGCAGTTTACCAATGGTTACCGGGTTGGCACCTATACTTGAATCCGCAGCAAGAAGAGGCACAGCCTTTCAATTAGTGGTAATCCGCAGGTGCCTATAGTAGCTTGGCCGCAAACATGCTGGCACCCTAAATATTATCTTTAATCCATCCGCAATTGCCCTCAGTGACAATTGGACAATCAGACCTTTTGGTATCTGTAGTCTGCAGGTATTCAGAGAGTTTGGATGCCATGTAGCACTGCAGGCACATTGTAAAGTGAGTACAGTTTGGGCTGTAAGAATCTGTACACATGACTCATTATTAAACGTTGTTATTATTGTGTCCAACTTTATGTGCTGATTTAATTTAATTTTTTTTAAAGAAATTTTTTTAAAGACTGGACTGCAAAATCTGGATAGATAAATCCTAAGGTTCTGCAGCCACCACTAGGGGGAGCATGCTGCATTCGGTTTTACTGTAGAGTTCATTAATACATTATGCAGTAAGTTGATAAGCTCCCCCTAGTGGTGGCTGCTGGAATTTAGCATGCTATTCTTTTATTTGTTTATCCTATGCAGGGGATTTGCACTCCTCATAGAGGTATAATCGGTACAGAGTTTAAAAAACTTTAGAACATTTTTTTGGAATGGGAAGTGCACCTTGAAGAGCTGTGACTCACTCACTGGGATTCTTTCATTTTTAGCATAGAGGACATCTTGGCAGATACAGATGAGGAGGAGGAAGAGGATAAGAAGCAGACCAAGCAGCAGAAGAAACAAGTCAGGCAGATGAGCAAGGCCTGGCTCAAGGAAGGAGAAGGAGATGAGCCGCTAAATTTTCTCGATGCGAATGCTGCTCAGCGCGTACTAGGTGAGTTATAAAATGAAAATAACCTGTGGGGGGTCTGTCTGTGCATCGTAGGGTTATAACACGCTGTTATTTATGTGCTGTGGCCTAGATAGCCATCTGTCCTAGTTTAATGGCTATTGACACCGTTTGGATTTTTTTTGTAATGATTGCTTTTTATTCAGTTTGGGCTAAAGATCATTTTTTCAGCTGGTCTTTATTAAAAGTTTTCAGCAGTTTTTGTGATACGTGTGGTTAACAATCAGTCTATTTGCAGACTGCTTGCCCTGAGTTCCATCTGTCAAGCCTTATCTCTGCTATGGCTACTGATCGCCTGACCTCATAAACACTCATTTAAGCCGTATTCTTATCAGTTTAATAAGCAAGTTCTCTCCAAGAACACAGTGTACTAGCATTAGCGTGTCCTATTACTCTTCCATGGTCCGCACCATCAGAATAACTACGTATTATTGTACCTGACATATGAAGTATTTCTCTTTCACAGCCACAAAACCAGGTGTGAAGAACAGCAAGAAGAGCCACGACTTCAAAGTCACGTCAGACGGCCGGCTCATTATCAAGGACGATGAAGCTAAAGAGGAGAAGTCAAAAGGTACGTGCGCTACTTGTGTGACCTGGACACATACCAGAGGAGATGTCGCTAGACCTGCGGGGCATTGCCTATACCTGTATGTGAACTGTAGATGTCTCTAGCTGAAATACTGAAAGGGGTTGTTTCTCACTTCAGCAGATGACATTTATCATGTAGATTAAGTTAATACAAGGCACTTACTAATGTATTGTGATTGTCCGTATTGCTTCCTTTGCTGGCTGGATTCATTTTTCCATCACGTTATACACGGCTCGTTTCCAGGGATTACGGCCACTGCTGCAGCAGCAGCACAAATGCGAGCTTACGCCTATGTGCACGCCCCCGGCCCCGGCATCCAGAGAGTCTGGGGCTTTTTCCTATAGTGATCAAGCACGACCACCACTGGATTGCAGAACCCCAGGCGCCTAGATCTTAAAGGTGTTTTCTGGGAATAAAATATTGATGACCTATCCTCACGCTCAGTCATCAATATTGGATCTAGGATGATTGGCCACCTCTGCTGATCAGCTATGAAGAGGCTAGTGAGCGCTGCGGCCCCTTCCTAGGCCGGTGAAGTCACGTTGATCACGTGGCCTATGTGTTGCTCGGTTCCTTTCAAGTGAATGGGCTTGGGCTGTAATACCAAGCACAGCCACTATACAATGTATGGCGCTGTGAGGAGACTGCAGTGGCCACCTGTCTGCTGCAGTCTCTTCAAACAGCTGATTGGTGTCGGACACCTAACGATCACATATTCTAATCCTGGAAAACCCCTTTAACCACTTCAGCCCCGCTAGGTGAAACTTCCTTCATGACCAGAGCACTTTTTACACTTCGGCACTACACTACTTTCACCGTTTATCGCTCGGTCATGCAACTTACCACCCAAATGAATTTTACCTCCTTTTCTTCTCACTAATAGAGCTTTCATTGGGTGGTATTTTATTGCTGCTGGCATTTTTACTTTTTTTGTTATTAATCAAAATGTAACGATTTTTTTGCAAAAAAATGTCATTTTTCACTTTCAGCTGTAAAATTTTGCAAAAAAAACGATATCCATATATAAATTTTTCGCCAAATTTATTGTTCTACATGTCTTTGATAAAAAAAAAATGTTTGGGCAAAAAAAAAATGGTTTGGGTAAAAGTTATAGCATTTACAAACTATGGTACAAAAATGTGAATTTCCGCTTTTTGAAACAGCTCTGACTTTCTGAGCACCTGTCATGATTCCTGAGGTTCTACAATGCCCAAACAGTAGAAAAACCCCACAAATGACCCCATTTCGGAAAGTAGACACCCTAAGGTATTCGCTGATGGGCATAGTGAGTTCATAGAACTTTTTATTTTTTGTCACAAGTTAGCGGAAAATGATGATGATTTTTTATTTATTTTTTTTCCTTACAAAGTCTCATATTCCACTAACTTGCGACAAAAAAAAAAAAATTCTAGGAACTCGCCATGCCCCTCACGGAATACCTTGGGGTGTCTTATTTCTAAAATGGGGTCACTTGTGGCGTAGTTATACTGCCCTGGCAATTTAGGGGCCCAAATGTGTGAGAAGAACTTTGCAATCAAAATGTGTAAAAAATGACCGGTGAAATCCGAAAGGTGCACTTTGGAATATGTGCCCCTTTGCCCACCTTGGCATCAAAAAAGTGTCACACATCTGGTATCGCCGTACTCAGGAGAAGTTGGGGAATGTGATTTGGGGTGTCATTTTACATATACCCATGCTGGGTGAGAGAAATATCTTGGCAAAAGACAACTTTTCCCATTTTTTTATACAAAGTTGGCATTTGACCAAGATATTTTTCTCACCCAGCATGGGTATATGTAAAATGACACCCCAAAACACATTGCCCAACTTCTCCTGAGTACGGCGATACCAGATGTGTCACACTTTTTTGCTGCCAAGGTGGGCAAAGGGGCACATATTCCAAAGTGCACCTTTCGGATTTTGCAGGGCATTTTTTACACATTTTGATTGCAAAGTTCTTCTCACACATTTGGGCCCCTAAATTGCCAGGGCAATATAACTACCCCACAAGTGACCCCATTTTGGAAAGAAGACACCCCAAGGTATTCCGTGAGGGGCATGGCGAGTTCCTAGAATTTTTTATTTTTTGTCGCAAGTTAGTGGAATATGAGACTTTGTAAGGAAAAAAGAAAAAAAAAAGAAAAATCATAATTTTCCGCTAAATTGTGACAAAAAATAAAAAATTCTAGGAACTCGCCGTGCCCCCCACGGAATACCTTGGGGTGTCTTCTTTCCAAAATGGGGTCACTTGTGGCGTAGTTGTACTGCCCTGGCAATTTAGGGGCCCAAATGTGTAAGAAGTACCTTGCAATCAAAATGTGTAAAAAATGGCCTGCGAAATCCGAAAGGTGCCCCTTTGCCCACCTTGGCTGCAAAAAAGTGTCACACATGTGGTATCGCCGTACTCAGGAGAAGTTGGGCAATGTGTTTTGGGGGGTCATTTTACATATACCCATGCTGGGTGAGAGAAATATCTTGGCAAAAGACAACTTTTCCCATTTTTTTTATACAAAGTTGGCATTTGACCAAGATATTTTTCTCACCCAGCATGGGTATATGTAAAATGACACCCCAAAACACATTCCCCAACTTCTCCTGAGTACGGCGATACCAGATGTGTGACACTTTTTTGCAGCCTAGATGCGCAAAGGTGCCCAGATTCCTTTTAGGAGGGCATTTTTAGACATTTGGATCCCAGACTTCTTCTCACACTTTCGGGCCCCTAAAAAGCCAGGGCAGTATAAATACCCCACATGTGACCCCACTTTGGAAAGAAGACACCCCAAGGTATTCAATGAGGGGCATGGCGAGTTCCTAGAAATTTTTTTTTTTTGCATAAGTTAGCGGATATTGATTTTTTTTTTGTTTTTTTTCTCACAAAGTCTCACTTTCCGCTAACTTAGGACAAAAATTTCAATCTTTCATGGACTCAATATGCCCCTCACGGAATACCTTGGGGTGTCTTCTTTCCGAAATGGGGTCACATGTGGGGTATTTATACTGCCCTGGCTTTTTAGGGGCCCTAAAGCGTGGGAAGAAGTCTGGAATATAAATGTCTAAAAATGTTTACGCATTTGGATTCCGTGAGGGGTATGGTGAGTTCATGGGAGATTTTATTTTTTGACACAAGTTAGTGGAATATGAGACTTAGTAAGAAAAAACAAAAACAAACAAAAAATTTCCGCTAACTTGTGCCAAAAAAAATGTCTGAATGGAGCCTTACCAGGGGGGGGGGGGGTGATCAATGACAGGGGGGTGATCAATGACAGGGGGGTGATCAATGACAGGGGGGTGATCACCCATATAGGCTCCCTGATCACCCCCCTGTCACTGATCACCCCCCCTGTAAGGCTCCATTCAGACATCCGCATGATTTTTTACGGATCCATGGATACATGGATCGGATCCACAGAACGCATGCGGACGTCTGAATGGAGCCTTACAGGGGGGTTATCAATGACAGGGGGTGATCAGGGTAATCAGGGTGATCACCCCCCTGTCACTGATCACCCCCCCTGTAAGGCTCCATTCAGACATCCGCATGATTTTTTACGGATCCACGGATACATGGTTCGGATCCACAAAACGCATGCGGACGTCTGAATGGAGCCTTACAGGGGGGTTATCAATGACAGGGGATGATCAGGGTGATCACCCCCCTGTCACTGATCACCCCCCCTGTAAGGCTCCATTCAGACATCCGCATGATTTTTTACGGATCCATGGATACATGGATCGGATCCACAGAACGCATGCGGACGTCTGAATGGAGCCTTACAGGGGGGTTATCAATGACAGGGGGTGATCAGGGTAATCAGGGTGATCACCCCCCTGTCACTGATCACCCCCCCTGTAAGGCTCCATTCAGACGTCCGCATGATTTTTACGGATCCATGGATACATGGATCGGATCCGTAAAAATCATGCGGACGTCTGAATGGAGCCTTACAGGGGGGTGATCAATGACAGGGGGGTGATCAATGACAGGGGGTGATCAGGGAGTGTATATGGGTGATCACCCGCCTGTCATTGATCACCCCCCTGTAAGGCTCCATTCAGACGTCCGTATGCTTTTTGCGGATCCGATCCATGTATCCGTGGATCCGTAAAAATCATACGGACGTCTGAACGGAGCCTAACAGGGGGGTGATCAATGACAGAGGGGTGATCAGGGAGTTTATATGGGGTGATCATGGGTG
Organism: Bufo gargarizans; assembly: GCF_014858855.1. Classification (NCBI taxonomy): domain Eukaryota; kingdom Metazoa; phylum Chordata; class Amphibia; order Anura; family Bufonidae; genus Bufo; species Bufo gargarizans. The sequence continues at coordinate 389,235,907 of NC_058085.1, forward strand.
ATCAGGGGTTTATAAGGGGTTAATAAGTGACGGGGGGGGGGTGTAGTGTAGTGTGGTGTTTGGTGGGACTGTACTGACCTACCTGAGTCCTCTGGTGGTCGATCCTAACAAAAGGGACCACCAGAGGACCAGGTAGGAGGTATATTAGACGCTGTTATGAAAACAGCGTCTAATATACCTGTTAGGGGTTAAAAAATTCGGATCTCCAGCCTGCCAGCGAACGATCGCCGCTGGCAGGCTGGAGATCCACTCGCTTACCTTCCGTTCCTGTGAGCGCGCGCGTTCACAGGAAATCTCGCGTCTCGCGAGAAGACGCGTATATGCGTCCAGGAGGAATAAAGCAACCACCTCCCGGACGCATATACGCGTACAGCGGTCGGGAGGTGGTTAAGGAAGATTCTAATTTTCTCAAATCATATGTACTGCTGGGTCATGGGGGGGGGGAAGCACTTAACATAATATGGCATTGATACTTCAGACTCTTGTTGTACATCTGTAATCTTTATGGCCGAGGCTTTTTTTTTAAACTATTTGTGGTCTTGATTGACAGGCGTGGATGAGGAGATGGCAGATCTCATGGAAGAAGTTGGGCTTCGAACTGTAAGTTTTGGCACACAGTCACTTACCATTTATTGAACAGTAATGTGCAGGTATCGATTAGGTAACTCTACTAGCGGTGAGATCCACAACCACGTTCTCATATAATGTCGCCATTACGTTACATCTGGATGTGCTCAGATCAGGCCAACTAGAAATACGTCTGTGCATTAGATGCGGTTGTACTCACGATATGTGGGAACACAGTCTCCAGTAACATGTCGCGTCTAGGCTTGTGCCAAGTTTATATAGTATCTCGTATCCAAAGGATAGGCGATAAGTGTCCGGCTGCAGGGACCCTGGTCACAAGAATGGGAGTCCTGCGTGCCCCTGTATGATTGGAGCGATGGCCGAGCGTGCACACTCACTTCATCTCTATGGCACCGCCTGACATTGCCTAAGGCTACTTTCACACTTGCGTTCGTCGGTCCGCTCGTGAGCTCCGTTTGAAGGAGCTCACGAGCGGACCCGAACGCCTCCGTCCAGCCCTGATGCAGTCTGAATGGAGCGGGTCCGCTCAGACTGCATCAGTCTGGCGGCGTTCAGCCTCCGCTCCGCACGGCCAGGCGGACAGCTGAACGCTGCAGCGTTCAGCTGTCCGCCTGGCCGTGCGGAGGCGTGCGGATCCGTCCAGACTTACAATGTAAGTCAATGGGAACGGATCCGCTTGAAGATGACACCATATGGCTCAATCTTCAAGCGGATCCGTCCCCCATTGACTTTACATTGAAAGTCTGAACGGATCCGCTCAGGCTACTTGCGCACTTAGAAATTTTTCTAAGTTATTAATGCAGACGGATCCGTACTGAACGGAGCCTCCGTCTGCATTAATATGATCGGATCCGTTCAGAACGGATCCGATCAAGCGCAAGTGTGAAAGTAGCCTAATACTGTACCGAGCTTCTCTTCGTAGTTTCACAGAGCGTGTGCACTCTCTCTCGTCTCATTCATACAGGGGGTATCCCCGATCTCATGATTGGTGGGGGTCCCAGCAGTCAGTCTGCGTGGATCAAACGCCTACCCTTTGGTTAGGGGATACTTTTTTTCAAAAATGCAACACAACCCCTCTAAGGATGCAACATCACCGGTATCCTAGCACATGGTATAGGGCAGCGGGTCGCTTCCAGTACAGACGTAGCGTTAAGAAGGATGTTTGTTTGTGAAACGGATTAATGACCTGCTGCCTTTATCTCGACTCTGTTCCCGCTTTCTTTGGAATACTTGATGACCTATTTCTTATCGGTGTCCACAGAAAAAAGCGCAGAAGAAGAGATTCCGGGAAGATAATGATGAAGATGGCGAAACTGCAGAGAAGACGGCACAGTATAAAGGTAAACCGACCTAAAGATGGCTGCTGGTAATCCATGACACGCATGTATGTCCTCAGGACTAATGACATGTGAGATAGTCGCCATCAAGGGCTTTGTCATTCCATAGGGAAATCCTACTGAACCGACTGATAACGGGGAATAGTAGATTGGATTTCACGTCACACAAGAATTTAAAGGGTCTGTACCAGATTTTAAATGTATTTCCTATCCACCGTATGGGGGATAGGCTTCTGATAGGGTCCAACCACTGGGGCTCTTGGCTTTCACAAGAACAGGATCCTACTTCCTCCTGTATATATGGAGTGGCGGGCGAGCATGCACACTTGCGGGTTAGGGTCCCATTTTATCACCATCAGTCAGACACTTATCCATTTCAATGTGAACGTTCCTGTTTACACCCAGAGCCTCTACTTGCCCTGATACTTCTCACAGCTAAGGACTGGGGGCAATTCAATCCAGTCTAACTACATACAGCAGTAACAACAATCTGTTTCAATGCAGGTAAAATGTTGGACGTTGTAGTTTTTGCAACTTTTTATTGTTTTGAGACGACCATTGTATAGACCGTTGTCCATGTTTATTGCTTACAACTGTTACTGGTGAAGTTCTCCCCCCGGGAGCTCCATTCAGATCTATGTTCCTTGTCAGTTATGTGGAAGATTTGTCAGCGTAGGCGCTAGGATACATTTACTGTAGGAAATAGTGAATTTCATGCTGTGTTTAATCCTGTGCATTGATAGCACACATCATGCGGAAGACTTTTCCCCTGGGATTTAACTCGCTTGGCCTGACCTTCATTATATTACAGCTTTATGGTCTGGTAGATACAGATAATTTACCTATAAGCAGGGGATTACAGCTCCTTTCATGTCGCGTACCCGCTCTGTCATGTCATTGTATTCCGCATCAGCCATGATGATAAATTCTTGTTTCCTCTTCTCAACAGCTGGTGGTATGGGAATACACAGACCTCTTTCCAAAAAGCCTGAGTTCGGAAGAGCCTACAAGTCGAAGGTAACTTCCATAATGCAGCAGCTATCTAAATGTATAGGCTTATATTCAACCTCTAGTTTTATAAGTTTTTCCAGCAGAATTCCCTGGTGAGGAGGGGATTGCCATGCTCTATCACATTCCATATCATGGAGGTATTCTTCCCTAGATGCATTGCCCCCTCCCCCCAGGGAATAATATAGTCTATATCTTCATAGTTCTGTCCTGAATACTGTCCACGGGCCCTTTATGAATGCCCCTCGTGGCTCAGTATAATTTGTGGTTTGCTGTTGATTGCACTGTCTATGTTGAGGGTAGTAGTTCTCACTTTGGCTGTTTTTTTTATTTTTTTTTCTCTTTCCAGAAAGGAAAAGGTGACATAAAACAGAAAGGCAAACACGACCCTTACGCCTACATACCCCTGAACAAGTCCAAGCTCAACCGCAGGTGAGACACGCGTTACCTTTAAAGGGCAATGACCATATTGTATACCAGTATTGTGCATCGGATCGCCCCTTAGAAGCCAGGCTGCTGTGACTTTATGTACAGGTGAAACTCGAAAAATTAGAATATCGTGCAAAGTTCATTTATTTCAGTAATGCAACTTAAAAGGTGAAACTAACACATGAGACTCCTTACATGCAAAGCGAGATATTTCAAGCCTTTATTTGCTATAATTTGGATGATTATGGCTTACAGCTTCTGAAACCCCAAAGTCACAATCTCAGGTCCCCTTTGCTCAGGGGGTATGGATTAATTAGCTGACTAGAGGGTGACACTTGGAGCCTAGAATATTGAACCTTTTTGCAATATTCTAATTTTAAGTTGCATTACTGAAATAAATGAACTTTTGCACGATATTCTAATTTTTCGAGTTTCACCTGTATTTCTCGACATTCATGCTATTCACAATGCCAGTGTATGACCCAGTAAAGCCTATGTAACATGATATCTGAGTAGGGTTGGAAGCAGTGGATAAACCAAAATGCAACCCTTAATGAACTATACCAGTTATCCACAGACCTACAACTTCCAGCAGGCTGTGCTGTGGCTGTCATAGCATGCTGGGTGTTGTAGTTTTGCAACAGCTGGAGGGCCGCAGTTTGAGGATGCCTGCTTTACTCTCTTTATGTATATAAGAAGCATCGTAAACGAGTGTTATTCCATTCAGTTGTAATAATCTGGACTTGGAGATCTCTTCACACCAACTGTTGCAGAACTACAAGTCCAGATTATTACAACTGAATGGAATAACACTCGTTTACGATGCTTCTTATATACATAAAGAGAGTAAAGCAGGCATCCTCAAACTGCGGCCCTCCAGCTGTTGCAAAACTACAACTCCCAGCATGCCCAAACAGCCTACAGGGCATTGTGGGAGTTGTAGTTTTACAACAGCTGGAGGGCCGCAGTTTGAGGATGCCTGAAGTAAAGGGTTAATGATCATTGACTTTTTTTTGTCTCCTGCAGGAAAAAGGCAAAGATGCAGGGTCAGTTTAAAGGTCTGGTAAAAGCAGCACAGAAAGGAGCCCTGAGCGGGAAGAAAAAGAAGAATGCCAGGAGATCATGAGAGCATCACACCCATCATCTCCACAGCGCTGTATGGACTGTGTGCAATCGTCTGCCTGGTCTGGTGCCCTGTGTATGCGCGTTCTGCCCATGGACAGACAGTTATGGTTTGAGGTTGACTTGAGCGGTGATAGTTCCAGAGCATGAAAGGGACATCTTCATCACTGCTGTGAGGAGGAGCAGTGAGGGGAACTTAAGAGCGTTGGCAGAAGTTCCTCCCCTCTGCTCCTTTGCTCTTTGTTTTCAAGGGACACGATTTCATGTGGTTCAATAAGACTGTGCCGTTTGTTGTGCTGAATAAACCTTGATCACTATGGGACGTCTTCTTCAATGGATCCTTGCATTAACACCCGGCTGCCACATCCATTCCACTGCTGTGTTCCTGGAGGCAGGAGGATACTGCTTTAACAGCTAACTACAGACACTCATTTCTGCAGAAAACCATCACCATATGGCTGAAGTTTGTGGCTAACTTTTAATAATGTTTAGTACAGTATTTCTATGGAAGGTCTTGGTTGTCCTTGTGGGGACCGAGCAAGCATAGGAAGGTCTTACAGACAGCACTCTCTATTACAAGTACCCAAATTAGATTTCCCCCAGAAGTAAATGGTCTCGTTAAAGACACCTATGGCAGGGGACCACCATTCTCGTGATTGATGGAAGGTCCGGTCCCAGTTACCAGTGATCGGTGATAACTTGTAACCAGAATAACCCTTTAAGGCTCCATTACGGGTCAAACATGGACTTATGGGGTCGGCGGCACTAGAGTCAATTTTTTATCCTTCTATATAGTATATCATAGAGTATGTAAAAGATGTTTAGTTACAAAACAGGAGTTTTTTTTTTTTTTTTTTTTTTTTTTTTCCTTTTCTCTTTGACGTGAATACCTCCAGCTCAGTTCTTTTTATCTGAATCTATTAAATATTCTCTGCTAATAATTTCTTCATTTTTCTTTATATTGGGCAGAGCTACAATTCTCCTATATAAACCTTAAAGGGAACCTGTCACCAGGATTTTGGCCATAATTCTGGGGACATGGGCTGCTAGATGGCCGCTAGCACATCTGCAGTACCCAGGTCCCATAGCGCTCTGCGCTTTTATTGTGTTAAAAAAACATTTTGCTCCATATGCAAATGACCTGATATGAGTCCTGTATCCGGAGATGAGTCCAGCGGAAATGAGCCCAGCACCGCCCCGCGTCCTCCGAATCTCCTCCTTGCTGGCTGACGTCACAGAGCTGGAGCGCCTATGATCAAAACTTTTTTTTAACACCATAAAAGCACAGAGAACTATGGGGACTGGGTATTGCAGATGTGCTAGCGGCCATCTAGCAGTTCATGTCCCCAGCTCTATGGCCAAAATCCTGGTGACATGTTCCCTTTAAAGTTAAATCATATAATTCTTTCTGCCTGCAGCTGCCACTAGGGGGAGCTCACAGCGTACTGTGTTGTCATATGTCTGCATGCTGTGATAAAATAACAGCTCTGAGCTCTAAAGATATAAGGAAATAATCTAACCTCTAAAGGGAAGTTGAGAGCTGGACATTCACAAAAACGAGTGCTAGCATGCTGTATATTGTGGAGAGATTTTGCTGTGACATTACTAACTTTTACAATCCGCAATTTAGGGAAAAGAAGCCTAGATCTTATAGCTTCTCTGACACACCATGCACATTCTTGCTTAGTGCTACATCTTCTGCACTTTCAGGATTACAGCTTCAGACATTGCATGGTGAACTGACGTCCCCTGATCCCTAAAAGGAAAAATCTTTGAACATACTAAACTGCTACCAGCACTAGGTTGGCAGTTGGGAAAAGCTGGGCAGACATACCTTTTCTGGAGCTTATATTATCAGGAGTAGTGTTAATACACAGCTTTACTCTTCCAGATTCTGCCCATGCAAGTGCCCAGGTAGTGGAGCGTCACTGAGGAGTGCTCTCTGCCCTAAACTGCTTCACAGCCTCTTGCCTGTTGTGAATGCTGTAGCATCCAAGCAGGAGACCAGTACAGCTGAAACTTAGACCAGTGGGCACTTGCAGGAGCAGAATGAAAGTTCATATTCCCACTGCTCATGATAATGAACTTTTATTTTTGCAGATTCTGCTCCTGCAAGTGGCCAACCAGTCAAGTAATGATCTGATGCTCTCAAGAGTTAATTAAAGCTCGGAGCCCCAATACTTATGCACTTGGCTAGCAGCTGCAGGTTTCCTCTTCACTCCTGAATTAAACTTTATTGCCATCCTGAGGACACTGAAAGGACAAAACGTGCTAGCTGGAGCTGACCAACACCGAAGGGCAGCTTCTAGGGAGGTCTTTTGTTCTGCTTAGAAATTATTTTGTGATGCACTGCGGTATTTGACACTGCTGGGGCGGTATTTTGTCCCTCAATATTGTATTGTTGGCCCTAACTTCTTTCAATTTTGACCCGCTTACAACATGGGGCCACATTTAGTTTTTTGCCCCCCCCCCCCCCCCCGGCCCACTTTAAGTTCCCAGTCCGCCCCCTGATGTCAGTTTATGATGCTGTTTACTCCACAGATTTCACACTTTGCAATGCAGAGAATGAAATCTGTGGCAAACCAGGAGTGGAATTTCTGTTGCGTAATCATGGAAATTCTGGTGTGGAAAAATTGGCCCCCGTGACTGTTACCTTAAGGATGAATTCACCCAATGGGAGTCATTTTTCAATAAGTAAATCTACATGAAATTCCACAACAAAATCCACTTGTATTACATGTGGACTTCATTGAGGATTTCACTCTTTGCATGGTAATGAATGGAATCAGCAGTGAAACTGCAGCATTTTTCCATATGCCTCCCCAACGGCACTAAACAGGAGGGTACCCCGCCTCCCAGGGACAGGAAACAACATGGAGAACAGATTTAAAAGCCTCCTCCCCTTTACCTTCTGCAGTTGTTTCCTGTCTCTTGGGATGAAGTGGAGACAAGCAGGTGTTACCTCCTGCTTAGATACCGCTCAGCCTTTGGTAAGTTGTCCCTGGCTATGTTCAGGATGGCTGATGCAGAGCGGCGGCATCCGGGACAAGAGACTGCTCCCTCCGTCTGCTTTGGCCTAAGTCCTGTGCTGCAAGCAGCCCTGGGCAATTACGCTCCTGCAGGGTCTATGGGATGAAGGTATGCCGGCATTGCGTCTCTCCTGGAGGGGCGGAGTCTCGCAGGAACTGGTCATGTGGGCGCGGCTTGTGGAATGCACATCGGCATAGCGAGCAGCCGCGTACCACGTGACCCGGAAGTTCAAGTCTTGAGTTCAGAATCGGACGCATCCTGGATCCAGAAGGAAGCATGTCCCTGCCTCCAGAGAAGTCTGATGATCCTCCCAAGGTCCTCAGCCCGGTAAGCCGCCTCCTGGGTGAAATGATTGCTTTCTCGCCCAATTCCTTGGGGGACACAGGAACTCTTGGGTATAGCTTATCTCCATAGGAGGCGTGACACTAAGTAAAAGACTGTTAAGCCCCTCCTCCAGCAGCTATACCCTCAGCCTGGAGAGAGAGACTTCCAGTTTTTTGCTTAGTGTCAAGGAGGCAAGACACTCTCTGCACTGCAGAGTTGTCTTGTGAAGATTTTAGAGTTTTTAATTTTTTATTTTACTTTTTTTCACTTGGATTTTTCCACAGGGACAACAGAGTCGCAGTAGACTTCTCTGTTTTCCCGGGGTTGAGCTGCACCAGGGCCGGTTATCCGCCCTGCTGCCTCCCCCACAGAAGAAAAGGAGGACCAGGGCAGCTCATGCTCCCCTGCATCCCGCCAGCACTGGGTCGCCCACCTGCAAGCCCCTCTCCAGCTACTATCACTCTGTGCCAGTGGCTGAAGGGGCGTCCCAGCTGGATGGACTAGAGGGTGAAGACGTCGCAGGTGAGGTGGCTAGTGCAGCCGTTCCGCCCCCCTCCCCCTCCCTCCCTCCCCTCTCCTCTCCGGTTCACGGCTCCCCTTTACTGATGGCCTCGTTGCATAACGTTCTGTTGGCGCGATTCGGCGGCCTGGCGCCCTGTTTTGTACAGTCTGGGACAAGTCCCAGGAGAGCTGAGCGGCGCTCATGGGGGAGACTTGTTTGAGGGCGGCCGGGTATGCGACCGCTGTGCCGTTGCATGGCAGGACGCCGACACCCGGTCCTCCTCTTTGGGCTTCCTACCTCGCTTCCGCTGCGGCGGGGGCCATTGGGGAGACCTGTAATGGTCCTGATCCTGAGAAATAAGCGCGGGATTTGAATCGCGCGCGCGCGCGATTATGTTTTCGGTGGGGGGCGGAGTTTCGGACCGGCCCAGCGCTGGCTTGGTCTTCATTCAGGGGCCGGACGCCTTTCTTCCCGCGCCTCTTTAGTCCCGCCCACTCTCGTGCCTGCGTGCTTCTGGGAGCTCACTGCAGGACGGACCATTGCTCTGATTGCACACCGCCGTTCTTCTGCTGCTGCCGTTCAGCTTCCTTCTGTGACCTGGTAGGACTGTTGACCCTTCCTCACTGTAGCCCCCTGGCCTGGACTCGGGTTTTTTTCTTTGCTCCTACCAACATGTCTGACCCCTTAGTGCCGGTGGGACCTTGGTATCATACCTGCACCGCATGTAAGGCGCCCTTTCCTCAAGGGCAGTCTGACCCGCATTGCTCGCTTTGCAAAGACCCATCGCAGGGTCCGCCATCTGTTGTGTCACCCCCTGGCCTCTTGGATCCCCCTGACTGGGCTAGATCCCTCTCCCAGGCTGTGGTTAGTCTCACTAGCGTTGTGGGCCGACTTGCAGATGTGTTGCCCTTGTCGCAGCCGGATGATTCCCCTGCTGGGCCCTCCGGGTCCGCTGTCCTGGCCGACCCGTCTGAGTCTCTCTCTGCAGGCGATTCCTCTAGAGCCCGCCAATCCCAGAAGCGGTCTAGGGCGGATCACCGGTCATCCTCGGATGCTTCGGTATCCCCCCCAAGGGTGCGTTCTCAGTCGGGCCCTTCCTCCTTGCAGGATTTGCCCTCTGAAGGGGAGCTGGTTGATTCCGATTGGGATATGGATTCGGCGCTGCCTTCAAAGCTGGCTTCCGCTGTGGGCCACCTTATAAACAGTATCCGTGATACCTTTAAAATTCGCGATGATCCTCCTGATCCTGAGAAAACCAGTGTTTCCTTTTTTCGCCAGAAGCAGGCTTCTGCGGTTTTTCCCCTCCATGCTGACTTTTCGTCAGTGGTTTCTAAGGCCTGGGCCCGTCCTGATGCACGGTTTACCCCGCCAAAAAAGTTAGATGTTTGTTATCCGTTTCCGGCGGATTGCGTCACAAACTGGGCGTCTCCTCCTAAGGTCGACCCCCCTGTGGCCCGTTTGTCCAAGAGCACGGCTATTCCCATCGCAGATGGTTCTTCCTTACAATCCACTGAAGATCGCCGTATAGAGGCCCTTACAAAGGGTATCTTTTCGGCCTCCGGATCCGCGCTTAGGCCAGTCTTTGCTTCCGCTTGGTCGGGTAAAGCGGTTTCAGAATGGGCATCTCAGCTGGATCTGGAGCTTGAATCTGACGTCCCTATTCAAGACCTCCGTGCCCTGGCTCAACTTATCGTTCAGGCTGGAAAATTTGTATGTGAAGCATCCCTGGATGCAGGGGCTCTTATTGCCCGTTCGTCTGCTCTGGCCGTGTCGGCTAGGAGGGAGCTTTGGTTGAAGGTTTGGTCGGCGGACGCCGCGTCAAAGCGGTCTCTTACTAGCCTTCCTTTCTCTGGTGCTCGTTTGTTCGGAACCCGTTTGGATGAAATCATCTCGGAAGCCACGGGGGGGAAGAGTACCCATCTTCCCCAATCCAAGGCTAGGAGCTCCACTCGTGGTCGTCCCACCTTCTCCCGTTTCAGGTCTTCTCGTAGGGCTTCCGCTCCTCGCTCCGCCTCTGGTCCGTCCGCTAACCCTGTCCAGGACAGGCGTAAGAAACCCTTTTTTCGGACCCAGCCCTCCTGGCGCAAATCTCAACCTGCTCGCGCTCCCGCGACCAAGCAGCCCCCCGCCTGAAGGTGCGCCCCCACCCACCCGGGTGGGGGGACGTCTCCTCCTGTTCAGGGACTTCTGGCAGGCGCACGTCTCCGACGCCTGGGCTCTCGAGGTTGTGTCTTCCGGGTACAAACTCGAGCTTGCGTCCCTTCCCCCAGTTCGGTTCTTTCGCTCTCGGGTTCCCCGGGATTCCCGAGGGGCGGCCGATTTCTTTGCTGCCGTTCAGACTCTTCTAGACAAAGGAGTCATCACCCCGGTTCCTATGGGAGACAGGTTCAAGGGGTTCTATTCGAACCTTTTTGTGGTCCCCAAGAAGGAGGGTTCGGTGCGACCCATTCTGGATCTAAAACGGCTGAACCGCTTCCTTCGTCTTCAGCGTTTCCGGATGGAGTCTCTCAGGTCGGTGGTGGCCTCTCTGGAACAGGGGGAGTTCCTGGCCTCCATCGACATCCAAGACGCCTACCTTCACATTCCAATCGCACGGTGTCATCAGTGCTTTCTGCGTTTTGCAGTGGGGTCCGAACACTACCAGTTCGTTGCCCTTCCCTTCGGGCTGGCGACGGCCCCTCGTGTTTTCACGAAGGTCCTGGCCCCGGTCCTCGCCTTACTTCGTTCCAGGGGAGTTTTTCTGCTTCCATATCTAGACGACCTCCTAATCAAGGCGCCTTCTCTGTCACTGACTTCAGCCAGCGTGGATCTCTCGCTGCAGACCTTGCGCCGGTTCGGTTGGGTTATCAACCTACCCAAATCCTCTCTTGTTCCTTCCCGGCAGTTGGTCTTTCTGGGGATGCTGCTGGATACCGATTCAGCGGTGGTTCGACTTCCGTTGGAGAAGCGCCTGCTCCTCCATCGGTCGGTTCGGAGCCTTCTGTCCCACCGCCGTCCTTCTTTCCGGTTCAGCATGCGGGTCCTGGGTCAGATGGTGTCCTGCTTCGAGGCGATTCCTTACGCGCAGTACCACTCCCGCACCTTTCAGACGGCCATTCTGTCCGCTTGGGACAAGTCCCAGGAGAGTCTGGATCGGCATTTTCCCCTTTCCCCCCAGGTTCGTTCCTCTCTCCTCTGGTGGCTGCGGACCCCTCTTCAGGGGAAGTCTTTCCTGCCAATGACTTGGCTGGTGATTACCACCGATGCCAGTCTGCGGGGTTGGGGGGGAGTGTTTCCTCCTCGGTCCGTCCAGGGCACTTGGTCTCCGTCGGAGTCCAGACTGCCGATCAATGTTCTGGAGCTGAGGGCCATCCTCTTCTCGCTCCGACACTGGACTTCGTTGCTTCAGGGTCGCCCTGTTCGGGTCCAGTCGGACAATGCCACGGCTGTGGCGTACATAAATCACCAGGGGGGCACTCGCAGCGCGGCGGCGATGAGGGAGGTGTCTCTGATCCTTCGCTGGGCGGAGGTTCATGTTCCGGCCCTTTCGGCTATTTACATTCCGGGGGTGGACAATTGGGCGGCGGATTTCCTCAGTCGGACGACGATCGACCCGGGGGAGTGGTCTCTGCACCCCGACGTCTTCGAGTCTCTTTGTCTCCGTTGGGGTCGTCCGGACGTGGATCTCATGGCCTCCAGATTCAACTACAAACTTCCCATCTACGTGGCCAGGGCCAAAGATCCGGACGCTTACGGCGCGGACGCGCTCGTCCTCCCCTGGACGGAGTTTTCGCTCCTCTACGTGTTTCCGCCCCTGCCTCTTCTTCCGCGTGTCCTTCGGAAGATTGCGGCGGAGGGCACGCCAGCAATCCTAATCGCCCCGGACTGGCCGCGTCGTCCGTGGTACGCCGACCTTATGTTGCTTCTGGCAGACGCTCCCTTGCCTCTGCCTCTCAGAGAAGACCTCCTCTCTCAGGGGCCGATCTTCCACCAGCATTTAGGGTCGCTACGTTTGACGGCGTGGCTATTGAAACCGCGGTCCTGACGCGGCGGGGGTTTTCGGCTGACGTGGTCCGTACCATGATTCGTGCACGAAAACCGGCCTCGGCCAGGATTTATTATCGTACCTGGCGGGCCTATTTGGCTTTCTGTGAGGCCTTGGGGACTCCCCCTCTGAGGTTTTCCCTTCCTACGGTTTTATCCTTTTTGCAATCTGGTCTGGTTCTGGGCTTGGGTCTCGGTACCCTGAAGGGTCAGATTTCGGCTCTTTCGGTCTTTTTTCAGCGTCCACTGGCTCCGCTCGGTCCGGTTTAGACCTTTCTTCAGGGGGTTGCTCACTGTGCTCCCCCCTATCGCCCTCCTGTTCCTGCTTGGGATCTCAACGTTGTGTTGGCGGCTCTCCAATCTTCCCCTTTCGAGCCTCTGCGCAAGGTTTCCCCTCGCTTGTTGTCTTGCAAAGTTTTCTTTCTCGTCGCTATCACGTCTCTTCGGCGTGTGTCTGAGTTGGCGGCTCTTTCTTGCGTGGAGCCCTTCTTGGTTTTTCACCAGGACAAGGTGGTTCTCCGCCCTGTTCCGGAATTTCTTCCGAAGGTGGTGTCCGCCTTTCACCTGAATGAGGATATTGTCCTTCCTTCTCTGTGTCCGTCCCCGTCGCATCCTCGGGAGCGGGAGCTTCACCGTCTGGATGTTGTTCGGGCCCTCAGGATCTACCTGGATGTGACCAGACCCTTTCGACGCTCGGATTCTCTGTTTGTGATTCCGGAGGGTCCGCGCAGGGGGCTGGCGGCGTCTAAGGTGGTTGTTGCCCGCTTCCTCAAGATGGCTATCGTTGAGGCTTACCGTGCTCGGGGCAGGGATCCGCCCTTTGGTGTTACCGCTCATTCTACCAGAGCGGTCGGGGCTTCCTGGGCTCAGCGTAATCGTGCCTCGGCTGAACAACTGTGCAAGGCGGCCACCTGGTCTTCTTTGCACACGTTCACCAAGTTTTACAGGGTGAACACTTATGCCTCGGCGGATGCTGCTTTGGGCCGCTTGGTCTTGCAGGCGGCGGTGCCTTGATGTTTACGGTGCCTGGTTCGCTTTTGATTGTGGTCCCTCCCTGTTTGTGGACTGCTTTTGAACGTCCCAAGAGTTCCTGTGTCCCCCAAGGAATTGGGCGAGAAAACGAGATTTTTGTATAACTTACCAGTAAAATCTCTTTCTCGCTCTTCCTTGGGGGACACAGCGCCCGCCCATTGTTTTTTTGTTGGCCTTCGGGTGTTTTTTTCTGACTTGTTGGTATTGGTTTGGTTACTCCTTGCCTTTGTCTTGCACTACTTGGGCACATAACTGGAAGTCTCTCTCTCTCCAGGCTGAGGGTATAGCTGCTGGAGGAGGGGCTTAACAGTCTTTTACTTAGTGTCACGCCTCCTATGGAGATAAGCTATACCCAAGAGTTCCTGTGTCCCCCAAGGAAGAGCGAGAAAGAGATTTTACTGGTAAGTTATACAAAAATCTCGTTTTTTATATGCACAATTGGGTGATATATATTCACTTTTTTTCTCTCCCTGGTAAAGGTTCCCCATATAAAAATTAGCTCCTTACTAAGGAGTAATTCTTAATTTTCAGGGCAGGGATGTTGGTAAAAGCGGGGAACCTACACTAAAGAAGAAATGTGCTATCTGCAAGAAACAATTACCTGGTCATAGTAAAAAAAAAAACTTTGTCAGAAGTGAACAGAATAAAATGTCAGAAGAGGCACCTTCGCTGGTGGATAGCCTGAAAACTTTGATTAGAGAGAAAGCTAAAATAGCCACTATGCCACAGAAACCCTCTACATCCAGACCAAATCCAGAAATGCATATGGACTTGGATTTTGATTTTGACGAGAGAGAAAATTCTTCAGACTCTGACTCTGCCTCTTCTGAAGATGAGTCGGGAAGACCCTCATGTTCTATTGAGGAGACTGAATCGCTTCTCAGGACTATTAGGGCTACTATTAATCTTGAAGAATCTAAAGAAACTCATAAGATTCAGGACCAGATGTTCAGGGGGTTAGGAGACCAGAAAAGGCAATTGTTCCCGGTCCCTAATAACATAAAAACACTCATTGCTGAGGAGTGGAAAGACCCGGAAAAGAGATCGGGGTCTCAAAATTTTTAAAAGGAAATATCCTTTCAATGAGGCCGACTTAGCCCTCTAGGATAAAACCCCTAGAGTAGATGCCCCCATAGCTAGTATATCCCCAAAAAATTATTTACCATTCGGAGACGTGGGTTTGAGAGATGCCGTGGATAAAAAAAAATGTGAATCTGTTCTCAAGAGATCTTGGGAGGCGAATACATCTATGCTAAGACCCAGTATAGCTGCCACATACACTGCTAGAACCCTTTCCTTGTGGTTGTCCCAGCTTGAGGAACTTTTAGTATCTGGTACTCCTAGAGAAGACATTTTTTCCTTCTTGCCGGTCTTAAAACAGGCCTCAAATTTTCTATCTGACGCCTCGGCCGACTTAGTTCAACTTTCCGCTAGGTCTATGACTCTTTCCAATACTGCCAGAACGTCTGTATGGGTGAGATCCTGGTCAGGAGATGCTACTTCTAAGAGTAGGCTATGTGGCTTTCCCTGTGAAGAAGACAATTCGGTTTAGTATTGGACGATATATTAGAAAAGGTGTCTCGACGTTCCTTTCGGAATAAAAAAAAAAGGAACAGACCGGAGTAAAAGAAAATTCAGGTTCTTGGCAGCCCTCAAAAGGAAGAGGTAGGCGTTTCCTATTTAACCCAGATATATGGCCCCAATGACTCTAGCGATGTTTTTTATAGAGCAGTACTGGAGAGGTTGCTAGGGGACCAGATAGAAGACAAAATAGTGGGGGGGGGGGGGATTTAAATTTAGTAGCGGATTGGGGGGCGGACAGAAGGACAGATAGAAATGCTAACCCTCCTAAGCAACGCAATTCTCATATTTTACAGGATCTAATGGAGACTTTAGGTTTGGTGGATGTCTGGAGAACGTTGAATCCGGAGGGATGTGACTATACATATTACTCCTCAGTGCACAAATCGTGGTCGCGCATCGATTACTTGCTGGTTTCAAGGAGTATATTCAGGAGATGCAAGTCTTCCTCTATAGAAGACCTAGTGATTTCAGATCATGCGCCGATTGTTATTGGATTGCAGGACTATACGCCTAGGGGAACCGACTACATATGGCGCTTCCCTTCGGATTTATATGAAACTCCAGACTTCCACAAACTGCTGATAGGTTGGTGGGGTGAATACATTAGCAATAACGACCAGCCGGATAATGCTCAATTAACCTGGGATGCTGGGAAGGCGGTGCTGAGAGGGAAGTTAATTTCGTATGTGGCGGGTCTCAAAAAGAAAATAACAACTGAGTTGGAGTCGCATGGGACAAAACTCAGAGAGGCTTACAGAAACGTTACTTTAAATCCAACGGACAGGTCAGAAACGGCGTGGAAGGCAGAGAAGCGGGAGTATGAGTATTGGTTGCAGAGGAAGGAGCTTTTATACAGATCAAAAGCGGACGCGCAGCTTTCTAAGTATGGAAATAAAACGGGGAGATTATTAGCGAATCTGGCTAAGGGAAGCCAACATATGACCCCGATCCTAGCCTTAAAAGATAAAGATGGATTATTAAAATATGACCCCAGGGTTGTAAATGAAATCATCAGGGATTATTATAGCAGCCTGTATAAAAATGAGAAGGAGAATGTGGAAGTTGGAGAAAAATGACTAGATTCTGTCACCCTCCCGAGTATATCCCAAGAAGACTTGGACACCCTTAATGCCCCTATATCGGTTCAGGAAGTACAGACGACCATCTCAAATCTAAAATTAAGGAAAGCCCCAGGTCCAGACGGATATACGGGAGAATTTTATAAAATTCTGGGGGGGAAGAACCTCGGAGCTTTTGTCAAAAGTTTTTCATTCCCATACTTCCGGAAACTGCTAATACGGCCCATATAAAACTAATCCCGAAACTGGGTAAAGACCCCCTACAGGCCGCTTCATACAGGCCGGATGTCAAAATCCTTTCCAAGATATTAGCGGAAAGATTAGCACATATTCTCCCTTAGATCATATCGGATTCTCAAGTTGGTTTTATCAAAGGTCGCTCGGCAGTTACGAACATCTGGAAGGTATTAACTGTATTGGATGAGATAAAAATGAGGCCTGAATCGCCTCCATCCCCAGCTTTGCTAGGAATAGATGCGGAGAAAGCGTTTGATAATGTAAGCTTGGGATGGATGAACAGGGTTTTGGATAGGATAGGGCTAAAAGGGAATTTCAAAACGTTTATCCAAGTGTTATACGCTAATCCTTCAGCCAGGATACACACCCCGGGCTTTCTCTCATCGACATCTGCCATAGGCAAGGGAACTAGACAGGGATGCCCACTTTTGCCGTTACTTTTTAATATTGCCTTGGAACCTTTATCCCGTTATCTTACCATCACCAAGGAGATAGAGGGAATTAAGGTAGGCTCCAGGGAAGTAAGACACGCTTTATACGCAGATGATCTTTTAGTTTTCTTGGCAAATCCCCAGAGAGACTTGCAGCCCCTGATTAAGGGACTATCAGATTTTGGAAGCGCATCAGGCTTTAAAGTCAATGCGGACAAAAGTGAACTCCCAGACATGTCAGACCAGAGACTTAGACCATCGCAATTGTCCGGTTAAAATCGCCAAACATACGGTCCGTTATTTGGGAATCAATATAGGGAAAACCCCGGAGTCGATCTATTCATTAAATTACCCCCCTATGATGCAGAAGATTCAGAGAGACGTTGATAGGTGGTTGCACCTCCCACTTTCTCTAATGGGCAGATGATATTTATTGAAAATGGTCAGTTTTGCACGCCTATTATATCCTATGCAGACGATACCGCTGTTAATTAGACATGCAGACGTACAAACTTTAGAGTCGGCGTTACGCTACTTTATATGGAGAGGCAAGCGCCCGAGGATTTCTCTACGAAAGCTCCAGCTTCCAAGGGAAAAGGGAGGTGTGAATTTCCCTGACATCAGGAGATATAACCTAGCTAGCAACCTCAGACATGCCCTAGATTGGCTCTCAGGAAGAAATAGTTACTCCAACTATAATCTAGAGTCGGCACTAGCTGCTCCGTGGACTTTAGTAGCACTCCTCCACACGAAATACGCTAACTTGCCACCTTCTATGAAAAAGAGTCTTATAATAAGAGACACGGTAGCTACGTGGAAGGCGGTACGTAAGGAGTATGGGCTTCCGTTTACTCTATCGAAATATGACTATCTGGGACCACCCCGAATTTGTGGAAGGCAGGCATAATAGGCAATTCCGTGAATGGAGGATGCAGGGAATACAATCAGTAAATGATTTATTGCATAATACCGATCATCGATACCTTAGTTTTGAAGAAGTATGTAACAAGTTCACACTGACCTCAGGGCGCTATTTGGCGTATCTCCAGGTCTACAATTTTCTGAAACCTAGGTTGGAAGATCTTAGGAGAGAATTCCCCAAAAATAGGTTTGATCTGCTAAGAGGCACAGCTTCTACCCCATTGTCTTTATCGGATTTACAAGGTAGACTACATGAGACGCGACAGGAAATCTCCCCTCTACAGCCATTTATGGTGTGGGATAAAGAGCCTCCTGGGCAAGGGACTCATGAAGACATATTGAAGGGTTGGCTATATCTGAGGAAGGTCATGCCCCGCGAAGTTTGGAGGGAAACTCAGTTTAGAATTGCACACAGAGCCATATATGGGTTTTATAATTCGCAAGCGTCCATACTGGCAAAGAAATTAACGCAATGCCCAAAATGTGGTCTGGAGGATTCCAACTTACTCCACGGAATGTGGGCATGTCCAAAAATAGCGGAATTCTGGACAGCCTTTTCAGAATGGCTTAAAAAATACTTTAAACATCAAGATGACATTAGCCCTAGGGCTTATCTTGTTCCACTATTATCCCTAGGGCACGAGGCTAGCTCAAATCGTACATGTATGTATTCTAGTGGTAAAACGGTGCATACTCAAGAACTGGTTACAACAGATTACCCCCTCGATAGGGGAAGTAATCATTCAGGTAGAATGGTGCTTGCATAGGGAGCTTTATTCGGCAGAGCAAAACACAGATAAAGCTCTGCAGAGATTGATGACCAGGTGGAAGGGCTTTATTAACGTTTTAGATCCCACTGAGATTAAAAGGCTAATGGATCCTTTGAAACAAACATCCTGGTACTTACTGGAGCAAATGAAAGGCACTTTAGGTAAATTGGAACAGTAGGACTTTTATTAGCGTCAATTCAGTCTCTAGGGTGGAAGTTAAATTTGGACAAATCGGACATGGTTCCCAGCAAGAGAAAAATATTTCTGGGAATTTTGTTGGACTCATCAGATGACATCCTTTCTCCCAGAGCAAAAGAAGATAGACATGGTATCATTTTATAAAAGTATCTCTTCGAAAGATCGTGGTGATTTTAGGGCTGATGACTTCAGCAATAGTGATAGACAAACATCGGCCAAGACGATTCACGATCACATGTTCGCGAACTGCAAGTTCGCGGCAGGCCCATTTACTTTAATGGCAGGCAAACCTGAAAAACCGTTGGGTCATATTTGCAGCCGCCACATACTTACGAAGTGCAAAAATCGTCCCACAAGATGGACCGTGACATACCAGAGGGGGATCAATGGCAAAAATTCCCACAAAAAATGTATTTTAATCAGGGGCAATTTTTATGCATCTTAAAGGGGAAACTGTCAAAAATGTGCCATGCTGGAGCCTAGAAATTTTTTATTTTAGACCACGGGAGTACAGGCCCCAAACATTAGGCATTCACCGGACAGAAAAGAACTATTGATAATGTGGCTAGAGGTACCGTATTTTTCGCCCTATAAGACGCACCGGCCCATAAGACGCACCTAGGTTTTTGAGGAGGAAAATAAGAAAAAAAAAATTTGAACCAAAAGGTGTGCTTTTGGTGGGTTTTGAACTAATTGTGGTCTGTGGATGGCGCACTGTTATGGGGGATCTGTGGGTGACGCACTGTTATGGGGGATCTGTGGGTGGCTCTTATTGGGCTCTCTGGATGGCACTGTGTATGACAGTTATGGGGGGATCTGTGGATGACACATATATAGCATCTTATGCTATGTGTCATCCACAGATCCCCTCCATAAGTGTCCCTGTAGTGAATGACCCTCAATACACGCTGGGGGCCGGCATCTGCTTTTATAATGACAGCGGGGCCCGTGCAGTGACTGTATTCCACTACACGGGCCTAGCTCACTGTATAATCCTATGTCTTATAGTTAATTGTAATTGTATATAATCGCATAAGGAGCGCTGAGTATTACGGTACTTACAACTACAAGCGCTCGCCGCTCGGTAGGCAGAGAGGAGGGAGGAGGGAGGCCGGGAGGACAGGCGCTGGCAGCGTGAGTCATACGTCATGCGCCCACGCCGCCTGCTTCATTCATAAAGTGGGCGGCGCAGGTGCGTGACGTATGACTCACACTGCCAGCGCCTGTCCTCCCGGCCTGCCTCCTCCCTCCTCTCTGCCTACCGAGCGGCGAGCGCTTGTAGTTGTAAGTACCGTAATACACAGCGCTCCTTATGCGATTACATACAATTAACTATTAGACATAGGATTATACAGTGAGCAGGGCCCGTGTAGTAGAATACAGTCACTGCACGGGCCCCGCTGTCATTATAAAAACAGATGCCGGCCCCCAGCCCCTCCTCCCTCACAGCTGATACACCCGCCGCGCGGCATCGCGGCGGGTGTATCATTGAAAACGCAGCAAAATCAGCATTCGCCGTATAAGACGCAGTGCTATTTTCCCCCCACTTTTGTCTTATACGGCGAAAAATACGGTATATTAGATGGTCAATTGATATTAATTTTACTACAGGCCCCAAAAATTATTCATTCAACGTACGGAAAAGAACAAGTGACTATGTGACTGGAGGTATATTAGACGGTCATTGAATATCAATTTTACTGCATTTTAATTGGATTAAAAACATGGCTAACGAAATCCCCCCCCTCTTGAAAAAAACAAAACAAATGATGATAGTTGAAATTCGATAACACGTGGTCGTCACAGGTGTTAAATTCCTCCGAGATCCATGCTTCATTCATTTTAAGGAATGTGTGGTAGTCCACACTGTCATGAGCTAGGCGAGTGTGCTTATCGGTCACAATCCCCTCTGCTGCGCTGAACGTGCTGTGCTGAACGTCCTTTCGGACAGGACACTCAACGAGGGGCAAGCCAAGAGTTTCATGGCAAATTGTTCCAGCTCTGGCCACAGGTCAAGCCTTTACACCCAGTAGTCAAGGGGTTCCTCGCTTCTCGGAGCGTCCACATCGGCTGTTAACCCGATGTAGTTGGACACTTGTCGGTCTAGGCGTTCCCTGAGGCTGGATCCGGAGGGCGGCTGTCGATGGGTTGGCTGCAAGAATGATCTCATATCCGAAGTGACCGACAAATCTTCAAACCGCCCTCTTGCATGAGCTGTAGGATTGGTTCCCGCAGCGGTTTTTCTGTGGGTGGAAATTCCTCTGCCAGCGCCCGCAACAGCAGAATGCAGCATCTCTCGAAGCAAGGCATACAAATGCTGCATTCTGACAGCCCTCTGAGATGCTGGTAACTTTTCTGCCATTTTGTGTTTGTATCGGGGGTCTAAGTACTTTGCCACCCAGTAGGGGTCCTTGGCCTTTATGCAGTCCAAAACTGTGATTTAATAAATATGTACACAGGGTTCAATATGCTTTTTATATGGGGGTCCCTCTTCAGACACTGGAGCATGAAGGCCCCCATTTGCACTAAATTGGAAGCGGTGGAGCTCCCTGGCTCCTGCTGATCGCCCAGTACAATGTCATCCTCTGTCTCCTCCACCCAGCCACGGACTACACCAGGGATCCCTGAAAAGTTTAAAGCATGCTCTTCTTGATCCTCCTCCTCCGCCCTGGCACCATCCTCCTCTGACTCCTCTTCAGACTCCTGCTGACTTGTCTTAGATGGAGTAGCCCCCCTGGGAATTCATTCAGCATTGCGACTTCCTCATCTTCCAGCTCCTGCTCCTCGACGGCTTGATCAATGATATGATGCAATGCACGCTCCAGAAAGAAGGCGTAAGGTACGATGTCACTGATGGCGCCCTGGCTATGACTGACCAGTTTGGTGATCTCATCAAATGGCCGCAGAAGTCTACATGCGTCGCGCATGAGCAGCCACTGGCGCAATGAAAAAAAACCAAGCTCCCCAAAACCTGTCCTGCCGCAGAGTTCATACAGGTAGTCGTTAACGGCCCCTTTCTGCTGGAGCAGCCTATCAAGCATATACAAGGTGGAGTTCCAGAGCGTCGGGCCGTCCCAAATCAGACATCTGACGGGCAAGTGGTGTCGCCGCTGAACGTCAGCAAGGCGAGCCATGGCCTTGTAAGATCTTCTAAAATGGGAGAGATTTTGCTGGCCTGCCGCAAGACGTCCTGGACCCTGGTGCATTTGGCAACAAATCGCTGCACGACTAAGTTCAGGACGTGTGCCATGCACAGCACGTGTGTAATTTTGTCCAGTTTTGGCGCGCTCAGCAGATTGGCACCGTTGTTGCACACCACTTTACCAACTGTCAAATTGAGCGGGAATAGCCACTGATCGGCCTGTGACCGCAGAGCTGAAAGCAGTGCAGGACCAGTGTGGCTCTTGGCTTCCAGGCACAACAGCCGCAGCACAGCATGTCAACGTCTCACCTGGCACGTCAAATAGGTTCTGGGGGGGGGGGTGCAGTGGAAGAGGCGGTAGCAGTGGAAAAGGAGGAGTCAGTCTAGGAGGAGATTGAGGATGGAGGAGGAGAAGAGGCAGGCTGGCATGCAATCCGTAGCGGTAACACCAAATCCACACAGGTGCCACGGGTTGCATGCTTGCCAAGCAGCAGAAGGTTCACCCAACAGGCATTAAAAGTTATGTACCTTCCCTGCCCGTGTTTGCTAGACCACATGTCTTTAGTCAGATGTCTCTTGGCACCGACACTGTGTGCCAGAGATGCATTCACTTGCCGCTGAACATGGCCATATAGCTCTGGGATACCCTGCTGGGAGAAATATTTCCTTCGGGGGACCTTCCATTGCGGTGTACCAATGGCCACAAATTTTCTAAAGGCCTCCGAGTCCACCAGTTTATATGGCAGTAGTTGGCGGGCTAGCAATTCCGACAAGCCGGCGTTCAGCAGTTAGGCAAGAGGATTATCCAGCATCATCAACTTTTTACATTCAAACATTTGGGCCACGGAAGCCTGCCTTTTGCCAGATGAACACGACGACTGCATGGTGGAAGGTGGAGTGAAGGACAAATGGGAGGAGAGAGGAGGAGAAGAGGCAGGACGTGGAGCGCCGGGTGTGTGGCTTTGTGGGTTCTGACGGCTTCGCTCCCACTGGGCTTGGTGATGGGAGGCCAGGTGCCTTCTTAAGACGGTCATCCCTAGGTGAGTGTTGGGCTTATTGCGACTTATGCGTTGACAGCAAAGGCTGCAGATGGCAACACTATTGTCAGCAGCTGACCCGTTAAAAAAATAAAAAGCCCACACTGCGGAGCCATGTGCCGGCATCCTGGGAGCGCCAGATGAGACCGTGCATGGTGAATGGCTCGTTCCAGATACAGTTGCAGTCTGCTATTTGCCTCCTGTGCACTGCGAGTTCTGCCTCCTTCTCCTCTCTATCTGCTGCTCCGGTTCTCCCTCTGAACTCCCCTCCTCTTCCTCTCTTGTGGGCACACTCGTGACTTCCATCGACACATCATCATAGTCACTTTCACCACCACTGACCTTAGACATCTCAGAGCAGGCAGCAACAGAGGGGACCACCCTCCTTGCCCCTCTATCTAGCTGCGGTATCGCAGCAGAACCGCGCACAACTGCTGCACAATACAAATGCACTATAATATACTTTCTATGTTAGAAAGTATATTATAAGTATATCACACCCCTCAGTATATCACACCTATTCAGTGGCGCACCTACAGGGGGGGTCCAGCGGGTCTGGACCCCCCCTAGAACAACCAGCCCCAATTTTTTTTTTTTCATCACAGGCGGCGCGGCCCTGGATGTAAATTGCGGGCATTTGCGGCGGTGGTGGTGGGGGGCCGTAGGAGATGAGCGCTTCCATTGTGGAAGCGCTCATCTCCATATCTAATGCATCTATATCGCTGTCCTTAGGACAGCGATATAGATGGCTGTGCTGCGGCAGAGCAGGGGAGGGAGAGGCCGGCTCTAGCAGCGCGATGACGTCATCATCGTGCTGCCTGAGCCGGGCAGCACACAGCAGGGACACAGACCGGAAGAGGCTGCTGGAGGTAAGTATCAGTGTATTTTTTGTTGTTGTTTTTTTGGAGGGGGGGAGCTGGCACTATGGGGGCACCAAAGGGGAGCTGGCACTATGGGGGCACCAAAGGGGAGCTGGCACTATGGGGGCACCAAAGGGGAGCTGGCACTATGGGGGCACCAAAGGGGAGCTGGCACTATGGGGGCACTAAAGGGGAGCTGGCACTATGGGGGCACCAAAGGGGAGCTGGCACTATGGGGGCACTAAAGGAGAGCTGGCACTATGGGGGCACTAAAGGGGAGAACGGCACTATAGGGGCACTAAAGGGGAACTGGCACTATGGGGGCACTAAAGGGGAGCTGGCACTATGGGGGCACTAAAGGGGAGAACGGCACTATGGGGGCACTAAAGGGGAGCTGGCACTATGGGGGCACTAAAGGGGAGAACGGCACTAAAGGGGAGCTGGCACTATGGGGGCACTAAAGGGGAGAACAGCACTATGGGGGCACAAAAGGGGAGAACGGCACTATGGGGGCACTGAAGGGGAGCTGGCACTATGGGGGCACTAAAGGGGAGAACGGCACTATGGGGGCACTAAAGGGGAGCTGGCACTATGGGGGCACTAAAGGGGAGAACGGCACTATAGGGGCACTAAAGGGGAGCTGGCACTATGGGGGCACTAAAGGGGAGCTGGCACTATGGGGGCACTAAAGGGGAGAACGGCACTATGGGGGCACTAAAAGGGAGAACGGCACTATGGGGGCACTAAAGGGGAGAACGGCACTATGGGGGCACTAAAGGGGAGAACGGCACTATGGGGGCACTAAAGGGGAGCTGGCACTATGGGGGCACTAAAGGGGAGAACGGCACTATGGGGGCACTAAAGGGGAGCTGGCACTATGGGGGCACTAAAGGGGAGAACGGCACTATGGGGGCACTAAAGGGGAGAACGGCACTATGGAGCATCTGGTGGTACTTTTTTTTGGGTGGCACTTCTTACTGGCACATTATGGGGGAGAGGAGCACTATGGGGCATCTGGTGGCACTATAGGGGCATTATTTGGGGGCACTAAGGGGAAGTGGGGGCTCTAAAGGGGCCTTTATTCTTATTGGCACATTATGGGGGCATTATGGCATCTGGTGGCACTAAGGGGGCATTTTTTACTGGCACATTATGGTAGGCACTATGGGGGAGAGGAGCACTATTGGGGCATATGGTGGCACTTAGAAGGGGCATTTTTTACTGGCATATTATGGGGGACACTATGGGGAAGGGGGAGAGGAGCACTATGAGGGCATTTACTGGGCACTATATAGGGGTATTTTATACTGGCATACATTATGGGGACATTAGCTCAACAGCGGGCACTAAGCGGGGGTATTTCATGTACTGTCATATTGTAGGGAGAATTATTAGTACTAGGAGGTATTATGCGGAGCTTTGCTAATACTGGGGGGCTATGAGGAACATGATTACTAGTATGGGCACTATAGGGGCATTATTACTACTAAGTGTGCTCTGGCAGAGAATTATTTCTATTTTGGGGAGCCCTGTTACTTTGGGGGCACCCTGCCACGTTTCAGCTTAGCACAATAATTTTTGGGGGACATTATCTTTATACTATTAGTGTCTGGGCGCAGTTATTTTTTTAGAGCACTGTGTGCCAATAATTGTTGAAGGGGGCACTATCTGTGTGGTAGCAGTATTTCCAGGGGGACTGTTTCTGCAGTATAGTATTGGGGGCACAGCGGGCACAGTATTGGGGGTGGCAGGAAAGGGTGTTCAGAAGATGATGGAAATGTGGGAAACTAATGTCTGTTTGTTAATCTCTGCAGAGACGGGAGATGGCTGAAAAATCATCATGGCGGTCTGGTCTGAATGGAGAAGATGAGGAAAGAGAACGTCTACAACAAAGGTGACATCACTGGATGTAAGAGGTATGAGGCGCTATGTAGGAGATAAGATGCTCCGGGTCCTCCCCCTGCCATTTGCAGAAGGAGGATTCAGAGCTGGGTGAGGACGGCCAAAGGGGGCAGCAGTCCACGGGCGGGTGGCAGATGGTGGGGGGGGGCCACAGGCCTTGAGCAGGGTCTGGGGAGGGAGGAGAGCGGAGGAGCTTTCTGGCTGTAGTCTGCTGTTTATTGTATAATGTGAAGCAGGCAGTGCAGCCAGGACAGACCCTCCCCCTCTCTCCATATGATGTGTAGAGACAGGCCGCAACTATGTCAGCTGTACAGTGTTTGTTGGGAGTGGCCTATTATATGTAGGAGGGGCTTTTAATAATGGGCGGGGCCAAAAAATTATTGATTTCCTGCTGAGCTTTTAGGATCGCCAAGTAAAAGAATCAGCACAACACACTACACCCCCTCCCTGCAGTTTTAAATATAAAGGGGGCTTTGAAAAATTGAATTAGCACAGCGCACTACACATGCCACATTTTTTTTGCCTTTCGGACCCCCCCTAGACAAAATTCCTGGGTGCTCCCCTGCACCTATTGATAGCACACCTATACCAGTCCTTAAAAGGACTTATGTGGCCCTATTAGCTAGCGTTTGGTGTCCCTAACAGCCTGTCCCTGCTCCACACAGCAACCTCTCCCTACACTTGCAAAAAACTGAATGTAAAATGGCTGCCAGATCAGGTATATTTATAGGGTAAGGGGTGTTTCCATGTGCTGAAAGGTCTCAATTGGCTGTCCTGTCCCACCTAATGGATGTGTCAAGGGTCAGAGTTCTGCACAATGCAAAGAATACGGCACCGGCGGACATCGCCATATGTTCACCTGTTCAGCGAACCGCGAACTAGCAAAGTTTGCCACGAAACGACCGCCGGGCCATCTCTATTCAGCAATTCCAGCGATTAAATGGGCCCAGTTCCACGGGGGGATTCTTCAGAGCTTTCTTCTAGAATCTTGGAACCGAAGTCCACTTTCTCTAGACAAAGTAGTGTCTCTTCCTTCTCAAGTAAAGAACTCTCTATGGTGGTGGTTAAATCCGAAGAACCTATGCCAGGGTGTTCAGTGGCGTACATCAGATCAGATTATCATCACAACAGACGCAAGCGGTTCAGGCTGGGGGGCCCACTGCGAAGGTCAACTGGTGCAGGGAGCCTGGAATCCGGATCTCTGTTCTATTTCTTCAAATTCAAAGGAGCTCTTGGCAGTATTTCTAGCCCTAAATGCCTTTCTTCTAATCATCCATTCACAGAACGTCAAAATTCTGTCAGACAACAGAACCGCTGTAACATACATAAACAAACAGGGATGCACAAAAAGCAGGAATCTGTCACACGGCATTCCAGATCTTTTCCTGGGCTCAGATACACATAAATTCAATTTCCGCAGTCCATCTGAAGGGGGAAGATACCCTGGCGGATTTCTTGAGCAAGGAGAAGCTATATTCAGGAGAATGGAGCGTGAACAAGATGATCTTTTCAGAAATCTGTAAGAGATGGGGTCCTCCAAGCCTAGATCTATTTGCCTCCAGGAAGAACAGACTAATAAATCAATTTTATTCCCTCTCATACAAGGACAATCCAAAGAGAGTGGACGCATTTTCATGTCCCTGGCCGGCAGGACTTCTGTACACTTTTCCTCCAATCCATTTGATTCCAAGAATCCTGACGAAAGTATCGGAAGAAGGTTCTCAGCTGATCTTGATGGCTCCATACTGGCCAAGAAGAACATGGTTCCCTCTACTTCTAAGCCTCTCAAAAGGGGATTTTTGGACTTTTCCTCAAATCCCGGATCTTCTGCTGCAGGGTCTGGCCTGGCACCCAGAGATTCATCAGTTGAATCTAACAGCTTGGAGATTGAGCGGTCTGTCTTGAGATCAAAAGGGTTATCTGATGCAGTCATTAACACCCTTCTATGCAGTAGAAAACTGGTTTACGTCCAAAATCTATTTTAGGACATGGAATGCTTTTCTCCGTTTTGTTGGGGACTCTTGGTCTCCCACCTTATCTCGACGTCAAGGTAATTTTAGATTTTTTGCAGGAAGGTCTGTTTAGTGCCGTTGTGGAGGCTTTATTATTATTTATTATTAAAGCGCCATTCATTCCACAGCGCTGTACATATGATAAGGGGTGCACATACATAATACAGACAATTGCACTAATCATAAACAAGACAAGTTACAGACTGGTACAGAAGGAGAGAGGGTCCTGCCCGTGAGGGCTTACAATCTACGGAAAATCCATTTACCGGTAAGAGCCATTATCATCTTTTGCAATGGGTAGATCATTCTTTGGATTTGAGAATCTCGCGTATGGCAGAAATCTACTTTAGATTTGTATACTCTGTATGTTTGTGCTGTGCAGATTTCACAACTTAAATTCTGGACAACAAAAATGCGTTGTGTGTACTCAGACTTAAAGGGGTTGTTTCATGCGGAAGTGCTCTGTTATTTTGTTTCTTGATACAGCAAAATCAAACTAGTGCTGGAACATGTCCAGATGAACATAGAGCCCTTATCATGTCATTCAGGCTGGTCCCCCTTTTTTTAAATTTATTATTGTGTTGCTTGAGCAGAGGGGGAGCCCAGGGCCCAGGCCTCACGGTCCAGTAGCCGGCAGGTTGGCACTATTTGTTCACATCTGGCTAGCTACCTCCACAGGTGCTTGGGTCTCCTCTCTCATTAGAAGAGGACACTTGTTAACATTCAAAACAGATGTCACCAGACAGTTTTCTTTTTTTCCAAGGGGTATTCAGGTAGGTAAAAGTTATCCCCTATCCACAGTATAGGAAATAACTATCAGATTGGTGGGGGTCCTACTGCTGGGACCACACCAATCATAAGAACAGGTGCTCTATACCCCCTGCAGGCCCCCTCAAATGATCGGAACAGCCGATCGCACATGCCCAATTCTCGATGATTGGATGGTCAAGGCCTCTTCAAATCTCCAGCTGCAATCCCATCTTCAGAGCACCCTGGGCATGCTGTCCAGTCATGGTCTTCTAGGCAACAGAAGGGACTTCTCTTGGTTAATAAGAGTTGAGGGTATATAATCAATTTTCATCTAATGACCCTCAAGTTAACTGTGCAGAAACTGTGAGAAGGTGTCAAGCAGCTTATCTCTCACAACAGCAATGAGAGTATTGGGAACCTAGACTTCCTTTATAGATGCGGTCACTTGTGCCTATTTCAGGCTGCTTCTGGGCAGAATATTGACATGCTAGGACAAGAATCCGGCCTTACTAGGCAAACTTAGCAAAGATCTCGCCATCATCGAAAGTTTATCTTCAATGTTGTCTAGCTCCGCAGGATTTGTCGCCAGGGATCTACTCGATTCATCAACCACCATTTATCCTCACTATGGATGTGCCATGTTGGGGTTGGAGTGCCCATGTGTAGAGTATGCTTGGATTCAAGGAAGATGGTCCTCAGAGGAAAGCTGTTTCTTCCAATATGAGGAAATGGAGGATGGTGAAACTTCATGAGGTCTTAGTACAAGCAAACGTGGCGATTGTGTTTTATATCAGCAAACAAGGTGGCACGTGAACTGTTACCGTAGCCAAGGAGTGTCAGGAAATTTTTAGGTGGGCGGAGTCCTCAGCAGTATTGGAGCAGTACACCTTCTCTGCACGACCACTGTGGGAGCGGATTGGTTGAGCTGAATTCTTATTCACCCAGGACAGTGGAGTCTCCAGAATCGGGCATTTCATCTAATATCACTCAGAATGGTGAAACCGGAAATAGATGTAATGGCAACCAAACACCACAGGAAGGTTCCCAAGTTTCCATATTCTCAAATGACCAATTTTTCTATGTGTTTCCACTTTTCCCCTAGTAATGTGAGTACTGAACACGATACTGAAGGATCAAGCAGAAGCTATCACTAATTCCATTTTGGCCACGCAGAGCCTGGCATTTACAATGTCCTTAAGACAATTCCTGGAAAACTGCCAACAATTACGCTTCTGATAGCACAAGGGCAATTGCTCGTTCCAGAAGTTTACAAGTTACATATAACTGTCTGGAGAATCAGCAGAGGTTATCAGACAACCGTATATCAACTCTGCTGTCATCTGGAAGGCCCTTCAAAGTTACCATCTATTCTACAGCCTCTAAGATATATTGTGCCTGGTGCGCTAATTCTTAGCTTTCACATACTTGTCTTACATCTTAGGATTGGAGAAAGGCTTGAAATTAAATACTTTGAAATCCCAGTTTTATAACAAGACACGGAGGCTCCTATTGCATCAACTCCTCTTTACTGATACCATAGCAGCAAAGAATGAACAATCATTCATAAAGAGAAAACCATAGCAACCAACTCCTCCCCTCCATCCCAGTATATCGTGGCTCAACCCCTGGGATCTTCCTCTTTCTTTGCTGCTACCATGGCAGATAAGTACCCTTGTTCTTAGATTGTACCTGTATGACGTATGCATTCACCTATTTCTTTCAGACCTCGTGGTTAAAATTACCCTGGTGTTTTTCTTATTAACTAATTGCCTTGCCCCCCTTCTGGCCGGGCTATTATTCCTATTCTATATTTATATACACTACGTGCAGAATTATTAGGCAAATGAGTATTTTGACCACATCATCCTCTTTATGCATGTTGTCTTACTCCAAGCTGTATAGGCTCGAAAGCCTACTACCAATTAAGCATATTAGGTGATGTGCATCTCTGTAATGAGAAGGGGTGTGGTCTAATGACATCAACACCCTATATCAGGTGTGCATAATTATTAGGCAACTTCCTTTCCTTTGGCAAAATGGGTCAAAAGAAGGACTTGACAGGCTCAGAAAAGACAAAAATAGTGAGATATCTTGCAGAGGGATGCAGCACTCTTAAAATTGCAAAGCTTCTGAAGCGTGATCATCGAACAATCAAGCGTTTCATTCAAAATAGTCAACAGGGTCGCAAGAAGCGTGTGGAAAAACCAAGGCGCAAAATAACTGCCCATGAACTGAGAAAAGTCAAGCGTGCAGCTGCCAAGATGCCACTTGCCACCAGTTTGGCCATATTTCAGAGCTGCAAAATCACTGGAGTGCCCAAAAGCACAAGGTGTGCAATACTCAGAGACATGGCCAAGGTAAGAAAGGCTGAAAGACGACCACCACTGAACAAGACACACAAGCTGAAACGTCAAGACTGGGCCAAGAAATATCTCAAGACTGATTTTTCTAAGGTTTTATGGACTGATGAAATGAGAGTGAGTCTTGATGGGCCAGATGGCTGGATTGGTAAAGGGCAGAGAGTTCCAGTCCGACTCAGACGCCAGCAAGGTGGAGGTGGAGTACTGGTTTGGGCTGGTATCATCAAAGATGAGCTTGTGGGGCCTTTTTGGGTTGTGGATGGAGTCAAGCTCAACTCCCAGTCCTACTGCCAGTTTCTGGAAGACACCTTCTTCAAGCAGTGGTACAGGAAGAAGTCTGCAAGGTAAGAAAAACATGATTTTCATGCAGGACAATGCTCCATCACACGCGTCCAAGTACTCCACAACGTGGCTGGCAAGAAAGGGTATAAAAGAAGAAAATCTAATGACATGGCCTCCTTGTTCACCTGATCTGAACCCCATTGAGAACCTGTGGTCCATCATCAAATGTGAGATTTACAAGGAGGGAAAACAGTACACCTCTCTGAACAGTGTCTGGGAGGCTGTGGTTGCTGCTGCACGCAATGTTGATGGTGAACAGATCAAAACACTGACAGAATCCATGGATGGCAGGCTTTTGAGTGTCCTTGCAAAGAAAGGTGGCTATATTGGTCACTGATTTGTTTTTGTTTTGTTTTTGAATGTCAGAAATGTATATTTGTGAATGTTGAGATGTTATATTGGTTTCACTGGTAAAAATAAATAATTGAAATGGGTATATATTAGTTTTTTGTTAAGTTGCCTAATAATTATGTACAGTAATAGTCACCTGCACACACAGATATCCCCCTAAAATAGCTAAAACTAAAAACAAACTAAAAACTACTTCCCAAAATATTCAGCTTTGATATTAATGATTTTTTTGGGTTCATTGAGAACATGGTTGTTGTTCAATAATAAAATTAATCCTCAAAAATACAATTTGCCTAATAATTCTGCACTCCCTGTATATATATCTATATATTTTTTTCCAGAGCGCTTTTTCGCGATTCCGTTTTGGGTGCGGCGTTTTGCGCCATCACCTTATCACCTTCTCCCCTGTCGCGCTTTCCGTTATGTTTTAGCTTACCGGCCTTTGTCTGGCTTTCTCCTGTGAGGGTCCGCCTGTCCCGCGCTTCATCTTCTTTCCCGCGAGAGCGAGACTTTGGGCGCCATCTTAGGTCTCCTTCTTGATCCGACCGCAGTATTGCGAGAATTCGCGGTATTGCGGCGGCCATCGTTATGAGCTGAGATCTCGCGAGATCTCGGCGCCATTTTTCTCTCTGATTGTACTCCAGTCACATTTACCGCAGGAGTACTGATCGATTCTCCGTTGTGCTCCTTGGTGAGTCCCCTTCCATTTCCTTCCTTATTGCTCTCTTATGTGTTTTGGTTTAGTTCCTCATTAGGTTTTCTTTTCTCCTTTGCCTTTCAGGTTTCTTTTGTTCCTTCCCTGCACTGTGCTCTTGTGGTCTGGGGTGAATTACTCCTGCCACAATTCATCATGTCTGTCCGTAGCACTAGTACTACCCCTAGACGGAATAACCCCTCTACTGTTCAGGTTTCCCCTACCTTTAGGTAGCAGAACAGATGTCCCACCAACTGACATGCAGAATGCCTTCACTGCATCAATCCATTTCTAACGCTATCATTTCGGCTATGGGCTCTATGTCCTCAGCCCTGACACAGTCCATCTCCCAGGTTTTGTGTTCCCAGCCAGGCATGTCTACTCAGGGTTTAGGTATTGATATTAATATCCCCCAGCCTCCAGAACATCTATGACTGATGGTCAAATTCCATCGCATGATCACGCGGTTGTCCCGTGTAAAAGAGCCTGCCCGCGACAGGCAGAAAAATCTCGCGCTTGGAAACAGGCCAGGACCCAGCCTGAGCCACTGTCTGATTCAGAAAGGGAATCTATAGAGGAGG
The DNA here is from genome assembly GCF_014858855.1 of Bufo gargarizans. NCBI lineage: Eukaryota > Metazoa > Chordata > Amphibia > Anura > Bufonidae > Bufo > Bufo gargarizans. Next base: position 389,268,553 of record NC_058085.1, read on the forward strand.
CACAGGTCGAGTCTAACTATGACTCAGAAGAGGAGCTGGCAGACGTTACAGTTGACACCCCCCCCCCCCCCCGGGCATGGTAGCAATCCCCATAGCCTCTAGAACTGCGGCCACTCCTCTGGAGGGACAGACAATGCAGGAAGACCTTTTGATTGACCCATTGGGGGAACCCTTGTTCAACCCCGACGAACTCCATCACCCCCGCTCTGCGGAATGGCTCCCAGCCACTCACGTGGCTCGGTATTTAGAATCTAAGATCCGCACTCCTCTGAACAAGGAGTCGCGTAACAAGTTACGAGCAGAGTGCCCACGCCCACTTATCCCTCACAAGGTGTGTGAAACACCCACAGTGGACCCAAAAATGGTACAGTTTCTGTCCAAAACTGGTTTCAACCCCAAAAAAGGGTTAGATTCGGCTCTTACAGGCCCTCTTGCCAGAATTTTTGATATAGCGGAGTCCGCCAAAGCAGAAGGTAAATCAGTGGATCCCATAGAATTAGGGGGGTGGATCCAGAGGGCCATTTGCATTACAGGGAATGTGAACACCTCCCTGGCCATAGAAAGACGCAAGGCCATTCTAATGAAAGTGGAACCCAAACTGTCAAACCTGGCCTTATCTGAGGCGGGCAAAGATGCCCAAGGCCTTTTGTTTGGGAATCATTTATTAAAGAATTGGGCAAATATGTCGGGGCTTTCACAGCACTGGACAAAGCCCAGACGTCCATGAGAAAGGTCTTTCAGAACCGTTTCTCCAGTAGGGCCGGCAGCTCTGGCCGTTCTAACTTCCATCCCCGCAGCACGGGGAGAGGCTCCTACACCTACAGATCCTCACTTCAGGATCCCAGACACCAGCCTTCCTTCTTTCCCTCAAGAGGCACCTCAGGACGTTCCAGAGCTTTTCGTGGGGCTCCCACCTTTAGACGACCAGTCGGTAAGTCCCTACCCTGCTCCTTCTTTACCTTTTTCAACAAGTTGTCGGGGGCAGGCTCCGTTTCTTTTTTCATGCCTGGTCCGAAATCACCTCAGACCTGTGGGTGTTGAACACTGTCAGGGGTTTCATAATAGACTTAGTAGCCTCCCCGAGCCTTATACCTACCCCCTCCCCGCCAATACGTTTATCCAGTCCAGTCCAAGCAGCAGCTTCACTCGGAAGCTCAAGGAACTGTTCCACAATAGAGCAATAGAACACACCACGACCCATACCACGGGTGTCATCAGCAATATGTTTCTGGTGCAGAAAAAGGGAGGCCAGATGCGCCCAGTCATCAACTTGAAACCCCTCAATGCGTTAGTCCAATATCGACATTTCAAGATGGAGGGCATCCATCTACTGAGGGACATGCTCCTCCCAGGCGACTGGATGGTCAAATTAGACCTAAAGATGCGTATCTCACTGTTCCGGTGGCTCTGACCTCCAGGGATCTGCTCAGTTTTCGTTGGGGAGAACAGATTTGGCGTTTCACTTGCCTACCATTTGGCCTTTCTTCCGCCCCTTGGTGTTTCACCAAGGTGATGAAACCAGTGGTGGCCTGGCTACGCAGCAGGGGGGTGCGCATGATAATTTATCTAGACGACATCCTTATCATGGCGCAAAGTCCGTCCCTCCTTCACAAACACCTCTCTATGTCCGTCAATCTCCTTTCGGGCCTGGGGTTTATCATAAACCAAGAAGAATCTTGCCTCACGCCGTCAACCTCGATAGAATTCCTCGGGTTCAGGATAGATTCCAATTCACTGACCCTCAATCTTCCCCTGTCCAAAACCCGGGCGATCCGCAAGGAACTACGCCATGCCTTGCAACGACCACAATTAACTCTACGGCACTTGGCGCGACTAATAGGGCTCCTGGCATCTTCCATTCAGGCAATATTTCCGAGTCCTTTACACTACCGGGCCCTTCAACGGCTCAAGAATGCCCATCTGCGGGCCGGAACCACGTATGCAGATTTTGTCGTATTGGACAGAGAGACGAAGGACGAGTTGCGGTGGTGGATCCAGAACCTCTCTGTTTGGAACGACAAAGCCATATTTGGTCCGCAACCGGACCTTGTCATAAAATCGGACGCCAGTTTACACGGCTGGGGGGCACACTGCAATGGGGTGTCCACATGAGGTCCTTGGTCCCCAGAAGAGGCTCACCTCCATATCAACGGCCTGGAGTTGTTGGCAGGGTCACTGGCGATACGCAGTTTCACCAATGGCACGGTCACAACTTGTATCAGACTGCGGATGGACAACATCTCTGCGGTCCGATACGTCAACGGTATGGGCGGAAAACGTTCTTCAGTTCTGACCTATCTAGCGAAGGATTTTTGGGAGTTCTGTCTCGCCAGGGGTATTGTGGTAATAGCGGAACATCTCCCTGGCCTCCACAATGTGTTGGCCGACTGGAATTCGCGTTATATCTCGGATTCCAGCGACTGGAAGCTAGACGAGAGGGTGTTCCTAAGTTTGTCATCACGCTGGGGTCCACCCTCTATAGATTTGTTCGCGACCCGTTTGAACACCCAGCTACCCAGATTCTTCAGCTGGCGACCGGACCCTCTGGCGGAGGCGGTGGACGCGTTTCTACAACAGTGGGGAGGAGCGTTGATGTACGCATTTCCCCCATTTGCTCTGATCCCTCGGGTTCTCCTACAAGTTCAGCGTCAATCAGTGGAACTAGTCTTGGTCCTGCCCCTTTGGAGGTCACAGCCTTGGTTCCCGCAGGTACTGGAACTGTTAGTGGATTTTCCACTTCTCCTTCCAGACCATCTCTCTCTGCTCCAGGGCCCGTCAGGGGAATCTCATCCTCTGCTGCTGGCGGGGTTGCTGCGCCTTCTAGCATACAGGATCTCGGGAGTTCCAGCACGGTGTCAGAAGTTTCGGAGACAACTGCTTTCTTACTGGAAAGCGCATGGGCCCCTGGCACCAGATGTGCTTATAGAGCCGCCTGGGACGCTTGGGCTCGTTGGTGTGGAGAGCGCTCTCTGGATCCCTTTCGTGCCCCTGTAACCGCGGTTTTGTCTTTTTTGTCTTCCCTCTACGACACGGGGAAGGCCTATCGTACGATCAATCTTTACAGGTCGGCGATCTCATCTAGGCACGAGGGTTTTGAGGGTTGCCCGGCGGGCCAACATTCCCTTGTGTGTCGTTTGCCTAAAGGATCTCGTCTGTCTCGGCCTCCCAGACCACGTTTTTCTACTACCTGGGATGTCGGGTTAGTGTTGAATTTTATTTCTACTTGGTCCCCTAACTCACAACTATCCCTACGCCAATTATCGGCGAAGCTGGTGACATTGTTGTGTCTAATTTCTTGTAAGAGGGTCTCGGACGTTCGGGCCCTAGATTACAATGCACGCTCGTTCACCCCGGAGGGAGTCCAATTCAACATCTCTAGGCGGACGAAAACCAATATCCGCTCAGTGTCTTATCCTTATTTCCAACACTCGCCTCAACTTTGTCCTGTGGCTTGCTTACAGGAGTATGAGTCCCGTACTGCTGCTCTGCGTTCCCCTGAATTTCCTCATTTGTTTATCTCTTTTCGTAGACCCTACAGACCCGTCTCCAGTGTAACTCTGTCACGCTGGGTTAAGTGGATTCTCGACCAGGCGGGCATTGACACAGGTATTTTTACAGCTCACTCGGTCCGCAGTGCTTCAGCTACTTCCATGGCTGTCTCTGGGGCGCGCCTGGAGGATGTCATGCGCTTAGCGGATTGGTCTAGAGCAGGGGTGCACAACCTTTTTTGGTCTGGGGGCCGCATTGTCACATCGCTCTATTTCAAGGGGCCGCAAATAAAAAAATGTTGATTGGCGCTCATCTGCCTATTACACAAGCCAGTGCAAAGTGACTGGGGAGGAGTGATCGCTGCCACAGTCATGCTGCAAATAATCGAACAGCTTTCATCCTGATAAAATATGCAAATCAGCCGACAAATGAGCAATTCCTTGTTTATCGACTGATCAGCTGCACGATTATACCGGCCAGATATGAGATATGAGCGCTCCTATGAACACTTGTTCCCAGTAATTGTCCCAAATATCGTGCTGCAGCATAGCCCCTGGAACCGAAGAGTTATACTTACCTGCTCTCCGCCTCTCCGGTTCTTCGAACTCCCTCCGCTGTTTACACCTGGCAGTGCATGGACATGGTCATACACCACTCCAGACAATGACTGGCTTAGGCCTCTTTCACACGACCGTTTTTTTTTTCCGTTTTGCGGGCCGTTTTTTGCGGTCCGTATACGGTCCGTATACGGAACCATTCATTTCAATGGTTCCGCAAAAAAAACGGAATGTACTCCGTGTGCATTCCGTTTCCGTATTTCCGTTTTTCCGTTCCGTTTAAAGATAGAACATGTCCTATATTTGGCCGCAAATCACGTTCCGTGGCTCCATTAAAGTCTATGGGTCCGCAAAAAAACGGAATGCATACGGAAATGCATCCGTATGTCTTCCGTATCCGTTCCGTTTTTTGCGGAACCATCTATTGAAAAAGTTATGCCCAGCCCAATTTTTTATATGAAATTACTGTATACTGTATTTGCCATACGGAAAAACTGAACGGAACAACGGAACGGAAACGGAACCACAACGGAAGCAAAAAACGGAACAACGGATCCGTGAAAAACGGACCGCAAAACACTGAAATGGACATACTGTCGTGTGAAAGAGGCCTTAGGCGGTGATGTGGTTACAGGCAGTGTGTCACTGCTGAAGCCAGTCATTGACTGGAGCCGTGCAAGTGACCATGGTCATGCACTGTCAGGTGTAAACAGAGCAGGAATCGGAAGATGGAGGCAGCGGGGGCAGCGCAGAGGACCAGAGCGGAGTGGAGCAGGTAATTATGAATTTTCTATTTCAGAGGCCATGCTGCAGGAACTTGTTAAAAATCATTTTTACCAGAAAAGTGGCAACATTTCCTTCCATCCTGCCTCCTATTTATAAATCAGCGTTTTCCTTCACTGCAGAGGACGGAGCTCACTGGTTACTACCATCTCCTGCCAATCCAGTTATAGGCACCCTGCAGTAACCAGTAAGCACATTACCTTGCTAGTGGGGAAGGCGCCTATTGGTTAACGCTTGAATGACCAGGCCCGAAAAGGCCTTAAGGACCAGACACTTTTTTGTGATTTAGCGCGCATGGTGGTTCAAACGATTGTAACTATCTTATTTGTTGGACTACCAAGATCATTTTTGCAACTATTTTTATTTAGGGGAAACTGTACAAAACGTTTTTAAAAAGTATATATTTTTTCAAACTATAGCTCCTTATTCTTTATATGCAAACTGACACCAAAATAAATTATTATAATTAGTTCTCTATTTTGTGTAGGCCGTTTTGCTATATAATATGAAAAGTTTCACGTGAATGGGGCTGTAATGGTGACGGTTTTGATTGGTGTGCTACATAATATGTCCCCCAAGAGGTCATAAAAGACCTTGGGGCACACTGTCACTTTTTTACATTTTGCACTTTTTCATAAAAAGACTGTGGTGGGACACTGAACACTCTTTTATTAAGCACTTTTTCCTTTTTATTTTATTTTTTAATTTATTTAGTTTCCACATTTTTTGGAATAATTTTTTAACTTTTTTTATATAGTTTTACCACGTAATTTGTCCCCAAGAGGTCACTGAAAGACCTTTGGGAGACAATAAGTGACTTTTTTTTGTACTATTACCACTGTAACTGGAGCATCCAAAGAAGTCCCAGTTACAGGGAAACCAGCCTGCTGCGGAGGCTTTGTACCAGGGCAGCGCTCCTCTGTTCCCGAGACACCCAACGATCACATGATCGCTGGGTCCACACTGCAGAGTGCTCATAGAGGAGAAGGCAGAAGCGCTAATAAAGCGCTTCTGTCTTCTCCTCGGCTTCCCTGCTCTCACTAATAGCCGGGGACCCTTTCTGCTCCTGCTACAATAGAGGAGCAAAACCTGTGATCCATCTGCTGTGCGGCGCTCTGTGCAGAAACACAGCTGATTGCAGGATCAGCTGTGTTTCTGCCCAGTAGGGTGGGGGCCGCAAACCATGGCTCTGGGGACCGCATGCGGCCCGCGGGCCGCAGGTTGTGCACCCCTGGTCTAGAGTGTCCACTTTTCGGGAGTTCTATTTTCGTCCCGTCGCATGCTTTTGCTTCTGTTGTTTCTCAGCTTTAGGCCTCTTTCACACGACAGTATGTCCATTTCAGTGTTTTGCGGTCCGTTTTTCACGGATCCGTTGTTCCGTTTTTTGCTTCCGTTGTGGTTCCGTTTCCGTTCCGTTGTTCCGTTCCGTTTTTCCGTATGGCAAATACAGTATACAGTAATTTCATATAAAAAATTGGGCTGGGCATAACTTTTTCAATAGATGGTTCCGCAAAAAACGGAACGGATACGGAAGACATACGGATGCATTTCCGTATGCATTCCGTTTTTTTGCGGACCCATAGACTTTAATGGAGCCACGGAACGTGATTTGCGGCCAAATATAGGACATGTTCTATCTTTAAACGGAACGGAAAAACGGAAATACGGAAACGGAATGCACACGGAGTACATTCTGTTTTTTTTGCGGAACCATTGAAATGAATGGTTCCGTATACGGACCGTATACGGACCGCAAAAAACGGCCCGCAAAACGGAAAAAAAAAACGGTCGTGTGAAAGAGGCCTTAAACTTGCAATAGGAGCCTCCGTGTCTTGTTATAAAATTTAATGATTTTCCTATTCCATGACGTAAAGTCATGATTTTATTAAAGACACGGAGGCGAGTATTGCTCTCCCTTCCCACCCTTTGCTTTTAAGTCCGTATTATAGATGTATTGTAGGATTTTATCTTCATCTTTTGTTTTTCATATGTATTTGTCTAAGGGTTCAGATGTCTCTTTAGCGCTCATGTACACCTTGTACAATCTTTTGTTCTCTATTTCTGGATTCCTTTTTCTACTCCACAGGTTGAGATGTCGGTTCGGGTGTGGATTCACGTCCAGACGCACGTCCAAGTTCGTTTTCAACGCCAGTTGGTGTCCCCTTCCGTTGAGGGTTCGGTTGCCTGAGGTTTTCTAACGTTGTGGGGTCCAAGCCGGAGTGACCAGTTTCGGAATGTTCTGCAGTTTGGAGTAGCTGTACAAAGAAAGAGGAAGATCCCAGGGGTTGAGCCATGATATACTGGGGTGGAGGGGAGGAGTTGGTTGCTATGGTTTTCTCTTTATGAATGATTGTTCATTCTTTGCTGCTATGGTATCAGTAAAGAGGAGTTGATGCAATAGGAGCCTCCGTGTCTTTAATAAAATCATGACTTTACGTCATGGAATAGGAAAATCATGAAATTTTCTGCAATCAACGCACATTGTAAGAGTCCATTCACACGTCCGTTTTTTCTTTCCTGATCTGTTCCGTTTTTTGCGAAACAGATCAGGACCAGTTGTGGACCCATTCATTTTCAATGGATCCTGGAAAAAATCGGACAACACAATGTGTGCTGTCCGTTTCCGTTGTTCTGTTCCGCATGTCCGATTAAATATAAAACTTGTCCTATTCTTTTCCGCAAAAATCGGATCCTGGTACAATACAAAGTCAATGGTTCCGCAAAAAACGGAAGACATTCGTATGTCATTACGTATGTCATCCGTTTTATGCGGAATCCGTTCCTGGAAATTAAATCCTGCCCACAGAAATCACTTATTCATTTTTTTTTTCCAATTTTTTTTCAAAGAAATCCAAACAACTTTATTTGCTTTGTGAAATTTAGAAATGTTTCCGTTTTTTGCGGATCTGCAAAAAACGGATGACATACGGATGACATACGGAAACATTTTCAGGAACAACGGATCCGCAAAAACGGACCGAAATTCGGGATATAGAAAAATACTGACGTGTGAATGTAGCCTAAGGCCCCTTTCACACGGGCGAGATTTCCGCGCGGGTGCGATGCGTGAGTTGAACGCATTGCACCCGCACTGAATCCTGACCCATTCATTTCTATGGGGCTGTTCACATGAGCGGTGATTTTCACGCATCACTTATGCGTTGCGTGAAAATCGCAGCATGTTCTATATTCAGCGTTTTTCACGTAACGCAGGCCCCATAGAAATGAATGGGGTTGCGTGAAAATCGCAAGCATCCGCAAGCAAGTGCGGATGCGGTGCGATTTCCACGCATGGGTTCTAGGTGACAGTCTATTCACTGTATTATTTTCCCTTATAACATGGTTATAAGAGAAAATAATAGCATTCTGAATACAGAATGCATAGTATAATAGTGCTGGAAGGGTTAAAAAAAATAAAAAAAAGTTAACTCACCTTATCCCCATGATCGCCTAGTTCCCGGTCGGTCTGTTCTTTAGCTGTGACTAAAGGACCTGTGGTGATGTCAGATCACATGCTCCATCACCATGGTGATGGACCATGTGATTGGAGCATGTGATCTGACATCACCAAAGGTCATTCAGTCCACAGCTAAAGAACAGACCGACCGGGAACTAGGCGATCATGGGGATAAGGTGAGTTAACTTTTTTATTTTTTTTAACCCTTCCAGCGCTATTATACTAAGCATTCTGTATTCAGAATGCTATTATTTTCCCTTATAACCATGTTATAAGGGAAAATAATAGAATCTTCAGAACATCAATCCCAAGCCCGAACTTCTGTGAAGAAGTTCGGGTTTGGGTACCAAACATGCGCGATTTTTCTCACGCGAGTGCAAAACGCATTACAATGTTTTGCACTCGTGCGGAAAAATCGCGGGTGTTTCCGCAACGCACCCGCACATTTTTCCGCAACGCCCGTGTGAAACCAGCCTAAGGGCTCATGCACACGACAGTATTTTGCGTTCAGTATACTGGACGTTTTTTGAGCTCAGTATACGGAACATATACTGAACCATTCATTTCAATGGTTCAGCAAAAAATACTGAAGTGTCTCAGTGTGCATTCCGTTTCAGTATTTCAGTATTTCCGTGCCGTGAAAAGATAGAACATGTCCTATACTTGTCCGCAAATCACGGTGCTTGGCTCCATTCAAGTCAATGGGTCCGCAAAAAAAACGGAACACATACGGAAATGCATCCGTATGTCTTCCGTTTCCGTTCCGTTTTTTCCTGAACCATCTATTGAAAATGTTATGCCCAGCCCAATTTTTTCTATGTAATTACTGTATACTGTATATGGCATATGGAAAAACGGAACGGAAAAACGGAAAGGAAACGGAAACACAACGGAAACAAAAAACGGAACAACGGATCCGTAAAAAACGGACCGCAAAACACTGAAAAAGCAATACTGTCGTGTGCATGAGGCCTAAGAGTTTATTTTCAGGTCATCAGCTGAGCCACAGATTTTTTTAAAGCAGTGAACACTCTTAGACCTATTGTTCATGCTCCAGTACCTACCTGGGATTTGGCTATAGTTTTGAAGAAACTTATACTTTCCCCCTTCGAACCAGCTGAGCCTGCTCCTCTAAAGTATATCTCGTATGGGACTTACTTTCTGGTGGCCATCACCACTGCAAAAAGAGTAGGGCAAGTTCAAACTTTCTCCGTCAAAAAGCAATAGAATTTTGCCTGACCAAGTTTTATCAAGGGCCCATTCAGACTGCCGTATGAACGGGTCTGCACTCGTTCCGCCATTTTGCAGAATGGGTGCGGACCCGTGGTTCCGTTCCACATCAAAAAGGATACAACATGTCCTATCCTGTACACAATTGCAGACAAGAATACGCATTTTCTATTATGGTTGCGCGAATTGCGGAACAAACAAGTCCGGTATCTGTGTTTTTCAGATCCGCAAAACACTACGGCTGTCTGAATGAGGCCTAAGGCTTATGCCTGGGTTTCTTCCAAAAGTGAATTAATTCATGTCAGTCAGGATGTGTACTTGCCAGAATGATCTGTCCCTGCAAATAATTGTAAATGAAACTCAGTCTTACCAGGAAAAGATTTCTGGGACTCTTCTCCAGTGTCACACATGCTCTGTGGTAATGAAGCCAGGGACGGTACACATTGGGCACATACGCAGTGACGCTAGGTGCATTAGCGCAGTGCGCATGTGCCCAAAGCCACTTGAGAACTGGACTCATCTACCAGTAAGTTCAGGTTTCATTTTCTGTTCTTTGCAGGAACAGATGGATTTGCTGTGGGTAAGTTTAGGACTCTGAACCCCAGCTGCTGGTCGTTTAGTGGCCCCAAACTGGGTGATAGGTTTCCTTAAAAGGGGTAGAAAAACTATGGAGTGCATGAGTTTACTACCTGTTCCAGGGTATATAGATACAGGGCAGCAAACAGATTGTTGCCCTTGGTAAGTAAAAGCCTAGCAACATCTCTGGTTTAGGAGGCACAGATGATTTTTGGTGGAAAAAAAAAAAAGTAAAACATTAAAAGCAAAAAACAACTTTCACTAAATGTCTTGAATGTATTGGCATGCTGTGAGAAATGTTCTGCAATAATCATTTCACTGACTGCCAAGTAAAAAAAAAATACCTTCATATATTTTAAGCAAAAACAGTAAAAAAGAAAAAAAGGCATAAAAAGCTGCCTAGTACACAAAAGAGCCCCTAAGATTACCAACCTGATGACGATTACTCCTAGATAAAGACTTTTTGCTGCACAAATAAAGCGTTTGGAGAGGATAATTGCAAGCTCTCGACAAACGTTTCCACGTAATTGCTGGAACTGAGTGTCATAAGAGGAAATTATTCACTGTGTAAAAAGAAATAAAAAGTCAGGATAAGCGTCGCCCGCACTTTAGGTGTCCATCTGGATGATGATATAAAAAAATAAATAAAAAATTTGCAAAAATTTAATGAATTATACCGCCTGAATACAGATTTATTTTTAGAAACCTTGCAGAGATTTGACACGATCTTAAAAAAAAAAAAAAAAAAGGGTCAAATCTCTGCAAGGTTCTTAAAAATCAATCTGTATTCAGGCGGTATAATTCATTTAATTTTTGCAAATTTTTTTTATTTATTTTTTAAGATAAAGGGGTTGGGGATTTGGTTGTCTATCCTGTCGTGTGCCAAGAATAAATAAAAATTTGACATTTCTGACGGGTGAAAGGATTTGTACTTTATTTCTCCAGCGATGGAAATTCAATGTAATATTCAACAAATAAACGCCACATAAAATGTTCCACTTTTTGACTATATAATGTTTATTCTCCAGTCGCACAGAAAGCCAAATCTAAAATTTTACAGGTCACATGACCGGGATGAGCTGAAAAGAGCGCCATTGATATCCTGGTACCTGAGGCTTGTGACCACATGAACGGGGCCGTAGGGTGTATGGTGCCTGCCACATGGGTGACAAAATAGGTTCACCTGCTGAATGGGGCTTATAGAATGTTACTTTAGTGAAAAGAACACACCCGATGACATTGTAAGGTCCATTCCTTTCTCAGAAGTAATTGATATGGGCCCTGAGTAAGCAGAGAGACCACAGCATCTCTGCTTAAGGCCTCATGCACACGACAGTTTATTTTCACGGTCCGCAAAAACGGGGTCCGTAGGTCCGTGATCCGTGACCGTTTTTTCGTCCGTAGGTCTTCCTTGATTTTTGGAGGATCCACGGAAATGAAAAAAAAGTCGTTTTGGTGTCCGCCTGGCCGTGCGGAGCCAAACGGATCCGTCCTGAATTACAATGCAAGTCAATGGGGACGGATCCGTTTGACGTTGACACAATATGGTGCCATTTCAAACGGATCCGTCCCCATTGACTTTCAATGTAAAGTCTGGAGTTCTTTTATACCATCGGATTGGAGTTTTCTCCAATCCGATGGTATATTTTAACTTGAAGCGTCCCCATCACCATGGGAACGCCTCTATGTTAGAATATACTGTCGGATATGAGCTACATCGTGAAACTCAGATCCGACAGTATATTCTAACACAGAGGCGTTCCCATGGTGATGGGGACGCTTCAGGTTAGAATATACTACAAATTGTGTACATGACTGCCCCCTGCTGCCTGGCAGCACCCGATCTCTTACAGGGGGCCGTGATCAGCACAATTAACTCCTCAGGTGCCGCACCTGAAGGGGTTAATTGTACTATCCTATCCCCCTGTAAGAGATCAGGGCTGCCAGGCAGCAGGGGGCAGACCCCCCCCCTCCCCAGTTTGAATATCATTGGTGGCCAGTGCGGCCCCCCCCTTCCCTCCCTCTATTGTAATAAATCGTTGGTGGCACAGTGTGCGCCACCCATCGCCCCCCCTCCCTCCCTCTATTGTAATAAATCGTTGGTGGCACAGTGTGCGCCCCCCATCGCCCCCCTCCCTCCCTCTATTGTAATAAATCGTTGGTGGCACAGTGTGCGCCACCCATCGCCCCCCCTCCCTCCCTCTATTGTAATAAATCGTTGGTGGCACAGTGTGCGCCCCCCATCGGCCCCCCTCCCTCTATAGCAGTAACAACATTGGTGGCCAGTGTGCGGCCTCCCATCTCCCCCCCCCCCCCCCGATCATTGGTGGCAGCGTAGTTCCGATCGGAGTCCCAGTTTAATCACCGGGGCTCCGATCGGCAACCATGGCAACCAGGAAGCTACTGCAGCCCTGGTTGCCATGGTTACTTAGCAATAGTACAATAGTAGAAGATTCATACTTACCTGCTTGCTGCTGCGATGTGTGTGACCGGCCGGGAGCTCCTCCTACTGGTAAGTGACAGTTAATTTAGCAATGCGCCGCACAGACCTTTCACTTACCAGTAGGTGGAGCTCCTGGCCGGACACGAACATCGCAGCAGCAAGCGGGTAACTATAAATCTTCTACTATTGTACTATTGCTAAGTAACCATGGCAACCAGGACTGCAGTAGCGTCCTGGTTGCCATGGTTACCGATCGGAGCCCCAGCGATTAAACTGGGACTCCGATCGGAACTCCGCTGCCACCAATGATCGGGGGGGGGAGATGGGAGGCCGCACACTGGACACCAATGTTGTTACTGCTATAGAGGGAGGGGGGCCGATGGGGGGTGCACACTGTGCCACCAACGATTTATTACAATAGAGGGAGGGAGGGGGGGGGCGATGGGGGGTGCACACTGTGCTACCAACGATTTATTACAATAGAGGGAGGGATGGGGGGCGCACACTGTGCCACCAACGATTTATTACAATAGAGGGAGGGAGGGGGGGCGATGGGGGGCGCACACTGTGCCACCAACGATTTATTACAATAGAGGGAGGGAGGGAGGGGGGGGGCCGCACTGGCCACCAATGATATTCAAACTGGGGAGGGGGGGGTCTGCCCCCTGCTGCCTGGCAGCCCTGATCTCTTACAGGGGGATATGATAGTACAATTAACCCCTTCAGGTGCCGCACCTGACGGGGTTAATTGTGCTGATCACGGCCCCCTGTAAGAGATCGGGTGCTGCCAGGCAGCAGGGGGCAGTCTTGTACACAGTTTGTAGTGTATTCTAACTAGAAGCGTCCCCATCACCATGGGAACGCCTCTGTGTTAGAATATACTGTCGGATATGAGTTTTCACGAAGTGAAAACTTAGATCTAAAAAAAGCTTTTATGCAGATGGATCTTCGGATCCGTCTGTATGAAAGCAACCTACGGCCACGGATCACGGACACGGATGCCAATCTTGTGTGCATCCGTGTTCTTTCACGGACCCATTGACTTAAATGGGTCCGTGAACCGTTGTCCGTCCGTCAAAAAAATAGGACAGGTCATATTTTTTTGACGGACAGGATACACGGATCACGGCCTCGGCTGCAAAACGGTGCATTTTCCGATTTTTCCACTGACCCATTGAAAGTCAATCGGTCCGCGAAAAAAAACGGAAAACGGCACAACGGCCACGGATGCACACAACGGTCGTGTGCATGAGGCCTTAGTCTCACCCCTGTCCAACCACCACCCTTGCCACTTTTTGTCCCCTAGCCCCCTTCTTAATGGAGTTCTCTGGGATTTAAAAAAAAATGAAAATACCTGAATATTACTTTATTATAAACATATTCTCTAATACCTTTCATTATTTATAATGGCTCGTTTTGTCTATGGAGCAATCATCAGGGGAAACAAAATGGCGGCTGTCCCATTAGTTCACACAAAACCCGTCCTGATCACACATGAGGACAAGTTACTTTACAACACTGAGGTAAAGAGCTGCCTCATCCTCCTCCTCTCTGCTCTGCTCGTCAGGGATTATGATCCTGAATACAGGTGATGAGAACTTTAGCTGAATATCTGGGGAATTTAGTTCAAGAGGAGACTTGAAGTACAGAGAGGAGGACAGACTGTGGTAATGGAGACTGCATACAAGTGCTGCTGCTCATTAGCCACACCTCACCCTCCTCTCATGTCTCCTCATCATTTCCATTCCCACAGAGATTCATCTGTATTCAGGATCATAATTCCTGACAAGCAGAGCGGAGAGGAGGATGAGGCAGCACTATGGCTCATTGTGGTGAAGGAACTTGTCCTCCTGTGTGATTAGGACAGGTTTTGTGTGCACTGATACGACGGCGGCCATTTTATTTCTCCCAATGATCGCTCCCTAGACAAAACAAGTTATTCTAACTAATGAGTTATTTGTGAATATATTTATTATAAAGTAATATTTAAGTATTTTAATTTTTTTAATTCCTAGAGAACCCTTTTAAGCCAAATAGACCTGAAACTTTTCTCCTCCCCCTTGCTCCCAGCTGAGCCTCTACCAACCTGCTCTCTCTGCCATAGCCCTCCACAGAGCCCCTGTTAAGTTGGATCTCACCCTGCCACCCCAGCCACTTTCCATTTCCCAGCCACCTCCTCCACAGTGCTCTGCATGAGGTTACGAGTAAGGACTAACAAGTCCGAAACATGTCAACCTAACGGTGGAGGGAGAAGCTGTCCATGTATGTGAATTGTGACCATTATGAATAAAGAAAACATCTAGGTTTTATCCTGAATGCTGGAACTTCTCTTTCTTCGTCTTTCAAGTGAGGACTGGTCCCGGTCTGTTCCGTGCATGGGAAAAGATATGGTCAGCTGGAAAAACGTGTTTGTTTATACTCTACACCCTAGTGTCTCCCCTTGGTGGGAAACTGAGCTTCAACCCACCTACTATCTCCATCATTTCCCTCCACAGAGTCCCTGTCAGGTTGGGTGTCACCCTGCCCCCCCCCCCACCATTTTCAATTCCCTGCCCCCCCCCCCCCCCTCCAATTCCCTCCAATGAGCCTCTGCCCAGAGACACCTACCTACTGCCACTTTATCTCCTATCCTACCTATCCATTGATTCCTAGTTGAGGAAAACAAAGTAAGACCTACAGGGTTTGTTACCCTCTGGCACCAGGGACTTCACTACACATTTATTCCGTACAATCTACTCCTTTTCATTAGTAAACTACATACCCCCAAGAGCAATTCTAGACAGATTATAGAGGACCCACACATATGGAGAGCCATGTAATCCTTCTTGTCCTGCAGAAGCAGACTATAAGCACACCTAATGGGACTGCGAACCTGTGACTGTTCTACCGAAATCAAGGTCTGAGAAATTGTGTTTAGCTTTAGATAATACATCATCAGACCATCGTAAAATCAGGTTCCTGGGCAATATACCCTTATATGTTGTATAGGTCCAAGACTTACAATAAATCTTGTAATTTATGCAATACATTTTAAAGGTGTTGCCTTGACCTTCTTAACCACTTCAGCCCCGCTAGCTGAAACCCCCTTCATGACCAGAGCACTTTTTACACTTCGGCACTACACTACTTTCACCGTTTATCGCTCGGTCATGCAACTTACCACCCAAATGAATTTTACCTCCTTTTCTTCTCACTAATAGAGCTTTCATTTGGTGGTATTTTATTGCTGCTGACATTTTTACTTTTTTTTGTTATTAATCGAAATGTAACGATTTTTTTTGCAAAAAAATGACATTTTTCACTTTCAGCTGTAAAATTTTGCAAAAAAAAACTACATCCATATATAAATTTTTCGCTAAATTTATAGTTCTACATGTCTTTGATAAAAAAAATATGTTTGGGCAAAAAAAAAATGGTTTGGGTAAAAGTTATAGCGTTTACAAACTATGGTACAAAAATGTGAATTTCCGCTTTTTGAAGCAGCTCTGACTTTCTGAGCACCTGTCATGTTTCCTGAGGTTCTACAATGCCCAAACAGTAGAAAACCCCCACAAATGACCCCATTTCGGAAAGTAGACACCCTAAGGTATTCGCTGATGGGCATAGTGAGTTCATAGAACTTTTTATTTTTTGTCACAAGTTAGCGGAAAATGATGATTTTTTATTTTTATTTTTTTCTTACAAAGTCTCATATTCCACTAACTTGCGACAAAAAATAAAAAATTCTAGGAACTCGCCATGCCCCTCACGGAATACCTTGGGGTGTCTTCTTTCCAAAATGGGGTCACTTGTGGGGTAGTTATACTGCCCTGGCAATTTAGGGGCCCAAATGTGTGAGAAGAACTTTGCAATCAAAATGTGTAAAAAATGACCGGTGAAATCCGAAAGGTGCACTTTGGAATATGTGCCCCTTTGCCCACCTTGGCTGCAAAAAAGTGTCACACATCTGGTATCGCCGTACTCAGGAGAAGTTGGGGAATGTGTTTTGGGGTGTCATTTTACATATACCCATGCTGGGTGAGAGAAATATCTTGGCAAAAGACAACTTTTCCCATTTTTTTATACAAAGTTGGCATTTGACCAAGATATTTTTCTCACCCAGCATGGGTATATGCAAAAATGACACCCCAAAACACATTCCCCAACTTCTCCTGAGTACGGCGATACCAGATGTGTGACACTTTTTTGCAGCCAAGGTGGGCAAAGGGGCACATATTCCAAAGTGCACCTTTCGGATTTCGCAGGCCATTTTTTACACATTTTGATTGCAAAGTTCTTCTCACACATTTGGGCCCCTAAATTGCCAGGGCAGTATAACTACGCCACAAGTGACCCCATTTTGGAAAGAAGACACCCCAAGGTATTCCGTGAGGGGCATGGCGAGTTCCTAGAATTTTTTTTTTTTTGTCGCAAGTTAGTGGAATATGAGACTTTGTAAGGAAAAAAGAAAAAAAAAGAAAAATCATCATTTTCCGCTAACTTGTGACAAAAAATAAAAAATTCTAGGAACTCGCCGTGCCCCTCACGGAATACCTTGGGGTGTCTTCTTTCCAAAATGGGGTCACTTGTGGCGTAGTTATACTGCCCTGGCAATTTAGGGGCCCAAATGTGTAAGAAGTACCTTGCAATCAAAATCTGTAAAAAATGGCCTGCAAATCCGAAAGGTGCTCTTTGGAATATGTGCCCCTTTGCCCACCTTGGCTGCAAAAAAGTGTCACACATCTGGTATCGCCGTACTCAGGAGAAGTTGGGGAATGTGTTTTGGGGTGTCATTTTACATATACCCATGCTGGGTGAGAGAAATATCTTGGCAAAAGACAACTTTTCCAATTATTTTATACAAAGTTGGCATTTGACCAAGATATTTTTCTCACCCAGCATGGGTATATGTAAAATGACACCCCAAAACACATTCCCCAACTTCTCCTGAGTACGGCGATACCAGATGTGTGACACTTTTTTGCAGCCTAGATGCGCAAAGGTGCCCAAATTCCTTTTAGGAGGGCATTTTTAGACATTTGGATCCCAGACTTCTTCTCACACTTTCGGGCCCCTAAAAAGCCAGGGCAGTATAAATACCCCACATGTGACCCCACTTTGGAAAGAAGACACCCCAAGGTATTCAATGAGGGGCCTGGCGAGTTCATAGAATTTTTTTTTTTTTTGCATAATTTAGCGGAAATTGATTTTTTTTGTTTTTTTCTCACAAAGTCTCACTTTCCGCTAACTTAGGACAAAAATTTCAATCTTTCATGGACTCAATATGCCCCTCATGGAATACCTTGGGGTGTCTTCTTTCCGAAATGGGGTCACATGTGGGGTATTTATACTGCCCTGGCTTTTTAGGGGCCCTAAAGCGTGAGAAGAAGTCTGGAATATAAATGTCTAAAAATGTTTACGCATTTGGATTCCGTGAGGGGTATGGTGCGTCCATGTGAGATTTTATTTTTTGACACAAGTTAGTGGAATATGAGACTTAGTAAGAAAAAACAAAAACACTAAAAATTTCCGCTAACTTGGGCCAAAAAAATGTCTGAATGGAGCCTTACAGGGGGGGGGGGTGATCAATGACAGGGGGGTGATCAATGACAGGGGGGTGATCACCCATATAGACTCCCTGATCACCCCCCTGTCATTGATCACCCCCCTGGTAAGGCTCCATTCAGACGTCCGTATGATTTTTACGGATTCATGGATCGGATCCGCAAAACACATGCGGACGTCTGAATGGAGCTTTACAGGGGGGTGATCAATGACAGGGGGTGATCAGGGAGTGTATATGGGTGATCACCCCTCTGTCATTGATCACCCCCTGTAAGGCTCCATTCAGACGTCCGCATGATTTTTACGGATACATGGATACCAAAACACATGCGGACGTCTGAATGGAGCCCTACAGGGGGGTGATCAATGACAGGGGGGTGATCAATGACAGGGGGTGATCAGGGAGTGTATATGGGTGATCACCCGCCTGTCATTGATCACCCCCCTGTAAGGCTCCATTCAGACGTCCGCATGTGTTTTGCGGATCCGATCCATGTATCCATGGATCCGTAAAAATCATACGGACGTCTGAATGGAGCCTTACAGGGGGGGTGATCAATGACAGGGGGGTGATCAATGACAGGGGGTGATCAGGGAATCTATATGGGTGATCACCCGCCTGTAAGGCTCCATTCAGACGTCCGCATGTGTTTTGCGGATCTGATCCATGTATCCATGGATCCGTAAAAATCATACGGACGTCTGAACGGAGCCTGACAGGGGGGTGATCAATGACAGGGGGGTGATCAGGGAGTTTATATGGGGTGATCATGGGTGATCATGGGTGATCAGGGGTTCATAAGGGGTTAATAAGTGACGGGGGGGGGGGGGGTGTAGTGTAGTATGGTGTTTGGTGCGACTTTACTGAGCTGCCTGTGTCCTCTGGTGGTCGATCCAAACAAAAGGGACCACCAGAGGACCAGGTAGCAGGTATATTAGACGCTGTTATCAAAACAGCGTCTAATATACCTGTTAGGGGTTAAAAAAATCACATCTCCAGCCTGCCAGCGAACGATCGCCGCTGGCATGCTGGAGATCCACTCGCTTACCTTCCGTTCCTGTGAGCGCGTGCGCCTGTGTGCGCGCGTTCACAGGAAATCTTGCGTCTCGCGAGATGACGCGCCGATGCGTCCAGGAGGAATAAATCAACCACCTCCCGGACGCATCGGTGCGTTAGGCGGTCGGGAGGTGGTTAATACCAGATCTATGACTTCCGAGTGAATAGAAGGGGGTCCACCATTCAGGATCCTCATCGATAAGCCAGAGCAGAGAATGATTAAGTACAACGGAGAACCCTAATGGCCAGCACTATAGTGTATCTACACCCATTGACAAAAAATTGCGCACCAAGAAGGACTTGTTGGAATGGAATGAAGCCTTCTATGGGTATTGATGATATATAGAAGTGATTACAACATGAGAGGGACAGGAGAAGTTTATTGGGGGAAACTGTACAATTGAAAGGAGACTCTAGTACCCGTTAGGGCCTCCTCTAGCCTGGATACAAGATGACATACGGTTGGACATAGAGGCATACTGGTTCCGTATGGTATCCTGCGGAACATTCACCCACAGATGACGCAGATGGGTCTGTAGATCCTGCACACTCCTAGGATGCTGAGGCTGACGTCCCAGCTGGTCCCATAAATGCTGGTGACTGGGCAGCTAAGGAAGTGTTGGAATCTGGGGGAGACATTCCTTTGAAACCCCTCTTGTTGGTGGATGGGCATTATCCTACTGAAAAATATCAGTTAGACTACATTCACACGTCAGTATTTTTCTATATCCCGAATTTCGGTCCGTTTTTTGCGGATCCGTTGTTCCTGAAAATGTTTCCGTATGTCATCCGTTTTTTGCGGATCCGCAAAAAACGGAAACATGTATAAATTTTAATAAGCAAATAAAGTTGTTTGGATTTCTTTGAAAAAAAATTGAAAAAAAAAAGTGAAAAAAAGTCTAGTTATGTGTATGTGTTACCTCAGGATTTAATTTCCAGGATGACATACGTAAGGACATACGAATGTCTTCCGTTTTTTGCGGATCCATTGACTTTGTATTGTACCAGGATCCGATTTTTGCGGTAAAGAATAGGACAAGTTTTATATTTTTTCGGACATGCGGAACGGAACAACGGAAACGGACAGCACACATTGTGCTGTCCGATTTTTTTCAGGACCTATTGAAAATGAATGGGTACAGAACTGGTCCAGATCTGTTCCGCAAGAAACGGAACAGATCAGGAAAGAAAAAACGGATGTGTGAATGGACCCTTAAAAGCCCTGCCATGAGAGGAACACATGTGGCCCCAGGATGTCCTGCTCATATCTCTGAGATGTTAGTGTCCCTCGTATCACTACTAGGGGTGACTGTCATATGTGATGGTTCCCCACATCATCACACCAGCAGTTGGGGCAGTATATCACTGCAAAGTAAAGGCAGGATTGAAGAGCTCACCACAAGGCCTCCATACTTGAACCCAACCATCACCAGATCTTGAACAGGGATTCATCGCTAAAGACGATATAGTTCCAGTCTGTAGCAGTCCAGGGTTCTCGTTCCTGACACCACTGCAAACGAAGGTGACTATGGCTGGCTGTCAATGGCGGGAGCATTAATGACCGTCATGACACCAGATTTCCTTCTGCTAAGTGCCTGGAAATGGTCCAAGGAGAAACAGGAGTGTGTAATGAAGGGGCCACCTGTGTCTGGATGGTGGACGACGACACTGTGGGAGCTGCTTGTTCTTGTTGGAAGACCGAACAATCCTCACTACTGGTGGTATGCTTGGGCTGTCCGGAGTCTGTTCACTGTGTGTGCATGCCCTCGCATAACCACTGCTTCTAAAACCTCCGAACAACTAGGTTAGAACAGCTTAGAGGGCGGTCAGTTCGTCACAACGATCTCTCTCAAAGTCTGTCAACTGGGCAAAATGTCTGAGTGCTTCATAGAGGAAAGTCTAGAAGTCAATGATCTCTCACCAAGAGGTACACTGTCCAAAAGTAGCCTCTGAGAACTTTTTTTTTTTTTGTAGGAGGGAGTACTTTCACACCCTCTTGTGGCCTGTAATCATTTACATATCTGCTGGAGATATAACTGCAGGATGACTGAGCTGTGGTCGATTCCTACATACCGGGACTTAGCGGAGGACTGTGAGTGCTGCTTCATCTCTTATTGCTTGAAAAATAACTGTAGGATGAGTTTTGAAGCAAATTGACATTTATATCTGGGTGCAGTATTTTCTTGGTCAATGCAAGCATAAGTGTCCCTTAGACTCATGTATAATGTGATTTTTAATGGTTTCTCTGTACTATAAATAGCAGCACATTTGTAGGTCTCCATTAGGCACTGCCCCGGTAAATACATTCCTTTCAGAGATGATAAAAGCCTCTGTACCATCTGCATCTGCTCATCAGTCACTAATTGTAACTCCCTGAATTTCCTAATGACCCTTCAATTACCTGCGCTATTTCATGTTGTTTCTCCTGCGCCTCTTCATTTATATCTGAATAAAATTAGCAAATATCTTAAAAGAGGGTTTTAATTGGGCAGTTTCCCTCACCAACACACAACCACAGCTAGTAATATAAACTTTCATGCATTTACTTAAAGTGTTGGAAGCACAACCTTCAGATGGACAGAGTGAGATCTAATTAGAACCTGCAGGTTTGACAGCAGGTCAGAACGATCGGTGAACGTTCCCTGTTTCTTCGCTGTCGTGCCGTGTTTCAATTCTTGACATTTCTAGAGTCACTTGGATCTTCAACAACATTCACTCAAGTCATTCTCGGGGTCATATCTTCACTACCTTCATATCTTCAGCTTACTACGAGACAGTTACCAGTTGTACAGTATGGCCGATCGTCATAGGTTTGCATGAAAATAATGGAGATGGCGGCTGATGGAAGCAGATAATGTCAAATAGACTAATAAGGGACTAGAGCCATTCAGGGTGAAGGGTGACCTTTAAGTGTTGGAGTTAGAGATCTCCTAGAAAGGTTGGGGTGATAATAGAGATCAGTGATAATGTGCAATGCCTGAAGAGCAGATGTCATCAGGATGAACTCTATTAAACCAGGCATATTGCCTGGTAGGGTTCATCTTCCTGATAATACAATAATACAACCTGCCTTGTAAAAAAAATCGGTTGTGCCGTTTTATACTTTATGCAAGTGAGGGCCTCGATGCACCCAAGGAAGCATGTTCATCTATTCATACTAGTGAATTGAGAGCCACACATGTCTTCCTCTCCATTCCCATGGGACCCGATCTTGAGATAGGTGCCAGCCCCTCTTCTGGGACCCACTTCTATCAGACAAGACAAGAGAGCGATCTATCACAAAATTGGGATCATATCTAGCATTCACTTTCAGCATAAGTGCAGTGTCCCAGGGGGTCAGTAGTGTATGCTGGCCTTTGTAGTGCAGATTGACCACTAACCTGGGATCCACTGTCGTCTTCAAATCGGGGCGAATGCTGGAACAGGCAGGTAGTTCAAAGTTCGTGACGCCAGTGTCAATTAAACGGTGACACGCCGTGTATGATGTTATAAAAGAATGAAGCAAGCATAGGGTAGCCAACAAAAACTGGAACTTTACTGAATATCAGCGATAATAATACATGGACGCAGTTGGAAGCGCCGTTCCATGAAAGACAGTTGGTTCTCCATAAGAATACAGGTGGTTCTTGGAATTACAGAATGGCCGGTCACAGCAATGTTTTATACAGAGTGTTGATTGCAGGAGATGCAGTACAGGCGGCTTGCACACTATTCCTGACTGGTCCTGACACATGTGACTTTCTCTCCAAGGTCTAATGCCCTTTATCTGGCGTACCCTTGAAGCTGTCCTTATCTAGTACCTCCTCTGTTATCTTGAGTACCTCTTGCTTTATCTGATCGGCCTCTGTGGTATTCTGTGTCTTGACTGATGGCTTGCTTATGCTGTCTCAGCTAAACGGATGATGGCTCAGGAGGGGAACCTTTTCCTTGGATCTGGAACCCGGTTACAGGGCTTACTACCCTCTCCTAGTCGGCAGGCTTCAGGCCTGCTCTTCTCTCACAGGCCCATAGCCTGGCCTTCACACAGACACAGGATCATTTCTGACCTCTGCTCCCACTGTCTGACTGCTTACTACTTCCTGACTGGGCCTTATATAAACTAGGGCTCCCTAGCTCCCTCTAGTGACTCAGAGCTGGAATGACACCCTAGCCGGCCTGCACATGCACGTTTCACAGTAACAGGAAAATACATAGCAGTACATTGACAAGATGTTCTATACCAACCTCCCCTTAAATACAGGGGGAACGACAGTACCCAAGTGACCCTTCAGTAGTGACGGGGTATTACTCTCCCGTACACTACATACCCCGCTGCTTTAAGCTGAGTACGACCTCGTACTCCATCAGGGCCCGCCCAACTGGAATCATGACCTGAAATAGAGAAAGACACATGCATGCATACATATATGTCATTTACACTCTTATCAGACCCAATTGGCTAAGGTGAAGTCTGGTGACAAGGGGCGTCGTTCTCTTTTTCACAGGATAGTGAGTGGAACGGGGGCGCTGACCTGGCACAGCGAGATGTTTAAAGAACCAGGATAGTCCATGACAATAAATAAGTCCATAGTAATATCAACATCTCAGAGGCTTGCACATAGGAAGTCCATCTCTGGGCACATAGACGTGAATAAAAACCGGTTATTAAATACTGTCAGCAGCACATATATAAAATGACAATACAGGACTCTGACAATACCAGGGCCATGTTATCCTGGCAAGTCCTGTTTACCCTTTAAAACAGTGCTGACATAAAAATGTCTTTTCAACCTGAAATGGGGGTAAAAAGGGAAAAACAGTGCAAACTAAGGCACAACTGGGATAATAGCAGCAAACCGGATGTCCCAAACATAACAAGGGCAGCTGGAAGCTGTGGTATTGAAGTGGCACCATCATTCGGTTAGAATGCCACCGGCCGTGTATAACTGGCAGCAAGCTTGACCAGCTCTGCCAACCGGAGGGACAAAACGGCTATTAGGGAGACGGACATGCAGAAGGGTTTACTCACAGGCGGGTGTCATATTCTTCCCCTGATGAAGAGTCGATGAACGGAACTTGCAGCAACTGTTCTGGCAAGGCCGGCCACATCTGGAAACCATCTCCTCTGACAATCTTTAGAGGGGGAGGCTTGTCCTTCATGGCCTCCATTTCGGCATCCGTCCTAGGAAACGGGAACCACCGGCATCCGGTGTACCCGAGGTCCTCCACCCAGTAGACTCTCTTGCGCAGAGCCTCGATGTCAGCCTTGATGCAGGTCAGTGGTGCTACCGGAGGTCCGGTAATAGTAGCCGCTTGGGTAACTGTGGCAGCCGCTGCTAGACGCCGGGCCTCGGCGCATTCTTCTGCCCGCTGGCAGCTGTCCAGCCGCTCTCTCTCCTCTTCTCTCACTGGGTGCAGAGACGACACTGGCTCCTCCCACACACTGGGCCGGTCTACCTCCATCTGAGGCCCGCCTCCCAGGCGTAACTCTTCGGGGACGTCAGCCGCATCATCACTTCTCCAGGTGGGTGGCGCTCCAGGACAATCTCCTCCTTCTTCTTGGAGGGTTTCGGCGCCAAATATTCGCGCCTCTGTGCATCGTGATGGCGCAGTAAAAAGCCTCATGGCGTCGGCGGCCATTTTAGATGTCCTGATGCTGCAATTCACTGACAGCAAGCAGGATGATGAAAAGTCCAATAAAACACAGTCCACAAATGCGATTTTCTCTCTGGGGGTAGCGCAACACAGTACAGCGTCTCTGATTCCTCCCAGGCACAATTGTAATCCACGGATTTAGAAATAAAGGTTACAATCTTTGCAATACGGTGGTGGAATAGTTAAAGCACACAGTTCACACTTCTCTGCACTTCAGAAGTATGCGTATCCTGTTCGTGACGCCAAAAAGAGCGATGCAGTGTCCCAGGGGGTCAGTAGTGTATGCTGGCCTTTGTAGTGCAGATTGACCACTAACCTGGGATCCACTGTCGTCTTCAAATCGGGGCGAATGCTGGAACAGGCAGGTAGTTCAAAGTTCGTGACGCCAGTGTCAATTAAACGGTGACACGCCGTGTATGATGTTATAAAAGAATGAAGCAAGCATAGGGTAGCCAACAAAAACTGGAACTTTACTGAATATCAGCGATAATAATACATGGACGCAGTTGGAAGCGCCGTTCCATGAAAGACAGTTGGTTCTCCATAAGAATACAGGTGGTTCTTGGAATTACAGAATGGCCGGTCACAGCAATGTTTTATACAGAGTGTTGATTGCAGGAGATGCAGTACAGGCGGCTTGCACACTATTCCTGACTGGTCCTGACACATGTGACTTTCTCTCCAAGGTCTAATGCCCTTTATCTGGCGTACCCTTGAAGCTGTCCTTATCTAGTACCTCCTCTGTTATCTTGAGTACCTCTTGCTTTATCTGATCGGCCTCTGTGGTATTCTGTGTCTTGACTGATGGCTTGCTTATGCTGTCTCAGCTAAACGGATGATGGCTCAGGAGGGGAACCTTTTCCTTGGATCCGGAACCCGGTTACAGGGCTTACTACCCTCTCCTAGTCGGCAGGCTTCAGGCCTGCTCTTCTCTCACAGGCCCATAGCCTGGCCTTCACACAGACACAGGATCATTTCTGACCTCTGCTCCCACTGTCTGACTGCTTACTACTTCCTGACTGGGCCTTATATAAACTAGGGCTCCCTAGCTCCCTCTAGTGACTCAGAGCTGGAATGACACCCTAGCCGGCCTGCACATGCACGTTTCACAGTAACAGGAAAATACATAGCAGTACATTGACAAGATGTTCTATACCAACCTCCCCTTAAATACAGGGGGAACGACAGTACCCAAGTGACCCTTCAGTAGTGACGGGGTATTACTCTCCCGTACACTACATAAGGCTATCATAGGTGGTCACCTACAGCTGTCTTTAGCTCTCTCTGGTCTAATAGATCTGGCAATGTCACATGGGGTTTTACAGATCTCAAAGCATTCTTCTTCTACCTCCTTTTAGGATTCCCTAACTCCAACAACGTATTCATAATTTTTTCCATGTTCTTCAAATAAGCTGTAGCTTAAAGGTAAAAGGTGTCTAGAACATTGTGTAGAAGAAATTGTTCTCTCGGCTGAACTGGTTTCTGTGTTCTTTTTGGGGTTATGTTTTTCACCTTTGTACATTATCTACAATGTACTGCAGAAAAACTCTTCACTGGGAACCTGATGAAATGTTCTGCAATAAACTAGGAAACTTTGTTTACTTTTATGAAATGAGTCTCCAGTTTTTAGTCCAACATTTTGGGCTGATGCATTTCTCAGCATATTTTTATGCTGGTTGGAGCTCGATTGTGTTACTAGGTTGTTCCACCTTTGACCAGCCATAGAGGTAAATGACAATATTCTGGCTTCCTGCAGCCACCACTAGGGGGTGTTTGGGAGCTTACTGCATACTATTTTTAAGGTCGTTTAAAGGGGTTGTCCACATGCATCATATATGTTTTAATAGGGCCAAAAAATAAGCATTACTCACATCACTAATCCCCCTGATGCTGCTTCGGTTCCTGCTGAGCCCCACTTCCTGGTCCCAACTCGACACACAGGAAATGGCTGGAAATGCCCTCTCAGCCAATCACTCTCTGAGGCAAATCATCGCTGCAGCCTGGGATTGGCTGAGCAGGCATGTCCATCCATTTTCTGTGTGTCAAGCATTAATATATTAACTGTCTCTTCAGAGATCTCATTTGGGAAAAGGGAATTCCTCACATAAAACTTTCTACACTAACTAGGCCAAAGACTCAGGGAGGACTTAAAGTCCCGGACCCTGAGATTTATTATTTGGCAGCTCAGATGCAACATATTCGAGGGTGGGGAGACGAGGGTAAGCTGAATACTGCAGGCCGGTGGTGAAACATCTACTGAAAGGGAAAGGTTTGCTATAGGCGTTAGAGGATGGTACCTTCCTAAGATTAGGAGTCACTTACCCAATGCTGCGTACAATTCATGAAGTGTGGTGGAAAGCTAGAGGGGTTGCGGGAGTTAGTGGTTTTACTCAGTTCACCCCAATTTGGCCAAATCTAATGTATGGAGAATTGAATAAGGTGTCTGCAGTACGGGCAAGGAGGCAGTATGGTCTTAATAATGTGCACCAACTGTTCCAAGATGGTACGCTTAAGGAATTTAGTCAATTGCAACGAGAGTTGGCTATTCCGAAAACTCTTTTCTATGTGTATCAACAACTTAGACATGCCATTAACTCTCAGGAACGACAGGAGAAGATAGTACCAGCAGCAAAACACGCCATAATAAATCTTAGTACAACGCACGGCACCACTAGTGGTGTAATTTCGCTTCATTACTGGAGTCTTATGGACTCAAAGTAGAAGCAAGCCCCTCTGACTCTTTATGATAAATGGCGAACAGACATCCCAGATTTGACTGAGGAGGACTGGGAGGCAGTATTAGAGAAATTCCCAGAAGTAGCGCTCAGTGAGGCCCACAGAGTATCCCAACTATTTCTTCTGCATCGAGTCTATAGGACTCCGAGGTTGCTAAAGAAAATCGGATATAGGGTAGACGATCTGTGTGCTCGCTGTGGGACACCCAATGCAGATCTTATCCATCTCATGTGGAACTGCCCGCGACTAAGACGATATTGGCTAGATGTGATAGCACTTATTGTGGATGTATTTGAGGTCCACCTGGAGCCGTCTGCTCTAGTGTGTATACTCGGTATACGGTTCTCCCAATAGTGGCAGAACTGAAAATTGCAGTTAGGCGCATTTTGTACACCACTAGGAAATTGATTGCATACTATTGGACTGCTCCGCATCCTCCGAAAGTGGCGGAATTGGTGGACCGTGTACACAACTTGGTGAAATTAGAAAGTTTTGTATATCAGAAAAGGGGCAACAATAAGAAATTTGATAAGATCTGGTACCCCTGGACTCATCACTATACTCTAGTATTATTGGGCTGACTTGCTGTTAGATTTCAGAATAATGGGAGTAGATAGACTTGTCGATTGGGTCTGACAGGGTATGGTGCTGTATTGTATTGTACTAAGCTAAGATGTATCTATATTCGGCAAGATGCATCCTTTTTCTGTACTGCCTTCTCTTTTACTGAACGATTCCAGTCAGACTTTTTCTTCTGCCTGTGGAAAATCAGACCTTACTAGCGGAATGCTCCTTTCTATCTGAAATCGTATGCTTACATCTCTGAGACCCTAAGAGACTATATATTTTGGATACATAACTAGGCCTGGACGGGATGGCCCTCTGATGCGTTGCAGTGCACTATACACCAAATGGACACCCAAGAAACGTGAAGAATGGACTTTATTCATATCACAGTCTATAGGGGGGGTTATTGGGGGGATGGTGGGGTGGGAGGGGTTGGGGGGTTGAAACAAGGGTTGCTTGCCTCTGTAACTTTTTTGAAAATGTTCTAATAAAAATAATTTGAATAAAAAAATATATATTAACTGTCTGCAGGGGATTTGGAGCTCTGTATTAGAAAAGCGGAGCCCCAGTCTCTAAGAAGTTGTGTCAAGGAATTAACCAGCACAGAATATTAAACAATTTAGATCAAATTTGGTTTGATTTCGAATTTAGATAGAAAAAAAATAATAATAATGGTGTTCATTCAGAACTGGCTTATTTCCAGCACAACTAATGAAGTCTATCTGATGCATTCTTGCTGGCAACAATTCCAAGTCTTGACCTTGTAGAAGTTTTGTAATATATTATTCTACCTTTGGCGGCTTCGGCTAAATGCTTTGTCCCTGATCCGCAAGCAAACACATATATAACAAAAAAACTATAAAGCATGAGAGACGATTATAATTTCAAGGATGGAGCAGAACACATCATGCTCAACTGTCAAAATGATTGGCCTTGGTTTACAGTTCTTGGCCTAATCCTTGACACATTTTTAGGAATAAACAGCATAAAAAATCAGAAATAAAAGAAATGCTACCTATAGATCAGGGGTGCACAACCTGCGGCCCGGGGGCCACATGCGGCCCTTGATACCATTCTGTGCGGCCCCCAACCATCTGGTAACAGACATGTATGCCTATGTCTTGTGGCTGCTCACATGTATTTTTTATGTATTTCTCCCTTTAGATAGGAGTCCTGGAAGTGTAACTAGACATTAATGGTATATAATGTGTGTTCAATCTGCCATAAGTACAATATTTCAGTTGTTAACACACCTTTAAATTTTAATTTCGGCCCTCGTCATTGGTTAAGTCTGGCAATGTGGCCCCCAACCAGGAAACGTTGTGCACCCCTGCTATAGATCCATGAAAGGAATCCACACACTGCCACAAAATATATGCTGCCCCTGAGGACCTTATCATCTACACCTCTTTCAAGGAAAAATATATTGTTCGAAAGTTTGAAATGTATGCTCTCAATTCTTCCTTCTTCAAATACTGGACCACAGTCAGAGGCTTGGGTATATAGACGATGCTCAAGTGATCATATGTAATTAAAACATGCCTCCTGTGGACACATATTAGTCTAATGAGAGATTTTGTATGGCCAACATTACAGACTAAACTGGATGATTAGGGAGTCATTTTTGAAAAATAGAGCCCTTTGGGCTTAGTAAATGATCAGCTGAATTCGGCCAGTCATATCATGCTCTTGTACCTTCATTCAACCATGGCCAGAATTTTTCAACGGATCAAATTTTCGAGAGAGAAGTCTGACATAAAGTACCAATTGTCAAATGATGGTCGGCTGAATTGGCCATTTTTGACGACTTGTATCTTGTGTATATTGACAGCTTTGGCTTTGGGCAGTCAAACTGTGAGAAGGACATGGATGGATCTTCATACAAGCTTTGTGTTAAAGACAACCAGGCACAATGGAGGGTTCCTCTTTCTTGGAACAGTGAGAAACAAGGGCTGATTCTTCTCTCTTGGGGCAACCGGAAACAAAGGCTGTTTATTCTGTCTCAGGACAACCACATAGAAGTGCTGGTTCTTCTTGTCCTGGGACAACCCGAAACAATAGGTGTTTTTTGGTCTCATAACTGGAAACAAGGGCCGGTTCTCCTGTCCCAGGACAACCAGAAACAAGTGCTGGTACTTCTATGTTATATCAACCAGTACCAAGGGCTGGTTCTTCTGTCTCACGACAAGTGAAAACAATTGGTGGGTCTTCTGTCTTGGAAGAAAAACCAGGACTGATATGTCTGTCTCACGACAACTGGAGACATGCGGTGGTACTTTCTGTTGTTCCTTAAACAAACATCAGAGTGCTCTGGATCCAAAATGAAGACCGCGCAAGTGCTGTCTCTGTGAGGAGGATTCTAAATGTCCTTTCAAATTAGGTGTAGAAAGGGCCAGAACATACAGTGGAGACTCCGACTATGTGTGACATTATTACCTGGGTGATATCGTCAGTATTCATATAATAATCATTGAGAATATTATTACTATTTTTAACATCTTCATCCAAGTTATTAATATAGGGGCCGAATTAATACATAGGTTTTTTGGGGTTGATGGTGCTCTTTTTTTTTTTCTGGTGTTTTTTATTAGACAAAAAACTCTTGTTCCAGATGTAGCATGGAAGTCTATGGGAAATGTTACATGCAGGACTAAGAAAGAGGCTTCTTTTTTTTTTGTGGTGGTGTTTTTTGGGTCAATAGTATTTTTTTCAGATCGCGGCTT
Source organism: Bufo gargarizans (assembly GCF_014858855.1). Lineage (NCBI taxonomy): Eukaryota > Metazoa > Chordata > Amphibia > Anura > Bufonidae > Bufo > Bufo gargarizans. The sequence goes on from NC_058085.1 coordinate 389,299,349, forward strand.
CGCTTTGGGTCTGGCATCTTTTCCTTAATTTTTCTTCCATAGTCCTCCATAGGTTTTTATTTGCTGCATGATAAAAAAGAAAAACACGTGTGCGATATGTGTTGGTGTTTTTGTTAATAGCATTTTTGCATGGCAAAGTAACATCGAGGGGGGGGGGGGAAACATACTTTACAGTAAAGTAAATACTTACATTCTTTGTGTAATAACAACTCTGGAGCATCTGCCCATTTAACCCTTATGTCCTGTACAGCGCCCCAGGCGTTGGATTTCACCGTTACCTGAGGAGTCATCACTTTACACAGAATGTCCTATCAATCGTGATAAACTGGACAGTAAATATGTATGTGCACTGCAAATTACCTGCTGGGTTTATGGATACAGAGCGTCTCATGGGATCACTATACATTTCCCCTCTATTCCCCACAATCCTTTATTTCCATTTCCATTGTAACTCACTCATGAATAATGTATGCGCCTGTTTTCAACTTTACAATAGAAACATGGAAAGCTATGCATGGAAATGCTTCACTAGATCCTATATTCCTCTGTAAAAAGCTTCACTGTTAAATAAAGCAGTAAAAAACATCAGAATAAATCCATCCTAGGTAGGCTTTTTATGCTGCTAGTATCAGGCGCCATCCTGCAACTTTCATCCAAACATCCAAAAGATATGAAAGTATGAAAGGCACAGGCTGGCTCTCTTGAATATTACACATGAATGAGTTGCGCTTATCTCATGGATGAATAGTAGATGCTTTATTCTCCAATGCTCCATTTACAAACTATTCTGGTGATAGGTCTAAGCGGCTGTGGGGTTCATTCCAGAATGTCAAGCTGCAGGTACAATTGGGGTGGCCCCAACACCACCCTGGGTCTCAGACACCATTGAGGTGTCACCATGTGTTGCTACTCTCTGGAAAGGATGGTAAAGCGTGGTGCACCCTAATGGGAATTAAGTCCAGAGAGTCAGAGTCTGCAGTCAACCAGTGGGCTTCTTTACTGGAGGAATTCAGGTGCAAAACAATACAGGCAGTGCACTGAGCTGGCTTCGCCGGTCTTCTCTCTGGTAGAAGAAGGGTTTGATGTTGAGGAAAGTCCTGAGCTAGCTGTCCCTCTCTTTCTCTCAGAAGGCTGGTACCCAGGCCAAAGGCTGGAGGCCCACAGTCTGTGACTTAGTAATCCAGCTGGCTCCTTGGTCACGGGGCTGGTGACCCATGGTCTGTGGCTTAGCATCCCCATATCAGCGTCTTCCTCTGGTCACTCATGCAGGCTGGCATGGTTCTGACTGCCATCCTTATATATACAGTTTCCAGCTGAACTAGAACCTTCTAGTGGGAGGGGTGGAGTGGAGAATCTCAGCCCAAACAGATACAATGTTACACTTTCTGTCTATCATAGACTTACATTAGAGCTTCGATGGTAACGACACAGCAGATTTTCCAGACATAAGGCTACTTTCACATCTGCGTTTTTGCTGGATCTGGCAAGGATTAACAAAAACGCTTCTGTCATGATAATACAACCGTCATGACCGGATCCGGTCAGTATTATCTCTAAAATAACTGCATTAGCCGTAAATGTAATCGTGTGTACTACTGTACGAATAAAGCCTAAATAGCAACTTCATCTGGTGTGCTGTCTCCGCCATCTTTTGTGGAAAATTGTCTACAAGACTCCTTGGGTGGAAGAAATTACAGGAGGCGTGCACCCACAAAAGCCTTATATATTTTTTTCCCATAGGAATGTATTAGTGCCGGGTCCATCCTTCTGGCCTGCGCATGCGCAGACCGGTAAAAATGTGAAAAAAGATACAAGACGGATCCGTCTGCCGCATGACAAGCGGAGAGACGGATCCGTCCTTGCAATGCATTTGTGAGACTGATCCGCATCCGTATCCGTCTCACAAATGCTTTCAGTCAGCGGCAGATCTGCGGATCCGGCGGGCAGTTCCGACTATGGAACTGCCCGCCGGATCACAATGCGCAAGTGTGAAAGTAGCCTTAGCTAGAAAGTCCCTTTAAATCATTCAGTATTCATTTGCGGTTTGCAAAAAACAGATCCGCAAAAAATACGGATGAGATCCATGTGCATTCCGTATTTTGCAGAACGGAACAGCCGGCCCCTAATAGAACAGTCCTATCCTTGTCCGTAATGAGGACAATAATAGGACATGTTCTATTTTCTTGCGGAACGGAAATACGGACATACGGAAACGGAATGCACACGGAGTAACTTCCATTTTTTTGGCGGACCCATTGAAGTGAATGCAAAAAAAACACGGAACAGACACGGAAAGAAAATACGTTCGTGTGCAAGAGGCCCAAGAGAAATAGGGGCAAATGTCTACACTTCAAAGTATCGCTGCTCCAAGGCAATACACCGACAGCAAGATATCGTCTTCAGTCTGTGAATGGAGATTTCCTAGAGGCTGTTGAAATTCTAGGAAAACATTGCATGATATACCAGAAGAAAAAAAGCTGGATGGATGAGGGCGCTGATCCTCAGGAGTTCAAAGCAGTGGTTTATTTGTTAAAAGCATATACTTTAAAATCCTTGTGTAAAGCATTTCAAAGGTGGTCCCAGGCTCCATAGGAACATAGCTGTGGCAGGCCTCAAAGCATTCAGAGGGCCTGAAGGTGCCACAGCAACTGAATGGCTCTCTCAATCTCAGCGCGGTGATGCCATTTGGGCCCCGGGTAAAGACCTCTCCGATATCGTGCTCCCAGTCGACCATGGCATCTAAAAGGCAAAATGTCTATGATTGGTTTTATCGCCGATCACAGACTTTGCCTCCAGGCGTCTACTGTGTAAAACATCAAGCACCTGGCGGCTTTGGCTGGGTTTTTAAGAGGTTTAGCTATTATTTAGTTTAAGTCAATACTATTAATAAAAGTGAAGTCTGTGACAAATGTCAGGGGAGGTAATTATAGCCACTGGGTTATGGTGAAAAGGCATTTTGCGAATACCTCACATTTCTTAGGGTCAATTGTATGTCGTAGCCCTCAGAAGCGGAAGAGCAGACTTCCGCCATACATAGACGGTGGTGGTCGGGAGAGAGTTAACTTACACCAGTTTTCAGGTGACAGTTATAGTAAATGTTCTGAATGGCTATAGGGGCAATTTGTTTATGGTTGCATTTTACTCATTTTGGGCTAAAAATAATTTTTTTCAATAGGTCTTAATTAAAACTTTGCTGCCGTTTTTGTTCTACAGGGTTAAGTTTCAGTCTGTGTGCAGGCTAGCTTGCATTCAGTTTCACACTGAACCGTTAGGGAGCTGTTCTGATGCTTTGATGTAGAGCCCTTATCTCTGAATTCCTGACGGCTGATAAACACTCATTACAGCTAAATTCTTATCAAACTGCTCCTGCCTGCCGCTAAAGCCTGGCATAGCATATCGGTACAGGGTATCCTGCAACAATGTATTATGCAGAGGTTTCAGCAGAGTTGAAGCCAGACATGGGTTGCGGCTTTATGGAAATGAGAGCTTCAGTGCACCATAGGGCTAGACTCCACCACTCAGTGCACCAAATCGCTAATTTGCATAAAGAATAAAAGTCTTTTTTTTCAGGCCTGCTACCAATTTCACAAGACAGGTATAATTTAATCAACAGGATCAACCCCACCACGCAGAGTATGCTTAGTTAAATAGGGTTGATCCTGCTGACCACAGCAATTTAGTGTGATTGGCACAATGTTAGGGCAATGCAATGTTACAGTATGGGCACTGCAGTGTGGAATATTGGTGGCTGATACTTTGTAGAGAGCAGCCGATTGATATGTCCTGAAATCCATGTGGAAACTCCATTGTGTGAATGTACCCGAAGGGGCAAACCTTGGGAGCCAGGAGGCAATCTCCAGGAGGAATGCCATTACATACAATTTGTAAGCGCTGACATTATTTCACCGGGTGATTGGCCTTAATGAGACGGATTTGTGCTGTACCAAACAATGCTGGAAATTTACGGACAATTTGCTACGTGGGGGTAAATTGCTGCACAAGGTCCGTTTGGCAAGGACTGAGTAAATTGCAGCGTGGGCTAATGAGATTGTCACGCTGCGCTGATTATGTTATGTTTCCCTTCAATCAATTTTATTGAATATTTCAAGGCAACGTGCAAAATAAGAGAACATCTAGAAGCAGGCGTTCCGGCCGACATCTACCTAATGTGTACGGCCAGATGTACAGCAGAAGGTCTCACTTCTAGGTAAGTCTTTTACCACCAAGGAGGTTACAAAGAGAAAAAGAGATGGATGACGCCCTTAGGCCTGTTTCACACTGTCGGCAGGCAGTTCTGACAGAATGCCGGGGATCGGACAGACAAAAATCTCTACACACAGCTGTATTTTTCCGACTGTCTCTCGGGATATTTGCCAGATCGCAGCCGGATCAGCCACGGACGCCATTATAGGTAATAGGGCCGGACGGCAGTCTGTTCCCAGTCAGAACCGGCAAAAGCAAGTGTGAAACAAGCCTTAGACTACTTTCACACCAGCGTTTTCTCTGGATCCGGCAGGGCACAGCAAAAACACTTCCGTTACTGATAATACAACCGCCTGCATCCGCTATGAACGGATCCGGTTGTTTTATCTTTAACATACCCAAGACGGATCCGTCATGAACTCCATTGAAAGTCAATGGGGGACGGATCCGATTTCTATTGTGTCAAATTGTGTCATAGTCCCCATTGACTTGCATTGTGGCTCATGTCGGATCCATTTTGCTGCGGTTTGCTCTCCGGTATGGGAACGAAACGGAACGCATTTTGGAGCATTCCGTTCAGTTCAGTTACGTTTTGTTCCCATTGACAATGAATGGGGACAAAACTGAAACAATACCGGAAAATAGAAACGCTAGTGCGACGGACTCGACAGCGGCAAGGGGTCCTTTTTAGTGATATTGTCGTGACGCCAGTTGCAGTGAAGCAACAAGGGCACAGGGCCCCTTTTAGTGAAATGGTAGTGATGGTACCCAGGTGTAGGAATGCTAGAGTGGTGTTGGGTGGCCTAAATGTCCCTTAATGTTGGTGCACGTGTCACGGTGCTCCTACCTGGATACGCTGGACCCCCGGGTGTTGTCGTCCGAAGCAGAAAAAGGGTAGTAGTAATAGGGGATGAAGAATAAATTTGAGTCCAGACCTTGTGTATAGTTGAACAGCAACTTTACTTGAATAAACGTTCCTCCAAACGATTTACAGACTTTTTCTTGGTTTCCAGCAGGTGTTGGCATGAACTGTGGCAGGCAAACTCCTCTCTGCTACGTCTGTTGCTCTCTGGCTCTGCTGTGCTATCAGGATAGCTATAGAACTCAGCTTCTTCTTTAGGCTGTACTTCACTTTGTAATCTGGTCTGTCTCTAGCTTTATTCAGGGAAAACTTCACTCTTAGCTTTGGCCTCCAGATCCACCTGAGCTGAAGGTGCTCCAGCTGGCCTAGACAGGGCTGCTTCCTTGCCCTAGCAGGGGGTAAGCTCAACTCACTCTAACTAGAACTCCTCCTTCCCTGCAGAAAGTGGGACACGCCCACCACACCACAGAGGGGGGCCTAGAATGGAAAGAAAGCTCCATTCTCTGTACCTATGGCTCTGCCATTGATGCTGCCACCTGCTGGTAAATCAGGCATATTACACTTGAAAAGTTACATAAATAGGAAATATGAGTACACATTGTGCAGGACCTAGAAATTAATACATATGATAACAAGTGTTTAACCATAGGAGATAGTGGCAGGGTGCAAAGGTGGTAATGCACCTCTGGGACGTTACACTAGTGTGAAAGTAGCCTTTTCCGGATATTTCAGCATTAAGGCTAGTTTCACACTTGCGGCAGGACGGATCCGACAGGCTGTTCACCATGTCGGATCCGTCCTGCGGCTATTTCGCCGTGCCCGCGACCGCCGCTCCGTCCCCATTGACTATAATGGGGACGGGGGCGGGGCTCCGGCGCAGCACGGCGGTGCACGGAGAAAGCCGCCGGACTAAAAAGCCTGACATGCAGTAATTTTAGTCCGGCGGCCTTTCTCCGTGCACCGCCGTGCTGCGCCGGAGCTCCGCCCCCGTCCCCATTATAGTCAATGGGGACAGAGCGGCGGTCCGGCGGCACGGCGAAATAGCCGCAGGACGGATCCGACATGGTGAACAGCCTGTCGGATCCGTCCTGCCGCAAGTGTGAAAGTACCCTAAGCGTAAGGCCAGTTTCAGACTGCTGTAATACCGATACAATTACTGGAGCCTCTCGGTACTACCAAAGAGAACATATACCCAATATTCTGAGTTTAGTTTGGTAGAACCACAGGGGAAGGGTTATCTGAAATGGACTGAAAACATTGCTGCTTATGGTGGACAGCATCTGCAAGGGTTGATCCTGCTGAATGAAATTATGCCTCATTTACGTTCCTCTGTTGCCTCTATTTTTAGAGCAACTTTACTGGCTCCTTTTTTGTCTGTAATAATGTGCCAGTCTCTATTACCAGTTTATACCCCAGAGTGGTATTACCATTCCTACACCCTGCTACTGTCTCTAATGGGCTAACCATAAAGTCATCTGTGTATTTATTCCAGGTCCTCCTACACTGTGCATTAATTGTTCTGCTATGTAAGGGCTCTTTCACACTAGCGTTATTCTTTTCCGGCACTGAGTTCCGTCCTAGGGGCTCTATACCGGAAAAGAACTGATCAGTTTTATCCTAATGCATTCTGAATGGAGAGTAATCCGTTCAGGATGCATCAGGATGTCTTCAGTTCAGTCTTTTTGACTGATCAGGTAAAAGATAAAACCGCAGCATGCTACTGTTTTATCTCCAGCCCAAAAAACTGAAGACTTGCCTGAATGCCGGATCCTGCATTTTTTTCCATAGGAATGTATTAGTGCCGGATCCAGCATTCAAAATACCAGAATGCCAGATCCATCCTTCCGGTCTGCGCATGCGAAGACCGAAAAATAGGTGAAAAAAAAAAATGCTGGATCCGTTTTTTCCGGATGACACAAGAAAGATGGATCCAGCATTTCAATGCATTTTTCTGACTGATCAGGCATTTTTCAGACTGATCAGTCTTAAAAATGCCATCAGTTGGCATACGGAACTGCTTGCCGGATCACTCTGCCGCAAGTGTGAAAGTAGTCTGTTATTTGTTTTATTACATGTTATATGCCTGGTTCACCAGCAGGTGGCAGCGTTTATGGCAGAGAGATCTTTAGATAGAATGGAACTTACCATTCCATTCTCTCCCTTTTGGGCAGAAGTGGGCCAGTCCTGCTTCCTACCAAGGGAGGGGCTGCAGGAAGTTTTCAGTCAGTCTAGTCTACAGTTAGAAGGAGAGGAGAATCACCCTGACTCCTTACAGTTAATTGACAGAGTGTTGCGAGAGGGTCAACAGCCAACAGCCAAAGGCACCCCACTCCAGGTACCAGAACAGCCCTAAAGTCCGGCGACCAGACTAAAGCCGAGTTTAGCACAGCAGAGAAAGAAAGCAGAACATTTAAGTTTGCCTGCCAGTTTATGCCAAAACCTGCTGGAACCAAGAGAAAGACCGTATATTGTCTAGAAGGTAATTCAAGTAAAGCTGTTGAACTTTATAAAAGTCTGGACTCAACTATTTCTCCACCTCCACCATTACTTTCCCCTTTACTGCTTCGGAGCCTAACCCGGGGGAGCAACGGTATCCAGGTAGGAGAACCGTGACACACACAGAAAACTATTGGGGCCGCAACCACACCACTCGGTATTCCTATAAACCTAGGACACGATCGGCCCTGGGGGACGGCACTTTGCACCAGTGCAAGCGCAGTGCGTCTGCAGCTGCTTCCCCAGCAGCGTAGATGCATGAGTGGCAATGCTTTTGTTTGGGGTAGGATCACATCTTTGGCTCATGCGCAGTCGACATCTGTGCTGCTGGGAGGCAGAAACAGGTATACAGCGCATACGCTGATAGTGCAGGTGTGAGATTACTGTGCATCAGTGGGATGGGGGGGGGGGGGTGGCTCTTATTGCAAATTGGAGGTGCTCTGGTGCTCCGAGGGGCTTAGGCCCACCCCTTTTTGCAGTGAAAAGCTAATTTACAAATTAAAAAACATTGTCTTTCTTTTTGATGGTGCTACGGAGGAACATTCATGAAGTTCCATTTTAATCAGCAGTATCAACCATACCAGACAGCATGACTGATATAATATGGTTGATACTGCTCATTAAAGGGGTTGCTCAGCAGGATAATACTTTTAGAGAAGGGGCAGAATGGTGTAAAAATGGTGTAAATAGTATAAAAACACTGGCAGAGGCAGGTCACCACTAAGGCCAGCAATTTGCTCAGCGGGCATTTCCAACCATTTCCTGTGTGGCCAAGAAACGCAGATCAGTAAAGAGCCGGTAATTGGAATGGTAGGGATCGGTGAATAATGCTTATGCTACTTTTTTAAAACTATTCTGCCGCTTCTTGAAAAAATATTGTCATCTTTATAGCGGTCGGGGCTCTGTTTTCTGATACACAGCTCAAATTAGGGATGATGCACACCACCATATGTATTTTGTGGTCTGCAAAACACGCATCCGCAAAAAATACAGATCACCTCTGTGTGCATTCCGTAGTTTGCGGAACGGAACAGCTGGTCTTTAATAGAACAGTCCTATCCTTGTCTATAATGCGGAAAATAATAAGACATGTTCTATTTTTTGCGGAACAGACATAAAAAAAAGAAAAGAAACGTACGTAGAAACAAAATATGTTGGTGTGCATGAGCCCTTACCATGAAATTACCCTGCCTGCAGCCACCACTAGGGGGAGCTCACTGCACACTATCTTGTTATTGAGTTCAATGTATAACAGTATGCAGTAAGCTCCTCGGCTCCCTCTAGTGGTGGCAGCAGGAAAGCAGCATGCTAATGTTTAAATGGCATCTGTCAGCAGTTTTGTACCTATGACACTGGCTGACCTGTTACATGTGCGCTTGGCAGCTAAAGGCATCTGTGTTGGTCCCATGTGCCATTGCTGAGGAAAATTTGGTTTTAATATATGCAAATGAGCCTCTAGGAGCAACGGGGGCGTTACCATTACACCTAGAGGCTCAGATCTCTCTGCAACTGCCGCTCCCTCTGCACTTTAGATGAAAAGGCCAGGCATTGAATACATCATCACTGCCTGGCCCTGTCAATCTAAGTGCAAAGGGCAGGGCAGTTGCAGAGAGATCTGAGCCTCTAGGTGTAATGGTAACGCCCCCGTTGCTCCTAGAGGCTCATTTGCATATATTAAATCATCATTTTTCTCAGCAATGCGGGCACATATGAACATGGGACCAACACAGATGTCTTCAGCTGCCAAGTGCACATGTAACAGGTCAGCCAGTGTCATAGGTACAAACTGGATTACAAAAAAGTTGGGACACTATACAAATCGTGAATAAATACTGAATGCAATGATGTGGAGGTGCCAACTTCTAATATTTTATTCAGAATAGAACATAAATCATGGAACAAAAGTTTAAACTGAGAAAATGTACCATTTTAAGGGAAAAATATGTTGAATCAGAATTTCATGGTGTCAACAAATCCCCCAAAAGTTGGGACAAGGCCATTTTCCCCACTGTGTGGCATCTCCCCTTCTTCTTACAACACTCAACAGACGTCTGGGGACCGAGGAGACCAGTTTCTCAAGTTTAGAACTAGGAATGCTCTCCCATTCTTGTCTAATACAGGCCTCTAACTGTTCAATCGTCTTGGGCCTTCTTTGTTGCACCTTCCTCTTTATGATGCGCCAAATGTTCTCTATAGGTGAAAGATCTGGACTGCAGACTGGCCATTTCAGTACCCGGATCCTTCTCCTACGCAGCCATGATGTTGTGATTGATGCAGAATGAGGTCTGGCATTATCTTGTTGAAAAATGCAGGGTCTTCCCTGAAAGAGATGACGTCTGGATGGGACCAGATGTTGTTCTAGAACCTGAATATATTTCTCTGCATTGATGGTGCCTTTCCAGACATGCAAGCTGCCCATGCCACACGCACTCATGCAACCCCATACCATCAGAGATGCAGGCTTCTGAACTGAGCATTGATAACAACTTGGGTTGTCCTTGTCCTCTTTGGTCCGGATGACATGGCGTCTCAGATTTCCCAAAAAGAACTTTGAATCGTGACTCGTCTGACCACAGAACAGTCTTCCATTTTGCCACACTCCATTTTAAATGATCCCTGGCCCAGTGAAAACGCCTGAGCTTGTGGATCTTGCTTAGAAATGGCTTCTTCTTTGCACTGTAGAGTTTCAGCTGGCAACGGCGGATGGCACGGTGGATTGTGTTCACTGACAATGGTTTCTGGAAGTATTCCGGAGCCCATTCTGGGATTTCCTTTACAGTAGCATTCCTGTTTGTGGTGCAGTGTCGTTTAAGGGCCCGGAGATCACGGGCATCCAGTATGGTTTTACGGCCTTGACCCTTACGCACAGAGATTGTTCCAGATTCTCTGAATCTTCGGATGATGTTATGCACAGTTGATGATGATAGATGCAAAGTCTTTGCACTTTTTCGCTGGGTAACACCTTTCTGATATTGCTCCACTATCTTTCTGCGCAACATTGTGGGAATTGGTGATCCTCTACCCATCTTGGCTTCTGAGAGACACTGCCACTCTGAGAAGCTCCTTTTATACCCAATCATGTTGCCAATTGACCTAATTAGTGTTAATTGGTCTTCCAGCTCTTCGTTATGCTCAAATTTACTTTTTCCAGCCTCTAAGGCTGGTTTCACACGGGCGTTGCGGAAAAATGTGCGGGTGCGTTGCGGAAACACCCGCGATTATTCCGCGCGAGTGCAAAACATTGTAATGCGTTTTGCACTCGCGTGAGAAAAATCGCGCATGTTTGGTACCCAAACCCGAACTTCTTCACAGAAGTTCGGGCTTGGGATTGATGTTCTGAAGATTCTATTATTTTCCCTTATAACATGGTTATAAGGGAAAATAATAGCATTCTGAATACAGAATGCTTAGTATAATAGTGCTGGAAGGGTTAAAAATAATAAAAAAGTTAACTCACCTTATCCCCATGATCGTGTAGATCCCGGTCTGTTCTTTAGCTGTGGACTGAATGACCTTTGGTGATGTCAGATCACATGCTCCAATCACATGGTCCATCACCATGGTGATGGAGCATGTGATCTGACATCACCACAGGTCCTTTAGCCACAGCTAAAGAACAGACCGACCGGGAACTAGGCGATCATGGGGATAAGGTGAGTTAACTTTTTTTATTTTTTTTAACCCTCCCAGCACTATTATACTAAGCATTCTGTAGTCAGAATGCTATTATTTTCCCTTATAACCATGTTATAAGGGAAAATAATACAGTGAATAGACTGTCACCTAGAACCCATGTGTGGAAATCGCACCGCATCCGCACTTGCTTGCGGATGCTTGCGATTTTCACGCAACCCCATTCATTTCTATGGGGCCTGCGTTACGTGAAAAACGCTGAATATAGAACATGCTGCGATTTTCACGCAACGCATAAGTGATGCGTGAAAATCACCGCTCATGTGAACAGCCCCATAGAAATGAATGGGTCAGGATTCAGTGCGGGTGCAATGCGTTCAACTCACGCATCGCACCCGCGCGGAAATCTCGCCCGTGTGAAAGGGGCCTTATTGCTACTTGTCCCAACTTTTTGGGGATTTGTTGACACCGTGAAAATTTGAATCAACGTATTTTTCCTTTACAATGATACATTTACTCGGATTAAACGTTTGATCTGTCATCTACGTTCTATTACAAATAAAATATTGACATTTGCCATCTCCACATCATTGCATTCAGTTTTTATTCACAATTTGTTTAGTGTCCCAACTTTTTTGGAATCCGGTTTGTACAAAACTGCTGACAGATGCCCTTTACAGCTTTGTCTATGCAGAGGAGCTGTAGATCAGAAAAGCTGTGGATATTATACAGATTTAGAAGAAAATTAATCAACACAATTTTTAGCTCTAGATTATAAAGACACATTTTTGGGTTTGCCCAGCTTCTCTATTTTACATGCACTTTTACTATTATAAACGCCTTTCATGTGATCGGTTACTTTTACGCTGATGTTACATGGGGATCTTTTTCCAAGCTGCCCTAAAATAAGGAAGACATGGCCCGTGACGGTGCAGTGAAGGGTTAAGTAGACATTTACCAGGACAGAGCTACTGGAGGGTGATAATAGAGGGTTACACAGCTATATCATGTTGCTTGAGTGCAAGTAATGAGCAATCTTGGCCTGTCGGCATACTGTCAGGATAACGCACCAGCTGCGATCCCCGGGAGAATTTCTGGCAGTAATGTTTCTTCTACGGCACATGTGTAATACTAAGCCGTAGAGCCAATTATCTGCTTCCATTCGTTAACCTAAAACTATGGCCATCAGTCATTCCTATCACCCGCCTGAAGCGGTGGGCAACATTATTACTAAAAATGGATAGTATGCCAATTTTCCTCTTGCACAATAATAATTGTACTGATATAGGACCTTTCCATGTCAGGTCATTTTTAGTTCCAAGATTCTGCAATGATTGATTCTTAATATATTCTCCAAATCCCTTGCATAGACAAAGATGCATAGACATAGTGCAGCCACTAGATGGAGCATGGGAGCTTACTTCTTACACATAACAGTATGCAGTAAGCACTTTGGCTCCCCCTAGAGGAAGCTGCAGGCAGCCAGCTTGTTATTGTCTAAATCTATGTCTATTCAGGGGATTTGTTGCTCTGTATCAGAAAAACAAAGCTCTGACCACTGTAGATATATATAAATCAGAGAAGAATATTGAAACAACGTCAGTGAAAAATCAAATCAAAAGAGCGGATATTCAATTTAAGGTTTTTTTCCCCCCAATTTTATCCAATAGCCTGAATTCCTTTTCCTGCCCTTTAGCAAGAAATAATCTTGCTAAAAAGTGCCTATGTCTTATAGTCTGCTGTCAGACCGGTCCAGCAATGCCAGAGACCCATGACTGCTTCCTTAATGATCCGGCAGAGCACTCATACAGCGCTCTGCTGGATCAATGAGAGAACTCTGCTCCTGTACACTGACACCGATCTGTGTGATCAGCACATGCAGCAGTTACTGGGACCTCTGAACTGCAGCTGAAGGACCTTTGATGATGTCACTGGTGGCCAGAGCCAGGTGGGAAGTGCAGAAAAATGTGTTTTTACTGAAGATGCATCATGTCTATATATATATATATATATATATATATATATATATATATATACAGTTGCAAGAAAAAGTATGTGAACCCTTTGGAATGATATGGATTTCTGCACAAATTGGTCATAAAATGTGATCTGATCTTCATCTAAGTCACAACAATAGACAATCACAGTCTGCTTAACCTAATAACACACAAAGAATTACATGTTACCATGTTTTTATTGAACACACCATGTAAACATTCACAGTGCAGGTGTAAAAAGTATGTGAACCCCTAGACTAATGACATCTCCAAGTGCTAATTGGAGTGAGGTGTCAGCCAACTGGAGTCCAATCAATGAGATGAGATTGGAAGTGTTGGTTACAGCTGCCCTGCCCTATAAAAAACATACACCAGTTCTGGGTTTGCTTTTCACAAGAAGCATTGCCTGATGTGAATGATGCCTCGCACAAAAGAGCTCTCAGAAAACCTACGATTAAGAATTGTTGACTTGCATAAAGCTGGAAAGGGTTATAAAAGTATCTCCAAAAGCCTTGCTGTTCATCAGTCCACGGTAAGACAAATTGTCTATAAATGGAGAAAGTTCAGCACTGCTGCTACTCTCCCTAGGAGTGGCCGTCCTGTAAAGATGACTGCAAGAGCACAGCGCAGACTGCTCAATGAGGTGAAGAAGAATCCTAGAGTGTCAGCTAAAGACTTACAAAAGTCTCTGGCATATGCTAACATCCCTGTTAGCGAATCTACGATACGTAAAACACTAAACAAGAATGGATTTCATGGGAGGATACCACAGAGGAAGCCACTGCTGTCCCAAAAAAACATTGTTGCACTTCTACAGTTTGAACAAGTGCACCTGGATGTTCCACAGCAGTAGTGGCAAAATATTCTGTGGACAGATGAAACCAAAGTTGAGTTGTTTGGAAGAAACACAGAACACTATGGGCCAGATTTATCATTAGCTCAAGTCAGAAAAATGGAGTGAAAAAGTCGCAAATTTTTGCGCAATCACTAAAACTGCGCAAAAATTTGCGACTTTTTTCTGCTCTGCACTATGCTCGCCAGTTTTCTGAAAGTGGGCGTGTTTTCTTATGTAAATTAATCTCTAGACAGATTTACTATTGAGACTATTTAAAAAGTCGCAAAAAAGTCGCAAAAAAATGCGCAATTTCACTCCAGTGAGGACCATGCTTATCTTATGAGACTTTTTAATAGAACATGCGACTTTTTCGTAAAGACGTGCGACTTTTTCGTAAAGATGTGCGACTTTTGTAAAGCTGCTTACTGACGGATAAACTGCTACCGTCAAACCACATTTATTACAGTCTTAAAGGGCCGATCATAAATCTGACTTTAGCCATATGTGAAAGTGGAGTGAGCTGTCAGAGTCATGATAAATCTGGCCCTATGTGTGGAGAAAAAGAGGCACAGCGCACCAACATCAAAACCTCATCCCAACTGTGAAGCATGGTGGTGGGGGCATCATGGTTTGGGGCTGCTTTGCTGCGTCAGGGCCTGGATGGATTGCTATCATCGAAGGAAAAATGAATTCCCAAGTTTATCAAGACATTTTGCAGGAGAACTTAAGGCCATCTGTCCACCAGCTGAAGCTCAACAGAAGATGGGTGTTGCAACAGGACAACAACCCAAAGCATAGAAGTAAATCAACAACAGAATGGCTTAAACAGAAGAAAATACGCCTTCTGGAGTGGCCCAGTCAGAGTCCTGACCTCAACCCGATTGAGAAGCTGAGGCAGGACCTCAAGAAAGCGATTCACACCAGACATCCCAAGAACATTGCTGAACTGAAACAGTTCTGTAAAGAGGGATGGTCAAGAATTACTCCTGACCGTTGTGCACGTCTGATCTGCAACTACAGGAAACGTTTGGTTGAAGTTATTGCTGCCAAAGGAGGTTCAACCAGTTATTAAATCCAAGGGTTCACATACTTTTTCCACCTGCACTGTGAATGTTTACATGGGGTGTTCAATAAAAACATGGTAACATGTAATTCTTTGTGTGTTATTAGATTAAGCAGACTGTGATTGTCTATTGTTGTGACTTAGGTGAAGATCAGATCACATTTTATGACCAATTTGTGCAGAAATCTAAATCATTCCAAAGGGTTCACATACTTTTTCTTGTAACTGTATATATATGTGTGTGTGTGTATGTTGCAGAGCTCTATGTGTGTGAGTGCATCTAGCAGAGCTTTGCGTGTATGTAGCATAGCTGTGTGTGCATGTTATAGAACTGTGCATGTTGTGTGCATGTAGCCAGGGCCGTCTTTACCAAGGGGCAAAAGGGGTAGCTGCCCTGGGCCCAGTTGCTCCTGGGGGGCTGAAGGCAGCTGCCTCTTGAGCCCTGCTAGCCACTGCCCCGGGTGTCAGGCTGTCAGCTACACAGGGGGTGCTGCCATGCCATGCCTGCCGGCACTCCAGCCAGCGTACTGTGTCTGTGAGAGCTGTGATCTAGGACCTTAATGACATCATCACCATGTGACCAGTAACCTAGCAATATTACTGGTCACATGGCTATGAGGTCATCACAGGTCCTAGCAGGAGTGTTGCTGCAGGAGAAGTTTGCCTTATCTGTGGAGCTTTTTTGTGTAAAGATTACATCAGAAAAAGGTGACAGGGGCTGTTATGCTAATATACTGTAAACTACTGTATAGTGGGGTGCTGTATACTGTGTGGGGGACTGTATACTGTGTGGGGCTGGTGGGGCTGTATACTGTGGGGGCCTGTATACTGTGGGGGGTCTGTATACTGTGGGGGGTCTGTATACTGTGGGGGTCTGTATACTGTGGGGGGCTGTATATTGTGGGGGCTGTATACTGTGTGGGGCTGTATACTGTGTGCGTGGCCTGTATACTGTGGGGGGGGGCTGTATACTGTGGGGGGGGCTGTATAGTCTGTGGGGGCTGTATAGTGTGGGGGGCTGTATACTGTGTGGGGGGCTGTATACTGTGTGGGGGCCTGTATACTGTGTGGGGGGCTGTATACTGTCGGGGCCTGTATAGTGTGGGGGGCCTGTATAGTGTGGGGGGGGCCTGTATAGTGGGGGGGCCTGTATAGTGTGGGGGGCCTGTATAGTGTGGGGGGGCCTGTATAGTGTGGGGGGCCTGTATACTGTGGGTGCTGTATAGTGTGGAGTGCTATACTGCTGTTCTATATAGTGTGGGGGGCTGTATCGTGTATAGTTTGGGGTCCTGTATACGGTGAGGTGCTATACTGCTCTACTGTATACTGTGAGGTGTTGTATACTGTGGGGTGCTGTATACTGTGGGGTGCTATACTGCTCTACTGTATACTGTGAGGTGTTGTATACTGTGGGGTGCTATACTGCTCTACTATATACTGTGGGGTACTGTATAGTGTGGGGTGCTATACTGCATACTGTGTGGTGCTGTATACTATAGGGTGCTATACTGCATACTGTGGGGTGCTGGGGTGCACTGTAACACTAGGGTGAGCCGAGCCCTGGTCTCCTTCCTGCAGAGTGGTGCCCACTTCCAGCCTGAGCCCAGCTGCCCAGAGCACTGACCCTGAGCCGCTGGAGTCTTCAGAACTGGAAGTATTTACAGTCATTCACTGTACTCTACCGGATGTGTGGATTTTTTGTGTGTGTGTTGTGGTGGAGGGCGTGATTGCCTGCTAAGGTGTGGGAAGGCAGGATCCAGGGGGCCCAAGTAAATTTTTGCCCAGGGTCCAATCAATATTAAAGACTGCCCTGCATGTAGCATAGCTGTGTGTGCATGTTGTAGAACTGTGCATGTTGTGTGCATGTAGCATAGCTGTGTGTGCATGTTGTAGAACTGTGCATGTTGTGTGCATGTAGCATAGCTGTGTGTGCATGTAGCAGGGCTGTGTTTATTGTGTGCATTTACCAGACCTGTGTGTGTATGTAGCAGAGATTATATATTTTTTTAGCTTTCTGTTGTCTAAACCTGGGGTTCGTCTTATAGTCCAGAAAATATGATAAAATTATTAAAATTTACTTGTACACCTTTGGGGGCAATTTTTTTAAATTATTGTACTTATTGTAAACATAAAAATGTTTTTTTTTTCAATTGGTCTTTATTAAAACATTTTGAACCCATTTCTCTGCACAGACTTGAGTTTCTCTAGTAGCAAGCTCTTAATTTTCAGTCTGCTCCATCAGGCAGCTCAGCTGACGGCTCCTTATCTCTGACCACCTAAACCGTATAGCTCAACTGTTATCTGACTGATATGGCTACTTTCACACTGGCGTTTTGGCTTTCCGTTTCTGAGATCCGTTCAGGGCTCTCACACGCGGTCCAAAACGGATCAGTTTTGCCCTAATGCATTCTGAATGGAAAAGGATCCGCTCAGAATGCATCAGTTTGCCTCCGATCAGTCTCCATTCCGCTCTAGGGGCGGACACCAAAACGCTGCCTGCAGCGCTTTGCTGTCCGCTTGACGAAACTGAGCCAAATGGAGCCGTTTTCACTGGCACAATAGAAAACGGATCTGTCTCCCATTGACTTTCATGGAGTCCATGACGGATCCGTCTTGGCTATGTTACAGATTATACAAACGGATCCGTTCATAATGGATGCATGCGGTTGTATTATTGTTACGGATCAGTTTTTGCAGATCCATGATGGATCCGCCCAAAACGAGAGTGTGAAAGTAGCCTTAGAATGTGGCTAAAATAAGTGTTTATGACCTCTCAGTAATTTAGAGACAAGTTTTTT
The DNA here is from genome assembly GCF_014858855.1 of Bufo gargarizans. Classification (NCBI taxonomy): domain Eukaryota; kingdom Metazoa; phylum Chordata; class Amphibia; order Anura; family Bufonidae; genus Bufo; species Bufo gargarizans. Next base: position 389,317,236 of record NC_058085.1, read on the forward strand.
AGATGACCTGGCACAAAGTGAAAGTACGATTCACACAGCTAGACAAACAGTTAACCCTTTGTGACAGAATGGCTCAGTATTTTTAACCACTTCCCATCTGGGCCATTTGCCCCCTTCCTGACCAGGCCTAATTTTGCAAAACTGACATATCTCACTTTATGTGGTAATAACTTTGGAACGCCTTTACTTATCCAAGTCATTCAGAGATTGTTTTCTCGTGACACATTGTACTTCATGATAGTCATAAATTTGAGTCAATATATTTCACCTTTATTTATGAAAAAATCCCAAATTTACCCAAAATTTTGAAAAATTAGCAATTTTCTAAATTTCTATTTCTCTGCTTTTAAAACAGAAAGTGATACCTCATAAAATATTTATTACTTAACATTACCCATATGTCTACTTTATGTTGGCATCATTTTGGAAATGTCATTTTATTTTTTTAGGACGTTAGAAGGCTTAGAAGTTTAGAAGCAATTCTTAAAATTTTTAGAAAAATTGCCAAAACCCACTTTTTAAGGACCAGTTCAGGTCTGAAGTCACTTTGTGACTACATAGTGGATACCCCCATAAATGACCCCATTGTAGAAACTACACCCCTCAAGTTACTTAAAACCGATTTTACAAACTTTGTTAACCCTTTAGGTGTTCCATAAGAATTAAAGGAAAATGGAGATCAAATTTTTTAATTTCACTTTTTTGGCAGATTTTCCATTTTAATCAAATTTTTTCTTTAACAAATCGATGGTTAACAGCCAAACAAAACTCAATATTTATTACTCTGATTCTGCGGTTTACAGAAACACCCCACATGTGGTCGTAAACTGCTGTATGGGCACACGGCAGGGCGCAGAAGAAAAGGAACCCCCTGATGCACCCTTACAGTAGAAACTCCCAAGAAGTGATACCATTTTGGAAACTAGGGGATAAGGTGCCAGTTTAATTGCTACTATTTTTGGGTACATATGATTTTTTGATCATTCATTATAACACTTTATGGGGCAAGGTGACCAAAAAATGGGTTGTTTTAGCACAGTTTCTATTTATTTATTTTTACAGCGTTCACCTGAGGGGTTCAGTCAAGTGACATTTTTATAGAGCAGATTGTTACGGACATGGCGATACCTACTATGTATACTTTTTCTTTTTTTATTAAAGTTTTACACAATAATAGCATTTTTGAAACAAAAAAATTATGTTTTAATGTGTCCATGTTCTGAGAGCTATAGTTTTTTTATTTTTTGAGAGATTTTCTTATGTAGAGGCTCATTTTTTGCAGGATGAGGTGACGGTTTTATAGGTACCATTTAGTGGGACATACACATTTTTGATCACTTAGTGTTGCAGTTTTTGTGATGTAAGGTGACAAAAATTGCTTGTTTTGACACAGTTTTTTTTTTTTTTTTTTACCGTGTTCACCCGAGGGGTTAGGTTATGTGATATTTTTATAGAGCTGGTTTTTACGGATGCGGCAATACCTAATATGTATACTTTTTTTTATTTGTTTCACTTTAACACAATAATAGCATTTTTGAAACAAAAAAATCATGTTTTAATGTGTCCATGTTCTGAGAGCTATAGTTTTTTTTATTTTTTGAGAGATTTTCTTATGTAGGGGCTAATTTTTTGCGGGGTGAGGTGACGGTTTTATTGCTAATATTTTGTGGGACATATGCGTTTTTGATCACTTGGTGTTGCACTTTTTGTGATGTAAGGTGACAAAAATTGCTCGTTTTGACACAGTTTTTTTTTTTTTTTTTTACGGTGTTCACCCGAGGGGTTAGGTCATGTGATATTTTTATAGAGCTGGTTTTTACGGATGCGGCAATACCTAATATGTCTATTTTATTTTATTCTTTCTATTTTTAACATTTTTTTTTTTTTCCTTACTTGGGGAATTTTTTTTTTTACATGTGAAACCTTTTTTTTATTTTTATTTTTCTACACTTTATTTTTTTATTTTACACTTTTCGTCCCCCATAAGGTCATACAAGACCTCTGGGGGACATTTACTTCACTTTTTTTTTTTTTTTTTCACAGTTGATTTCTCCTGAGATAGTAGCCCCAGTTACAGAAGAAATGCACCCCCCAGAGAGGCTGTACAACGCTGTACAGCCTCAGTGCAGGGCTGATCGAGGTCTCTGTAAGACCTCACACAGCTCCTGCACTCTCCGGTCCCGGCGGTCACATGACCGCCGGGCCGGAACAGGAAGCGCATAGCGCTTCCTGCTCTGCATACACAGCGCTCGGTGAGCACTGTGTATGCAGCGATCCAGAAGGCAGGGACACCTGGGAACTGTCCCTGCCTTATCTCTGGGTTGCCCTGCTGTCACTGACAGCGGGCAACCCGATCAGCAGCTGCACGATTAGCGTGCAGCTGCAGTTTCTGAACGGACGTTTTAAAACGTCCATTCAGAAATAGAGATCCACCTCCCGGACGTTTATATCCTATGGGCGGACGGGAGGTGGTTAATAAAGACCAATTGAAAAAATTATTTTTAGCCCAAAATGAGTAAAATGCAATCATCAAAAAAAATTGCCCTCGAAGATGTACATAGCCTTTATTTACTAAAATAGAAACATCAGGAGAGCTGACAGGTTCCTCACTTCTTATATCTCAATTAGGCACCAGGGTAAAATTTATAGAGTAAAAATGACAAATTTTATTTAAAAAATAAATCAACAGCAAGATTAGAGAAAGGTTAAAAGAGGGAAGAGAACGCAGGGAAGGGAACTCTGTATTCCCACTTCCAGCCAGTATGACCAGTTGAACAGTACTGGTATTTGTTTTCAGTAGATGAAAAATAATGCAATTATCAAGGTAAATAAAATCCATTTAAAAGCAGAAAACACTATAAAAGCTAATAATCCTGAGAAATCTGCAGGAAGAGATAAGCGTCGCTCGTGTGACAGAGGCCGGAGCGAAACATTTATAATCACATGTAATGAAGATGTAATAAGAGAGAGTCGTTATAAAGAGGAGCGATCTAGTAAATTGTCAGGGGAAATGACAGGTAATGGAGGTGCAGAATGTATCACAGGTAATTACATGCCACATCATAGCACACACTATACCCACCTATCACTCCCATCTTCCGCTTCTGTCAATCAATGTCCATAAATTGCTACATTAAAAAGAACAAAAAACAGGAAACCTCTATCTTACAGCCCAGAGGAAAACGAGGTATAAATGCGCTCAGCATACAGTAGGACTACAGCGTGGCAAAGGCATGTACATCACTGGGGGCCCCCGATGGCCCAATTAAAAAAAACACCAAATAACTCTAAATAACGATTGCTCTCAAACAGTGTCGGACTGGGGTACCTAGGGACCACCAGTAAAATGTATTTTGGGGGCCCATTGTACAGATACATTCAAATATAATAAATAATCTAACAAGTTTTTTATATGAACATAGGCTGGCTGAGGTGCTGTACATTAAATATATGTATGTAGTGTACTAAATCTAATGTGTTATGTGCCACTTGTGCAGCGGGTGGGAGACTAGGGGCCCACCTTGCTCAGGGGCCCACCGGGGGATTCCCCTGTACCCCTGTGGGCCAGTCCGAGCCTGCTCACAAAATCATCAGGTTTTCAGATGTTTGAGATTTTATTTCCCATGTAGAGCAAACACCTGAAGTTGCATCATGACTGGAGTCTAATCTGAGACTGGGGGGTTTGATCTGAGGCTGGGGGTCTGATCTGAGGCTGGGGGTCTGATCTAAGCCTGAGGAGAGTCTGATAAAGGTCTGATCTGAAGCTGCGGGGGTCTGATCTGAGGCTGTGAAGTCTTATGGGGTCTGATTTGAGGCTGGGGGGTGTTATGGGGTCTGATCGGAGGCTGGGGGGTCTGATGGGGTCTGATTTGAGGCTGGGGGGTGTTATGGGGTCTGATCGGAGGCTGGGGGGTCTGAAGGGGTCTAATATGAGGCTGGTGGTCTGATGGGAGTCTGATCTGAGGCTGGGGGGTCTGATGGGTGTCTGGTCTGAGGCTGTGGGGTCTGGTCTGAGGCTGGGGGGTCTGGTCTGAGGCTGGGGTCTGATCTAAGCCTGAGGAGAGTCTGATAAAGGTCTGATCTGAGGCTGGGAGGTCTGAGTGTGGTCTTATCTGAGACTAGGGGGTCTGATCGGAGGCTGGGGGGTCTGATCTGAAGCTGCGGGGGTCTGATCTGAGGCTGTGAAGTCTTATGGGGTCTGATTTGAGGCTGGGGGGTGTTATAGGGTCTGATCGGAGGCTGGGGGGTCTGATGGGGTCTGATTTGAGGCTGGGGGGTGTTATGGGGTCTGATCGGAGGCTGGGGGTCTGAAGGGGTCTAATATGAGGCTGGTGGTCTGATGGGAGTCTGATCTGAGGCTGGGGGGTCTGATGGGTGTCTGGTCTGAGGCTGTGGGGTCTGTTCTGAGGCTGGGGGGTCTGGTCTGAGGCTGGGGGTCTGATTGGGGTCTGATCTGAGGCTGATGTAGCCTGGGAGGCCTGATAGGAGGCTGATGGAGGTGAGGTGTAGATCTGAGGCTGAGAAAGAGACAAAGGCAGAGACAGTTGCGAAGGAAGAGGCAGGGACAGTGGCAGAGTGAAAGCTGTGTGACCCCCTCTCTGGACCCCCCTGGGCTGAGCTTGGCTGCCATTATTGCCAAATAAAGAACTAAATACAAAACATTCTGAACTTAAAAATTAGACTGCTGTGTTTGGCAGCTGTACTATATGTAATAAATATAGTGCCGACACCTTTTTGTGCTGCAAAAATACAGCGCTCTAGATTTTTTTTAAATTGAACTGCAATTTATGTAATTTACTAAGTCAATTATATGTTAGACCTAATGTAGCAGTCACATTTTTTATTTGAGAATTTTGTATGGTCCGTGAACGATGTTACAAATATCCAAATGGCCCTCGGCAGCAAAAAGGTTCCCCACCCCTGCCCTAGTGGATGCTTTAAGGGGTGGCCTAAAAAAAAACAGTGCCACGTGCTGTTTGTAATTTTTCTTACTTCTTTGTCAGTAACATCACTGAGGTGCTCACACATGCTCAGTTCCATCCTTCAACTGCCACCAGCCATATCTACAATTAGAAGCTGTAACAGTTACAGGGAGAGAAATCTGCAGCAGGAAAGACATGCCCCCTGAACTGTGATAGGGAGAGAGCTGCAGCAGAAAGGGCACACCCTCTGAACTCTGATGGGGAGAGGTATGCAGCAGAAAGGGCACACCCTCTGAACTCTGATGGGGAGAAATCTGCAGCAGAAAGGGCACACCCTCTGAACTCTGATGGGGAGATAGCTACAGCAGAAAGGACATGCCCCCTGAACTGTGATAGGGAGAGAGCTGCAGCAGAAAGGGCACACCCTCTGAACTCTGATGGGGAGAGAGCTTCAGCAGAAGGGACACATCCTCTGAACTCTGATGGAGAGAGAGCTGCGGCAGAAAGGACACACCCTCTGAACTCTGATGGGGAGAGAGCTGCAGCAGAAAGGACACACCCTCTGAACTCTGATGGGGAGAGAGCTGCAGCAGAAAGGAGATGCCCCCTGAGATGTGATAAGGAGATAGCACAGCAGAAAGGACATGCCTCCGAACTGTGATAAGGATAGAGCTGCAGCTGAAAGGACATGTTCCCTGAGCGGTGACATGGAGAGAGCTGAAGCAGGAAGGACATACCCACCCCCCGAGCTGTGATAGGGTGAGAGCTGCAGCAAAAAGACACGCCCTGCCCATGAGCTGTGATAGGGAGAGCGGTGCAGTAGACAAGAAACACGCCCAGAGCTGTGATAGGTAGGAAGGTGCAGCACATTGGACACTACCAGCTTGAAATAAATCCATCAGAGCAATGAATGGGGAGCTCCCTGGACCCATGTGAGGTGCAGGGCTGGTTCTAGATTTTATATACAGGAATTGTCATGTCCTATATGATGTCTGACTTTTATATTTTACATTAATCATGGAGTAACCCCTTAAAGGTAGCCAATACCTAGCCCTGGGTCAGGGTGGTACCAGAGGATCCTCCGATGAGTCCATGCTCGGACATAATAATGAATCTCAAAGGTCCAACATTAAGGGCTCCCACCTGGAGCCAATCGCTTGTCACTAGCGTCTATTTCTTATTAAATGATTCACAAATAACCACAGTTAGATCTTTCCTGATGATACCGGCTCTATGTACAATGATAACAACCAAGATTATGATGCCCCTAAAAGTCACATGTCCTGTATAGATGGAGGATGACCCCTCAGAATGATCTACTCTGATCAGGGACAGGCTGCCCATAGACCCTACAGGCAAACCACCCAAACCCTCCTCACAGCTCCTGGGTATATAATGATCTGATTATCTAAGCATTAATTAATGCTAGGAGCATCAGGTACTTATGCACCTGGCTGGCAGCCACAGGTCCCCCTGAATTCAACTGTATCATCGTCCTCTGGACAGTGTTACAGTGGAATACTGTGGTAAAGGTGACATTATTTCATGCTGCACTGTGGCAATTGGTTCTGCAGGGGCAGTGTATTGGGCTGCACTGTGGTATTTTGTTCTGCAGGGGGCGGTATTTTGGGCTGCACTGTGGCAATTGGTTCTGCAGGGGCAGTGTTTTGGGCTGCACTGTGGTATTTGGTTCTGCAGGGGCGGTATTTTGGGCTGCACTGTGGTATTTGTTTCTGCAGGGGCTGTATTCCGGGCTGCACTGTGGTATTTGGTTCTGCAGGGGCGGTATTTCGGGCTGCACTGTAGTATTTGGTTCTGCAGGGGCAGTATTTTGGGCTGCACTGTGGTATTTGGTTCTGCAGGGGCAGTATTTCGGGCTGCACTGTAGTATTTGGTTCTGCAGGGGCAGTATTTTGGGCTGCACTGTGGTATTTGGTTCTGCAGGGGCAGTATTTTGGGCTGAACTGTGGTATTTGGTTCTGCAGGGGCAGTAAATTTCACTGCACTGTGGCAATTGGTTCTGCAGGGGCAGTATTTTGGGCTGCACTGTGGTATTTGGTTCTGCAGGGGCAGTATTTTGGGCTGCACTGTGGTATTTGGTTCTGCAGGGGCAGTATTTTGGGCTGCACTGTGGTATTTGGTTCTGCAGGGGCAGTATTTTGTGCTGCACTGTGGTATTTGGTTCTGCAGGGGCAGTATTTTGGGCTGCACTGTGGAATTTGGTTCTGCAGGGGCTGTATTTTGGGCTGCACTGTGGTATTTGGTTCTGCAGGGGCAGTATTTTGGGCTGCACTGTGGTATTTGGTTCTGCAGGGGCAGTATTTTGGGCTGCACTGTGGTATTTGGTTCTGCAGGGGTGGTATTTTGGGCTGCACTGTGGAATTTGGTTCTGCAGGGGCTGTATTTTGGGCTGCACTGTGGTATTTGGTTCTGCAGGGGCAGTATTTTGGGCTGCACTGTGGAATTTGGTTCTGCAGGGGCTGTATTTCGGGCTGCACTGTGGTATTTGGTTCTGCAGGGGTGGTATTTCGGGCTGCACTGTGGTATTTGGTTCTGCAGGGGCTGTATTCCGGGCTGCACTGTGGTATTTGGTTCTGCAGGGGTGGTATTTTGGGCTGCACTGTGGTATTTGGTTCTGCAGGGGCAGTATTTTGGGCTGCACTGTGGTATTTGGTTCTGTAGGGGCAGTAAATTTAGCTGCACTGTGGCAATTGGTTCTGCAGGGGCAGTATTTTGGGCTGCACTGTGGTACTTGGTTCTGCACTACAGTACTGCAGTCCCCGACTACTTCTGTTGCCCCACCTTCTGTCAATTTGGACTAACCTACACTTTTAGTTTTTTTTTTCCAGGGCCACTTTAAGTTCCCAGTCCGCCCATGCCTCTGAGGGGCCCAAGTAACCCAGCCTGACAGTGGCCAGTCCCTTCTCACCTGGGACCCCTTCTTGTCTCTATGGTGGGCAGGTTACATGATACAAACGAATACAGTGTAACATCTGCAGTATTCTGATCTGGTTTGTCTCTTCTCACTTTTTCTTAATGCGGCAATTACCATTTACCACATGTCATGATGCACCTGTCCATAACTTGTCTTATCGCCAAGGCTTTACACGTGAAGATATAATAATTACACACCATATACCCTGACATCTCAGAGCGCTGATTATCGGATCAGGGAGATTACACTAATTGTAGGTCTTATCCGATGATTGTCAGTCAAATAAAAATAATTGCTACAGAGATTTTCTGTTGTAGATTGCCATAGAAATTATACTCAACTGTTCAGTATCACCGCTGAAGACAATCAATATGGCCGCCAATACATCGCCCAAAGAGGGTCCCACATAGCGCTGTATCTATCTATCTATATCATATCTATCTAAAAAATGCAAAAAGGCAGCACTCTCCAATAATGAAAAAAGAAACAAATGTTTATTCATGTACATGGGTGAATAAACTTTTGTTTCTTTTTTCATTATTGGTGAGTTCTGCCTTTTTGCATTTTTTACTTTTTTGGCAATAGTCTAGCCCCATTTGGCTTGCACCTCAGTTCTCTCTTCTTTTGTTTATTCTGGTGCTGCCAATTTTCTACTTTTTTTATCTATCGATCTATCTATATATATCTGGCAGCACTACATCCAACTTGAACAAAAAGGATGCACACCCGAAAGGACTAGACTATTGCCCAATACACAAAGTAGCAAAAAGGCAGCACTCCAAAATCAGTAAAAAATTAAGAAAATGCTTTTATTCACCCATGTGGATACAAGACGTTTCGGCTCAACACTAGAGCCTTTCTCAAGCAGTTACACATGTGAACAGATCATATACAGTCATGTGAAAAAATTAGGACACCCTTTGAAAGCATGTGGTTTTTTGTAACATTTTTAATAAAAGGTTATTTCATCTCCGTTTCAACAATACAGAGAGATTAAAGTAATCCGACTAAACAAAGAAAACTGAAGAAAAGTCTTTTCAAGATCTTCTGTAAATGTCATTCTACAAAAATGCCTATTCTAACTGAGGAAAAAGATAGGACACCCTTGCCCCTAATAGCGAGTGTTACCTCCTTTGGCTGAAATAACTGCAGTGAGACGGTTCTTGTAGCCATCTACCAGTCTTCGACATCGGTCTGAGGAAATTTTACCCCACTCCTCAATGCAGAACTTTTTCAGCTGTGAGATGTTTGAGGGGTTTCTTGCACGTACAGCCCTTTTCAAGTCACCCCACAGCATCTCAATGGGATTCAAATCTGGACTTTGACTTGGCCATTCCAGGACTCTCCATTTCTTCTTTTTCAGCCAATCTTTGGTTGATTTACTAGTATGTTTTGGGTCATTGTCATGTTGCATGGTCCAGTTCCGCTTCAGCTTTAATTTTCTAACTGATGGTCTCACATGTTCTTCAAGCACCTTCTGATACACAGTAGAATTCATCGTGGATTCTATGATGGTGAGCTGACCAGGTCCTGCTGCAGCAAAGCAGCCCCAAACCATGACACTTCCACCTCCATGCTTCACAGTTGGTATGAGGTTCTTTTCTTGGAATGCTGTGTTTGGTTTACGCCAAACATGTCCTCTGCTGTTGTGTCCAAATAATTCAATTTTGGACTCATCTGTCCAAAGAACATTATTCCAGAAGTCCTGGTCTTTGTCAACTTTATCTCTGGCAAATGTCAGTCTGGCCTCGATGTTTCTCTTGGAAAGCAAAGGTTTCCTCCTTGCACACCTCCCATGCAAGTTAAACTTGTACAGTCTCTTTCTGATTGTAGAGGCATGTACTTCTACATCAACAGTAGCCAGAGCCTGCTGTAGTTCTCGAGATGACACTTTAGGGTTTTTGGAGACCTCTTTTAGCATCTTGCGGTCTGCTCTTGGGGTGAACTTGCTGGGGCGACCAGTCCTGGGCATGTTGGCAGTTGTTTTGAAAGCCCTCCACTTGTAGACTATCTTCCGGACAGTGGAATGGCTGATTTCAAAATCTTTTGAGATCTTTTTAAATCCCTTCCCAGACTCATAGGCTGCTACAATCTTTTTTCTGAAGTCCTCTGACAGCTCTTTTGCTCTCACCATGGTGCTCACTCTCACTTCAACAGTCAGGAGCACACCAAACTAAATGTCTGAGGTTTAAATAGGGCAAGCCTCATTCAACATGCAGAGTAACGATCTACTAATTATGTGCACCTGGTGTGATATACCTGTGTGAGATCTGAGCCAATTTAAGAGGGAATACATGTGAGGGTGTCCTATCTTTTTCCTCAGTTAGAATAGGCATTTTTGTAGAATGACATTTACAGAAGATCTTGAAAAGACTTTTCTTCAGTTTTCTTTGTTTAGTTGGATTACTTTAATCTCTCTGTATTGTTGAAACGGAGATGAAATAACCTTTTATTAAAAATGTTACAAAAAACCACATGCTTTCAAAGGGTGTCCTAATTTTTTCACATGACTGTATATATATATATATATATATATATATATAGAAAGTGCATGTGCAATGAATCATGAATCAATATACATAATTAAACAAAAACAAAACAAACATAAAGTGCTAAAAGTGACATAAAAAGTGCATGGTGTCATAGTACATCATAATGTATTCATACAATTGTGGTAGGAGCTAATCGAGGAACAGAGTAGGCATGCATATGTACTGCCCTGAACCAACTGGCTGGAGTGTGCCCAGTGCCAGTGACGAGGTAAGGCCTAGATAAGTGGGCCACCCAGGAGGAGTGAATGAAAAAGGGGATGGGAGGGAGGGGCAAAGAACGGGCGCCCTCCTGCTTGTACCAGGGGATTTAAATAGAGTAAGTCGCTCCACCCACAATTGCAGGCTGCACGCAGCCTTAACAATTTGTGGTAGGAGCTAATCGAGGAACAGAGTAGGCATGCCTATGTACTGCCCTGAACCAACTGGCTGGAGTGTGCCCGGTGCCAGTGACGAGGTAAGGCCAAGATAAGTGGGCAAAGAGAACCGGCCCGGAGTAGGGTGCAATGTATTTATTGGAGCATCATGGAACCCATAAAGCCCAAAGAACGAAAGGCTTAGGCAATCTCAAATGGCGGATTGGGAATGTACCTTGCGTAGCAGGACGACCGCTAACGACCCACCTTGCGGATGACGTGCTGGTACCTGATGGCTGGATGCTGCGGAAGCGGCCCCTACGCGAGAGGAGTGCCCGGATACCGTGCTAGGGTTGAACCCCAACCCTGCCGCCAGGGTGCGGATATTGGAGACAAACTGGGCCGAAGAAGGGGGGCTACCGTTAATCGGGAGCAACGGGTCGTCTAACGCGGGAGACTGGAGTGAGGCCAGAAGCTCTTGGAGCGCCTTGACGGGACACCAACAGTTGGCCGTGGGGAAGAACTCTACCTCCGTGGGAGGACCAGCCTGATTGGACTTGGTGGCTGGGATGGACAGTATAAAATGGACCGAATGCCAGGCGAGATGTCGCCTGAGCAGGGTCGCTCGGTTGACCGTGCCACAGGTGAACTCCCCGGGTCTAAGAACCCATAGAACCCTAGGTACATGGCTGCTTTGGTGATGATGCTTGCTGAGTGCCCAAAAGGGAGACCGTCTAGGGCTACGGACAATCTGCGGAAAAGCTCGCCTGACACTGGTTGCCTACGCACCTGGACCGCCGCGCTAACCCTGAGGGTGGCTTGATGGCCTAATACGAAAAAGGATTTGCCAGAGGAGTCGCCGAGCATCCGATGGTGTTGAATGTCGGCCAAATACAGCTTGATGGTGTTAAATGACAGGTGGCGGTGCGTGTGGCAATGGGCTATACAGCCATGAAAAACGTGACCACGTCCACCTCCCCCCGAGGATGTTTTTTTTTTTTTTTTTTTTTTTTTTTTTGAGATTGAGCAAAACCATGACGTAGCAATGAACAGGCGAATGCCGCTTGAGTGGGAGCAGAGTACAATACCTGATGTAACAACAATTGTCGAGATAATGGATGACCATGTCCAAACCCCCGTGATGAACCCGGATCCAATGCAATCAGGGATTCAAACATGCGGAACCGGAACCGGGTAAACAGGAACCACTGGATACTGCTGGAAAACCCCGAGCGTTTCAGGCAAATATATCGGATCCTGAGTGATTCAGGCAAATGTGTACCACCAGTGGGAAAAGACCTGAGCAATTCAGGCAACTGCGTACAACCTGTGGGACAAAAGACCTGAGCGATTCAGGCAAATGCGAACAACCTGTGGGAAAAAGAGCTGAGTGATTCAGGCAAATGCGAACACCTGCGGGAAAAAGACCTGAGCGAATCAGGCAAATGCGAACAACCTGTGGGAAAAAAGACCTGAGCGATTCAGGGAATACGTAACCTGAGTGAATCAAGAAAATACACACAACCTGGCAATACCGTCAACCTGAAAGACAGGAAAATACAAAACCTGAGTGATTCAGGGAAATACGTAACCTGGGTGAATCAGGAAAAACATACCGCCTGGAAATACCGGCAACCTGAAGACAGGAAATACAAACCTGAGCGATTCAGGGAAATACCTGACCTGAGCGATTCAGGGAAATACGTAAAACCCGAGTGACTTGGGCCCATACATAAACCTGAGCGATCCAGAAACATGAACCCGGGCGATTCTGGAAACATAAACCCGATTGATTCAGGTGAACACATGAACCCGAGCGATTCAGGGAAATGCATGAACCCGAGCGATCCAGGAAACACGTAAAACCTGTGCGACTCCGAGGAATTAGACCTGGGTGAATGGGTAAATACGTGAATTTTGGGCTAATCTGGGAAATACATGAAACCTAAGAATCAGAAGGAAACAGGAACGAACATGGTATAGAAAGGATCACAACCTAACCGAATCAACGGACAGCAGGAGTGCCCGAGCATGGAGGAGCCCTGCGACACAATTGAGGATGGATCGAAATTCCGGTGGCCTGAGGCCCTGCTCCCATGAAAAATAAGCTTGCGTTGGCACGAGACCCGGAGAGAGGTGTGATCTGGTGGCACTGGAAAGAGGCGACGGAGAACCAGGATGCAGCCTGGGCGCCATGGCCAACTGCTGGGGGACCCTGGACAGCCAGAATAAGAGCCCGAAGTTGCGCCGCATGCAACAAACCTGCGGAAAACAGGAATCTGGACACGAGTCGGGTAACCAGGAACCAGCCGGACGCTGCTGAACAAACCCCCGAGCGTTACAGGCTGATGCATGGAACCCGCGTAATTCGGGCGATAAACTGAATCCTGAGCGGTTCAGGCAACATGGAATCCTACGCAAAGCAGGCAATTACATACACCTTCATAAGGAGGACGGACACCTGGGTGGGTCGGGCAGTACCTTGAACCTGGTTGGACCTGGCCACTACCTACCCACTGGGAGACCAGGGAAAAACAGAAGCCTGGGCGAATCAGGCCAACCTGACCTGAGTGAATCAGGGGAATACATAACCAGACTGTTCAGGAAAATATGCAACCTGGGAAACAACCGACCTGGAAGAGGTAGGAAAAACAAAACTCGAATCAGGGAGAACATGGCACCTGAGTGATTCAGGGAATACATGACACCTGAGCGAATCAGGGAACACACAAGACCCGAGCGATTCAGGGAACACACAAGACCTGAGCGATTCAGGGAACACACAAGACCTGAGCGATTCAGGGAACACACAAGACCTGAGCGATTCAGGGAACACACAAAACCTGAGCGATTCAGGGAACATTACCCCTAAGTGACTAAGGGGAGGCATAACACCAGAGCAATTCAGGGGACCTGACCCCTGAGTCACTTAGGGGAGACATGACACAAGCAATTTTTGGGAACATGACACCTGTGAATTGAAGAAAACATAACCCTGAGTGATTCAGAGAAGACATGGCACATGCAATTCTTGGGTAAATGACACCTGCAATTTGGAGAAAACATAATCCTGAGCGATTCAGGGAAGACATGACACATGCGATTTTGGGAACATGACACCTGTGATTTGGAGAAAAACACGACGCTTGAGCGAATCAGGGAAGACAAACCTGAATGATTCTGGGAAGACATGACCTGCGATTCCGGGAACATGACACCTGTGACTCGGGGAAAAACATGACACCTGAAGACATAACACTTGAGTGGTTTAGGGGAGACATAACACATGAGCGATCAGGGGAGACATAACACATGAGCGATCCGAGGAGACATAACACATGAGCGATCCGAGGAGACATAACACATGAGCGATCCGAGGAGACATAACACATGAGCGATCCGAGGAGCCATACCACCTGAGCGATTCAGGGAAGACATTACACCTGAGCGATCCGAGGAGCCATACTACCTGAGCGATTAAGGGAAGACATTACACCTGAGCGCTTCAGGGAAGACATTACACCTGAGCGATTCAGGGAAGACATTACACCTGAGCGATTCAGGGAAGACATTACACCTGAGCGATTCAGGGAAGACATTACACCTGGGCGACTCTAGGGAAGACATTACACCTGGGCGACTCTAGGGAAGACATTACCCTAAGCGATTCAGGGAACATAAGACACCCGGTGGTTACAGGGACGACATAACATCAGAGCGGATCGGGGAACAAGTGACACCTGAGCGGTATCAGGAATGACATCACACCTGAGCGATTCAGGGAAGACGGGACCCCTGGGCAATTTTAGGGCAGCCGTAATCCTGAGAGGTTCAGGGAACCTGGCCCCTGAATTCAAGGAATACCACAGCCCCCAGCCCCCAGGGGGTGAAGATTTATAAACGTAATAGCGTGATTGGCATAGGAGCCCAGGGTGACCAGGGCCTGCACCTGGCAGTAAATCACAATCCTCCTTCTTCTCAGCAGTCTGGGGGTTAAGGGCAGCAGGCCAACAGCCAGGCAGCCAGCGACTCGCCCGCACGGAGAAGCGGCGCCCACTGCAGACAGGGCGGCAGTGCTGCTAGTCCTGCAGTCCGGGACCCCCGCGCTGGGTAAGACAATCAGGAAGAAGGCATGACTGCCACAGTGCCAACCTTCCCTGGCAGCCACAACAACCCAAAACTGGTCAACAGATGACTTAACCATAGTGCCGCTTGCAGGCGTCTGCAAGGTCTTGCAGTATAGAGCCTACAACAACGGCCCCAACATTCACACCTGCGGCGCCGCCCCCGCCTGCCCCCCTTTTTTCCGGGCCGCGCCGCACCAACTTGCGGCGCATGCGCCGGAGGTGCCCGGTACCTGGAGGGGGGAGGCGACTGGGCGATGCATGCTCCGGCAGCCGGCGTGAGGCAGGGGGCCTGGCGTGGAGCTACCGGCCGGGCTGTGAATCGGTGTAACACGAGGTGCCGGTGGCAGGTGGCAGATACTCTGCTAGGCTGCAGGGAGAGAAGCGGGGGTGCGTCCGTACTGCCAACAGGGCTCGGCTACCCAGCCGGGACCAGCTTACCGGAGGCGCCGTGATCTGGATTCCACCGGAAGTGACGTCACAACAGGTATCGAAACCGGAAGTGACGTCACGGACGGGCGGAACAGCAAAGAACGGGCGCCCTCCTGCTTGGACCAGGGGGTTTAAATAGGGTAAGTCGCTCCACCCACAATTGCAGGCTGCACGCAGCCTTAACTATTTGTGCACATAACTATCATATCCCTATACATAATACAGTGCGTACACCAAATCACATACCACCATGATTAATATGCATTACAAAATATGATTATACCTGTATATTTCATATGCAAATTGTTATTCAATAAATAGATCAAAAGATTAGGCTCACCAGGGGACAAACAACATATGTGCACGCCGATGGACGGCGTTCACCTGGTGCCAATGTGCATGTCAAGGAAAAATTTGAGGAGGCGGAGAAAAGCCAAAAGTGAATTGAGCATGTCTGACATGCACTCAGCCACTCTGGAATGGGTGGTAGCCATCTTGGAAAAGGGAAAACAAAAAGGCAAAATGTTCTATAGTCAATATAATCACTGACAAGCGCCCTAGCTATTACTATGGCACCAACACCTTATTGAAAAAGGGCAATGTCACGGCTTGGTGGTAGTTTGCCCTGACACCTTTGCCACGCATGATGGTTGCCGGTGGCAACCTGTTGTTTGTTATGCATGCGTGTGCACTTCCCCTTTAAAGCTATTTCCCTTCCAATTTCTGGTGTGTATGGAGTTAAGGTGCGTGCATGGTGGAGCTGCGTGTGGCCTCTTGGCTCTTATTGTTCTGAGTTGTTAGCCTGAGGTCATATTGTCTTCAGTGTCTTGAGGAGCTGGTGCTTTTCCATCTGCCCAGTCCTTGAGGGCCACCTGATGTCTTCTTATGTCACCCCTTTGTTTCTGTTGATGTCACCCCTTTGTTTCTGTTGCTGTTTCACTACCTCATTTGTTGAATGTTTGGTGTGGGTTTATGTTTGGGGTTTGTTGTTATATCTGGTTTGGCGTTTCATGTCTGGCCTGTTTGGTGTTTCAGGTCAGCATAGATGCCAGACATATCCTTTGTATGTCCTTTCCTTCGGAAGGGGGTCCCTGGAGGGCGAACTACAAGAAGCTCGGCCTGGTGCTGCCATGGTTCATGCCTCATGGTGGTCCAGGTTGTTTCTACTGGATTCTGTGTTTGGTGTTTGTGCTGGGTCCTGCCTGGTGTGTGTGTTTGGGCCTCTGCGCATTTCCAGTATCCAGCGGTAGCGGCGTGGACGTCTCGAGTTCCTGTTGCAGCTATTTCAGGTAGGTGTCCATGTTGGTTCTGTTGGCAGTGGTGTTTTCTGCCTCTGGACATTTACCTGTTATGTCATACGCTGCTGGCTGCTTTCTTCCCATTTGTTGCTAGGCCTGTTGGAGACTCCGGTTCCTCCGTGTCATGGAGGAATCGGTTGTCTCCACCTTCTGACGCCATATTGCAGGGACTGTTAGGGTCAGTAGGGCCCAGGTTCGAGAGTATGAGCCCCCCTACCATCGAGGGTGGCTCATACTATCGAACCTGGGCCCTACTGACCCTAACGGTCCCTGCAATATGGCGTCAGAGGGTGGAGACACAGAATCCAGTAGAAACAACCTGGACCACCATGAGGCATGAACCATGGCAGCACCAGGCCGATCTGCTTGTAGTTCCCCCTCCGGGGAACTCTAGGGACCCCCTTTCGGAGGAAAGGACATATAAAGGATATGTCTGGCTTCCATGCTGACCTGAAACACCAAACAGGCCAGACATGAAACACCAAACCAGACATAACAACAAACCCCAAACATAAGCCCACACCAAGCATACAAGTGAGGTAGGGAAACAGCAGAAAAATAAAGGGGTGACATAAGAAGACATCAGGTTACATCGATGTCCCATAAGGTAGCCCTCAAGGACTGGGCAGATGGAAAAGCACCAGCTCCTCAAGACACTGAAGACAATATGACCTCAGGCTCACAACTCAGAGCAATAAGAGCCAAGAGGCCACACGCAGCTCCACCTTGCACACACCTTAACGGCCATACACACCAGAAATGGGAAGGGAAACAGCCTTAAAGGGGAAGTGCATAACAAACAACACATTGCCACTGGCAACCATCATGCGCGGCGAAAGTGTCACGGCAAACTACCACCAAGCCGTGACAGGCAAACATGCTTATAGAGCAATTACAGAGGGCTGGCATATATTAAATTAAACTAAATATAGAAAAGAGACGAGTGTATAGAAAATAATAATGGATACTTAGGTTCTAAAGTCAACCAGAAACAGAGGGGTCTCCTCATTAAAATGGTAATGGTGTGTAAATAATGTGGCATAACTAGAAAAGTGAAGAAAGAGGTCATCACTCCAAAACTGGAGAGACGGCCCCTAACTGTCGGGAAACCAAATGGTTGGACAACCAATCATACTTACATGTGATCGCAAAGAGACGGCCGCTGCAATCTTGATTGAAGATCAAGATCGATTGATTGAAAGTCGGCCGGCGTGGTGACATCATATGTCACAGTGCACGGGATTTTGTGCGATATCTTCAATCAAGATGGCAGCGACGGACTCTCCGCGCTCAAACGGATGAGGTAAGTATGATTTTGTTAATTTATTTATTTTTTTACATTGTAACATTGCTATCAGATGCCGCAATCAGCTATGAACAAGGCATCTGCGGGGTACAATGACGGGGGAAAGGGGGGGCATTCGATTGGAAAATTGATTCGCTACCATGAAGCACGAGGAAATTCAGTTTCATGGCAAATAAAATTTCCCAGAAATTTGGATCGAAGTCCACTTCGTCCAGAGCAATCCGCTCAACACTAATCTAGTCCACAGCCTACTTCCTGCAGGGGCCGGGTCAGGATTATTAACCCTGAAAGATCTATACAGAACTATGTTGGGTGCAATACAATGCATTCAAAACATTACATAATAAGAATTGTTTGCAAGTACCCTGTTCTGGGCTACCGCATATCTAATCTCCTAATATCTCTCACCAGGCCTTTTTTTCTGGCGGAACGCCCCGGAACGGCGTTCCGCCACCTATTTTCTCCGACTCGCCCAGCCCCCCTCATGGGCGTCCGCCTGCCGCCGCAAATTAACCCAGTACTAAGTTAAAATATGTGAACAAGAGAAATCCTCTGCGATACTCTCCGTACTCACAAACTCAGTAGCAGGCAGGCCGGACGGCAGCGTAACTCACTGACGTCACGCGCCTGCTCCGCCTGCTTCATTCATAAAGTGGGAGGAGCAGGCGCGTGACGTCAGTGAGTTGCGCTGCCGCCCGGCCTACCTGCTACGGGAGTTTGTGAGTACAGAGAGGGAGAGGATCGCAGAGGATTTCTCTTGTTTAAAATGCCTATTGCCTACATTAATGCCTCAATATTACAGTGAGCGGGGCCCGGTGTAATAGAATACAGTGACTGCACCGGGCCCCGCTGCCATTACAACACCAGATGCCGGCCCCCAGACCCTGTATTGGGGATCATTACCGCAAAGGGACACTGTTATGGGGGGATCTGTGGATGACACATATATAGCATAAGTTGCTATATATATGTGTCACCCACAGATCCCCCCCCACAACAGTGCCATCCACAGATCCCCACAACAGTGCCATCCACAGAGTCTCCATAACAGTGCCATCCACAGAGCCCCCATAACAGTGCCATCCACAGAGCCCCCATAACAGTGCCATCCACAGAGCCCCTATAACAGTGCCATCCACAGAGCCCCCATAACAGTGCCATCCACAGAGCCTCCATAACAGTGCCATCCACAGAGCCCCCATAACAGTGCCATCCACAGAGCCCCCATAACAGTGCCATCCACAGAGCCCCCATAACAGTGCCATCCACAGAGCCCCATAACAGTGCCATCCACAGAGCCCCCTATAACAGTGCCATCTACAGAGCCCCCATAACAGTGACATCCACAGAGCCCCCATAACAGTGCCATCCACAGACCACCATTAGTTCAAAACCCACCAAAAGCACACCTTTTGGTTCAAAATATTTTTTAATTTGGCTATTCCCCACCCCTCTTGTAATTGTGCCGCTACTTGTGGGCTGCGCGGGCATGAGTTCAGTCACTTCGGTGTGCAATGCCGTCCTGCAGCACGTGACCCCCAAATTTTACTTGCATCCCTGTTCTCTAAAGGGGCGGTTTTAGGGGGCAGTCCTAGGGGTGGGTAGGGGCGTGGCCAGGGGGGTGAGTTCCACCACCTTTTCTCTGAGGAGAAAAAAAGCCCTGTCTCTCACAATAATACTGCCATCTAGTACCTTAATGGCACCACCTCTATAATGCATAAATACTACTCCTATACGGTGTACACATAATATATGTATTTTATACACATAATATATAAATGATAAACATATAAATGTGTAAAAACAATACTACCATACAGTGCCCAAATAATATACAGTATACAAACTGTGCCCTACAGGACAGGGAATTGGGGGAGTGGGGGCATTGAACAAGAGCCCTTTTTTTTCTTTTTTTATCCAATAGTTAATGATGGTAACAGTTATCCTCCTCATTCCCAGGTTACTCTTCATGTCCAGGTTCCAGCGCATTGAGTCCTAACACCGTCCAGTGTCAAGACGTAGTATACATCAGCACGAGCAACATCTTGATGAGTTAGAATCACATGTGCATGGATGCCGAGTGCTGAAGAGATACGCATGAGTAAGGCCGAATGCACACGGCCATGTTCCGCGGCCGAGAGCGGTCCGTGGTGTGCCGGGCTGGATTCCTGTTCAGAGCAGGAGCGCACGGCGTCATTGGTTGCCATGACGCCGTGCGCTTCATGCCGCCGCTGCACTACAGTAATACACTCGTATAGTGTATTACTGTAGTGCAGCGGCGGTATGAAGCGCACGGCGTCATAGCAACCAATGACGCCGTGGGCTCCTGCTCTGAACAGGAATCCAGTCCGGCACACCACGGACCGCTCTCGGCCGCGGAACACGGCTGTGTGCATTCAGCCTAAGGCTATTTTCATATTTTCGTCTGTCCTCTCCGGTGGGATTCGGCTGGACAAAAAAAGTTGCGCTCAGCTATTATTATCTGGCTGATTCCAGGTAGCATCCAGATCTCTGCCGGACCCCATTATAGTCAATGGTTTCCAGGCAGGCAGCAGTATCCGGCAATGCCGGATCCAGAAAACTCCAGCAGACTGTTATGTACCAGGACAGCCTGCCGGAGAGGACAGACAGGGATGTACAACTAAAGAGGGTACGGCAGAGGATGGTCTGGGGTTTGATTTTATTTTGAGGTTTGGTCTGAGGTCTGAATTCATTTAGGGCCTTGTCTTGGGTCACCATTAAAGACTATGTACACATTTATTTTTTATTTTTATTGCATTTTACTCATTTTGGGACACAAAATCATTTCTTCAATTGTTCTTTATTAAAATGTTCAGTCGTGACTTCAGATTCAGGGACTTTAGGAAGGGACTACAGTAAGATAGATTCTTATCACTGCACTATATTGTATCTTTTCTCTTTTCCTGCATGATCCCCATGTTTTCCATTATTGACAGCGCAGTCTGGTGTATATCTTGTCTGATGTATGCAGTCCTGGAACAGCCGTTTGAGGGTGCATATCTTTGTTCAAAATGTGAGCAAATTACCCGTTTGGAATCGCACATCGAGTATCTAACCGGCGAATTTCAACACTGAGAAGCGTTGACAATTTGGAACAGAATTTTCTGCTCACTGAGCAAGCGCTCTATGGGGTGGATGTGGGGGAGGGTGGTAGCGAGGAGGCTCAGGAAAGTGAGGTGGATAGCTGGGTAACAGTTAGAAAGAGGAGTAGAGGGAAGAGTGCCAGGGAGGCTAGCCCTTATCTGACACACCCCAACAAGTTTGCACGGTTGGCAGATGAGGGGGATGTCAGTTCAGGGAGAGCACTGCTTCAGCCAGACCCTTCCTCTGCCAGTCGGGGGAATGTCAGCTCCAGTAAGCAGGGAACCAGGAGAGCAGTCCTGTCTAAAGCCCACAGAAGATATAAGTGAGGGACATGAACATGTGGAGTCACTGTGGGTAGAGATACATGGAGGCAAAAACAACAATAACTTGCTAATAGGAGTTTACTATAAACCACCTAATATACCAGAGTCCACAGAAAATCTGCTACTAAATAAGATAGACGAGGCGGCAAATCATAATGAGGTGGTTATTATGGGGGACTTCAACTACCCAGATATAGACTGGGAAACTGAAAGCTGCACATCCCATAAAGGAAACAGGCTCTTTGCAATAACCAAAGACAATTACCTTTCCCAACTGGTTCAGGACCCGACTAGAGGGACGGCCATACTGGACTTAGTATTAACCAATAGACCTGACAGAACAACAGACGTGCAGGTCGGGGGACACCTGGGAAATAGTGACCATAAAGTAATAACCGTCCAATTAGAGTGTTTCTTCAGGGAAGAACAAAAAAGACCAAACTTCAAAAAAGCAAAAATTTAGCCAAGAGAGGCCATAGGTGTAACTACCCGAGACAAAGTCCTCAAAAATAAAAATACAGCCACAAAATGGGATTTTGTTTAAACCATCCTAACAATCTAATTGTGAGAGGTACATACCTTATGGGAATAAAAGGTTAAGGAACAAGAAAAAAAACTATGTGGATAAATGTAAGTTTATGCACATGGGAAGGAATAATGCAAGTCACCCGTACATACTAAATGGTAAAACACTGGGTAACACTAACATGGAAAAAGACCTAGGAATTTTGCTGAACTGCAAACTAAGCTGTAGAAACCAGTGTCAGGCAGCTGCTGCCAAGTCCAATAAGATAATGGGTTGCATCAAAAGAGGCATAGATACCCGTGATGAGAACATAGTCCTGCCACTTTACAAATCACTAGTCAGACCACACATGGAGTACTATGTACAGTTCTGGGCTCCTGTGAACAAGGCAGACATAGCAGAGCTGGAGAGGGTCCAGAGGAGGGCAACTAAAGTAATAACTGGAATGGGGCAACTACAGTACCCTGAAAGATTATCAAAATTGGGGTTATTTACTTTAGAAAAAAGACGACTGAGGGGAGATCTAATTACTATGTATAAATATATCAGGGGTCAGTACAGAGATCACTCCCATCATCTATTTATCCCCAGGACTGTGACGAGGGGACATCCTCTGCGTCTGGAGGAAAGAAGGTTTGTACACAAACATAGAAGAGGATTCTTTACGGTAAGAGCAGTGAGACTATGGAGCTCTCTGCCTGAGGAGGTGGTGATGGTGAGTACAATAAAGGAATTCAAGAGGGGCCTGGATGTATTTCTGGAGTGTAATAATATTACAGGCTATAGCTTCTAGAGAGGGGGCGCTGATCCAGGGAGTTATTCTGATGCCTGATTGGAGTCGGGAAGGAATTTTTTCCCCTAAAGTGAGAATAATTGGCTTTTACCTCACAGTTTTTTTTTTGCCTTCCTCTGGATCAACTTGCAGGATAACAGGCCGAACTGGATGGACAAATGTCTTTTTTTCAGCCTTATAAACTATAATACTATGTTACTATGTTAAAGGGGTATTCCCATCTTCAGTTTTCATATTTACCTTCCTTCAGCGCGACGTCCACTTCCTGGATTCGGCTGGGCTTGATTGACGTCTTCTGAACGCGCTGCGCATGCACCATGGTGACTTATTCCTGGCCTGTATAGTACAGAGCCAGCATGCGCGTTCGCTTCTCTGTACTATACTGGCCAGGAAGAAGTCATCATGGCGCATGCGCAGCGGCGTGCGCATTTAGGACATTGTGCGACCCGGCCAGGAGAGAATCTTCAAGCTTCTGCGCAAGCGTGGCCCGGCGGGATTTGACAGGAGAGGTAGCCGTAACCAGGAGAGACGAAAGACAACAATCAGGTAAGAGGGGACTTATTTTCTCAAAAAGGGTGGGAATTGGGTAATAAAATGTATTTAGAAAAATGATCACTGTGAAATCATTAACAGATTTAACAGTGATCATTGTGATGGGATAACCCCTTTAAGTCTGGTTTGGTGTTAGTATTCATTTAGGATCCTCACCCAGAGTTCCAATAAAACGGTTATCCAGCCTTTGAAAATAAATGGTCTATTCTTATTTTATATTGGTTCTGAACTGACTCTTGGCACCACGTTGATAAGCTGTTACAAGGAGCTTCTGGGCACAGGCGGTCCATATCCTTTTCATACTCAGATGCTGTACTTTTAGTAGCAGCTATTCTGGGTATAGGATAAATCTGGAATACCCGGAAAAACACTTTGGATACAAATTGTATTTGGACCAATGTAAACAACAAAGTGTAAACAACAAGAGCGCTATGACCTCATCAATACGGAGATTAATAGGGGGCACCAAGACTCCCCTAAATTAATACAGGATGTCCTATACCAAGGATAGGAAATCAGTTTTAAAATGCTACATAACCCTTCTTATTTAGGAGTGTAGTCTGGGGTCTGTATTTACTTTTTAGGTCTGGTTTGGGGTCTGCACTCACTTTCAGATCTGGTCTTTGATCTGAATTTATTTATGTTGCTACAGAGGCCAGGGTGGCTGCAGAAGTGTAAGCCATAGATGTCTTCAGAGAACACTGTAGTCACCAGGAGAAGTGGTCATGGCGGTCTGGGCTGGATAGAAAGCAAAAAGAATGCCTGCATAAGTTGTCAGCTTTCCTACCTGTTCTAGCTAATACCTGTATTTTCCATAAAATAAAAAATCTGGAGCACATTTTCTTAGAGTCATGAGGGTTTGTTGAGTTGAGTTCAGTGCTTAGCATTGGTGCCTTGCAGCACTGGGGTCCTAGGTTCGAATTCGTGGGTTTCTTCGGGGTACTCTAGTTTCCTCCCACACTCCCAAAAAAAAACCATACTGATACTTTTGAGCCCCATTGGGCACAGCTTAATGCCTGTAAAGTGCTGCGGAATATGTCAGCACTATATAACTGCATGAAATAAATAAATAAAATAAATCTAGGGTGTGAAAGGGTCAAATACCCATACTAGTACTTTAGGAGACACTGGCCCACGCCAGTAAAGGGGCTAATAAGTAAAATTCCAGGTCCTATAAACCTGTCCAACAGTGTCCTAAAGCCCCCACACATTAGACCCATGGGACCAGCCAACAATCAGATGGTCACGGGTGAGCTCTCAACTCTCCACTGACAGATAGGGGGAGAAGGATCGGGCACATAGAATTTCTACACCAGATCCTTTTGTTCTCCTGGGAGATAAACCACCACCGGTGCCATCTGGCAGCAGCTTTCTCCTCTCCAGCCTTTAATCATCTCCAGTCATAGACATGGCGGCAGGAGTGTCTTTCGGAAAGTGCAATTACTTAGCGAATGTACTTGTGTCTCATGTCTGTGTTTCATAGCAACGTTCAATGAGCAGCTAAAGTAGAGCGGAGCGGGGGACCCTATGCATTTTCCAGGTCCTTGCGCTCTTTGTATGTCATGCAAAATGTTAAGTGCTTCGACGGCGCCCAAATACCACTGTGCATCTGCGGTTCTCTCTTCAGTATATGAAGCAAAAGCTCAGTTCTTCCGTTGTATAGAAAGCCAGTCCATAGAAATGATCAAGAAACAAGCAGCGGCTTCAGATCCTTTTCATACCTTAATTCCAGTTGTTTTGCACAAAATGACGTGATGACCTCGAACTGCATTTAACAATTCTGAGCAATTTCCCTACAGCGCCACCGCAGGGGAAATAAAGTAGTACACTTTCCCTAGTAAATACATTGCCCTCTTTATGATGGGTCCTCCATTCCTTGAGATGTTTTTTTTTGCAGCCACCCTTTGCTCTGGCTAATAGTTGAGGGGAACCCGTCCTCTCATTCTCTTATAGTGTATTTGAAGATGCTTTTTTTTCCCAATCCAGATAACGCCTTTAAAATTGCATTGCCTTGTCTTGGCTACATTGTAGCTAGAGGTGTAGCTATAAGAGGTGCGGAAGTAGCATTTGGAGACCGGGTCCGGGTGCCCAAGACCTCAGACTCCTTTGTCACATTCATTTATTTATTTATTTTACGCACTTATATGGCGCTGACATATTCCGCAGCGCTTTACAGACATTGGCATCAAGCTGTCCCCAATGGGGCTCACAATCTAATCCTGTGGGAGGAAACCGAAGTACACGGAGGAAACCCACCTAATCAAGGGGAGAACATACAAACTACATGCAGATGTTGTCCTTGGTCGGATTCAACCCAGGACCACCGCGATGGAAGGCGCCAGTTCTAAATAAGAAGAATCGGTGCTGGCCATCTTTGGATTAGCTTTTTACCAATTTGTATTTTCTGCTTCCCAGATTCTGCTCTAATCTCAGATTTACTGGTACAGATCTAGTGTAGTGTGCTGCCTTGCTCTCCTCCTGCCGATTGCTGCAGAAACCGTGCACACTACGATGACATCATCCAACCAGGTAATTTAAACCTGGCTCAGGTAGCGGGACTGTGCCTAATTTTCTGCATCCCTCTATTCTGCCACATCAGCTCTCGGTGTAGTCCAGCACTGCTACATAGGCCCTCCAGCTCTGCCACACCAGCCCTTTCGGCTCTACTGCATCAGTCAGTTTTGCTATAACATACGTCCGGCTCTGCTACATCTGTGAATTCAGCCATGCTATAGCCATATGTACTGTTTGGTTTCTCCAGCACTACCATCAGCTCTGCTATACCAGCAGTGATCAATGTCACAGGTGGTGTCTACTAGTAAACACAAAAAGGCGCACCATAGGGTAATAAAGTACAAATAGTGATGTTTTTAAAAAGCTCCAAAGTGGAGGCTCAACCTTGAGGCACAACGCTAGTAAGAGTTCATCAAAGGTAATCCGGTTTCCCAGAAAGGTTGGTAAGCAGCCACCGATGGAAGACTTCTTAACGGGGATGCCGGAACTCCCCGAGAAGATGAAACTCGTCAGATTCAAATTCATCGTTTGTGGAAAGGAAAGCTTAAGTATTTAATTTTTGATTTTGCAGGTAAAACAACGCGTTTCGGGGAAGTACCTCCTCTTCATCAAGTAAATAACTGCATACAGTATATACAACACACCATATAGACATATATATATATGCACTTAAAAAAACACCAAAAACAGTTCAAAGGGGAGGAGGGGGACGGTCCCAGAGTTCCCAGAAAATCCCCAAATTGAATCTATTTCAAAACAATAAATAAAACATCTCATCCTCATAAAGTGTTTAATATCAGCTGGTTATGGCCACAAAGATTAAGAAATAAGCTAAAACTAGTCTTAAATCGGCGTCCAGCCGTGATTACCTACATGCTCTGCCGACGCCACCAATCCATACTCGCTATGCGAGACTGTTTTATTCTCTACAGTATAAAAGCAGCTAAATTGCTTCTTTCATTAACCGGAATGCCACAATCAGGTTAATGAAAGAAGCAATTTAGCTGCTTTTATGCTTTTTTATTTTATTTTCCAGAGCGGAAGGCATTTGTGACAAACTACACTAGTTTGACAATAGAAGATATAAAAATATATATTTTTTTTTAATGAAATGTTTATCTTTTTCTTTGATCCTATTTAGGATAATTCTGCAACTTGCTGCAGCAGGAGCCTCCACCGCACCGCTCTGTCTGCAATAGGAGACCAGAAAGGAGATCTCACGGCCGCCTGCAGACGGGATTCTCTTTTATGCTGGGTTCAGCATTCATAGAACCATAACATTTTAATTTTTCAGTCAACACCGACACGTGAGGATGCTGGCAGCAGTACAATTAGCGCATCATGCACTGATTGCACGGTGCATGAGCAAGGTTTCGAGTCAGGCTTAGGAAACCGGAGGACGCCTGGTCCTGTCAATAAGTGGGATGAAAAGTGAAGGTGCTGTAAGGGGCTAGACCCACGCCTTGGTGCTCTGAGCGTCTCATTAGCATAAAGATACACAGCGGATTGCTGCGAAAGCAGTCGTTGCACTCGGCACGATCAGCCCTACTAGAAGTATGCATGGTTGACTAGGGTTGATCCTGCTGACCAATGCTATTTAAGATTTCTTGATGTTGATGTTATGCATTCAGAATGCATAACAAACATTTTCAGCAAGATGGGGATCAGGTACAGACTGTTGTTCCTTTATCATTTCCTAGAATTTAGACAGTGAAGCCCACATCCCACCATTAGGTGGTGTCTCCCACTTAGGCCCCTTTCACACGGGCGAGTTTTCCGTGCGGGTGCGATCCGTGCGGCGAACGTATGGCACCCGCACTAAATCCTGACCCATTCATTTCTATGGGGCTGTGCACATGAGCGATGTTTTTAACGCATCACTTGTGCGTTCAGTTGAAATCGCAGCATGCTCTATATTTTCCGATTTTGACGTGACGCAGGCCCCATAGAAGTGAATGGGGTGTGTGAAAATCGGATTGCATCCGCAAGCAAGTACGGATGCCGTGCGATTTGCACGCATGGTTGCTAGGAGACCATCGGGATGGAGACCCGATCATTATTATTTTCCCTTATAACATGGTTATAAGGGAAAATAATAGCATTCTGAATACAGAATGCATAGTAAACCAGCGCTAGAGGGGTTAAAAAAAATAAAAAATTATTTAACTCACCTTAGTCCACTTGCTCGCGAAGCTGGCATCTCCTTGTGTCTCCGCTGCTGATGAACAGGACCTGGGGTGAGCTGCTCCATTAAATAGAGCTTAAGGACCTTCGATGACGTCACTCCGGTCATCACATGGTCTTTTACCATGGTGAATCACCATGGTAAAAGATCATGTGACGTACCATGTGATGACCGGAGTGACGTCATCGAAGGTCCTTAACCTGTATTTAATGGAGCAGCTCACCCCAGGTCCTGTTCATCAGCAGCGGAGACACAAGGAGATGCCAGCTTCGCGAGCAAGTGGACTAAGGTGAGTTAAATTTTTTTTTATTTTTTTTTAACCCCTCTAGCGCTGGTTTACTATGCATTCTGTATTCAGAATGCTATTATTTTCCCTTATAACCATGTTATAAGGGAAAATAATACAATCTTCAGAACATCAATCCCAAGCCCGAACTTCTATGAAGAAGTTCGGGTTTGGGTACCAAACATGCGCGATTTTTCTCACGCGAGTGCAACGCATGACAATGTTTTGCACTTGCGCAGAAAAAATCGCGCATTTTCCCGCAACGCACCCGGCTCTTATCCGGGCAAAAAAACTCACACCCGTGTGAAAGAGGCCTTACAGCTTCTTTCAGCTCCCTGTTCTGATACTTCTGCCAGGAATTTGCTTTCAGGAGAAGACTAGATCTCTATCTCTTATATCGGCGGTGATGATATCCAGGAAATTGTTCTCATAGATGGATATCTACAAAAAGCATGGGGGGGTGCACTGGATTATCATTAGAGGATGTTTTCATCACGTTTCATCATGGTCGTCAGGTTTTCGCTTCAGAATCTTAGCCATGTTTCACTTGCAAGTTTAGTCCTAAATTGTTTCCATTCTGTGCGGACAGGATGTTAAAGGGCGAAAAAACAAAGCATCAGAAAGGAAACAATGACGTTGTGTCTGTTATACATGGTGTACATGTAAAAAACATAAGTCGGTGCCTCCAAGCAAAGTGAAATAAATGGTGCAAATCTGCAGTGACTGTAATGCAAAAGCTGGGAAATACAAAGATGCAGTAGGGCGCTAAGATTTATGCAAGCATGCAACATTTTACACATTTTAAATTGCATTGCTGCTATAGTAACTAGGCTTCTGAATTTGAGGTTCTTAAAGGCTATGGACACCTTTTTTAATGAATGCATTTTACTCATTTTGTGCCAAAATCATTCATTTATTAAAAATGTTCAATGATAAGTGGCTTGGCTGTAGTACCTAACCTCACAGCAGTGTCTGTAGATGCTGAGGTAGCAGTTCACACTGCTAATCTGGAATCTCAAGGCTTTACTTGAGGCTGTCTCTAGCTATCTGGTTCCTGAACTTCCCTCACATGGGGAATGGTGCTCTACGAGCTGCTTCCTCACTCCCCCATTATCTGGACAGGACCTCTCTTGTCCCCCCTCCTCCTAAGGCCTCTTGCACACAACCATATGTATTTTGTGGTCCGCAAAAAACGGATCTGCAAAAAATACGAATGACGTCTATGTGCATTCTTTATTTAGCGGAACGGAACAACTGGCCCCTAATAGAACAGTCCTATCCTTGTCCGTAATGCAGACAATAATAGGACATGTTCTATTTTTTTTCTGAACGGAAATACGTAAATACGGAAACGGAATGCACAAGGAGTACCTTCAGTTTTTTAGCGGACCAATTGAAATGAATGGTTCCGTATACAGTCCGCAAAAAAAAATGGAACGGAAATACGTTCGTGTGCAAGAGGCCTAACACTGACACCCTACACTGAAACTCCCCCTCCTGGCAGAAAGTTGGACCAGTCTGTTGGCTTTTCCGTGGCAAAAAAAACCCTCATGAAATACATATAGTTTAGTTAAGTTTTTATTTTTTTTGCTGCAGAAATACAGCAAAAACCACTGCGGAATTTTCCACTGTATTTTCAGTCACATGTGAACCCAGCCTAAAGGTTTTGTTGGCGATGCGTCTTAGAGGCATTGAGACTTTATTTTTATTCAAGTCATTTTTGGGTGTAAGCTTAATAAGTAATTATCTTGGACTACCCCTTTAAGTTTACAGAATTTGGTTGGTGACTATGCAAATTGGCAAACGCAATATTGAAGAATACAGTACATGCAAAAGAAAAACTCCATCCTGGTTATGCTGCTTACATCAATACAAGTAAATATGTGTCAAGTTATGGGGAGTATCAATCCCCGTGTCCAGAAAATGATACCGCTCTATGTACATGAAAATTGCTATTGTAACACTGCCCCAGCATGCTTTATGTGAGTAGGAATATGCGCACTGTATAGATTAATGTGGGAAATTAAGACCACTATTAAAAGCGTACCGGAGTTTTCAAAAAACGTTGCTCAATGGCTGTGCTTCATTGTACGAATAAATCCACAGAATTAGACCCTAAATAAGACCCAGGATTATGCTTAGTTCAATAGCCAAGGGCTATTCAATTTCTGTTTTAGGTCATTTTCTTTTATTTAAAACGTAACATTTATTCATGCTGTAAAAGGGGATATTAATTATTGATATTTTGGGTAATCTCAATAATTAATATTCATAAATAGGCGTGAGTCGTCTCGTGATGACTCTGCCTATTTATACAATAAATATAAAACACTCTCTGATTGCCTTACTCTACAATAAACTAAACTACGTGCGACTTACTACTGCTACTACGGCGGCGACCAGGGGCTGACTGGCAACTTTTGGCCCAGGGGGCAAGTAACATGCAGAGGCCCACTGAGCCCCCCTCCTGCTTACCCATTTCCCCTGCCTCCTCCTGACCCCCCCCCCCCCCCCCCCTTGACACTTTCGTCAGCCATGTAAATTACAACACAGGAAAACAAAATAAACTAAGGATGCTCCGATATATCAGCCACCGAAACATATCAGCCGAAAATGGCATTTTTGGTATAATGCCGAAAGTGTCATTTTCTGGCTGATACAGTGTTGCATCCGTGTATTCTCTCCTCCCCGCTGGGCGCTGCTCTGTGTCCCCCCCATGACACTTGATGACTTTTGCAGAAGAAACTGTATATTGTGGGGCACAGTGTAGCGGTATACTGTATATTGTGTGGTACAGTGGATGCTATGTGTGTATAACATAAACATATTTCATATGAAAACTTACAATTACTTGGCTTGGCCCTTGGGGATCTCGGACACCTCCACACTTTGGCCGGGGGCTCGGCGGAGCTGAAGTGTTTTATCCTAATGAGAAAAATATCATAATAAGGATTTGGAGAAGAGGCAGAGGGATAGCAGAGCAGGGAGAGGCCGGTGCTGCTACTAGGGGCTCATACCATGGGGGAGTAATAAAGCACACCATAATGCCCCCTTCCCAGTAGTAATAATTCTCCTTATAATAGACAGTGCCAAAAATACACCCTTGTAATGTCCCCAGTTGAGCTAATGTCCCCATAGTGCCCCCTATAATGTGCCAGTAGCCAATAGGCCCCCCTATAATCTGCCAGTAGCCAATAGGCTGCCCTATAATCTGCCAGTAGCCATAAGCCCCCCTATAATGTGCCAGTAGCCATAGGCCCCCCTATAATGTGCCAGTAGCCATAGGCCCCCCTATAATGTGCCAGTAGCCATAGGCCCCCCTATAATGTGCCAGTAGCCATAGCCCCCCCATATAATGTGCCAGTACCCATAGCCCCCCCATATAATGTGCCAGTAGCCATAGGCCCCCCTATAATGTGCCAGTACCCATAGCCCCCCTATATAATGTGCCAGTAGCCATACCCCCCCATAATGTGCCAGTAGCCATAGCCCCCCTATAATGTGCCAGTAGCCAGATAGGGCCCCCTATAATGTGCCAGT
Organism: Bufo gargarizans; assembly: GCF_014858855.1. Lineage (NCBI taxonomy): Eukaryota > Metazoa > Chordata > Amphibia > Anura > Bufonidae > Bufo > Bufo gargarizans. The sequence continues at coordinate 389,348,982 of NC_058085.1, forward strand.
AGCCAGATAGGGCCCCCCTATAATGTTCCAGTAGCCAGATAGGGCCCCCCTATAATGTGCCAGTAGCCATATAGGGCCCCCCTATAATGTGCCAGTAGTCATAGCCACCCCTATAATGTGCCAGTAGCCATACCCCCCCTAATGTGCCAGTAGCCATAGCCCCCCTATAATGTGCCAGTATCCAGATAGGGCCCCCCTATAATGTGCCAGTAGCTATATAGGGCCCCCCTATAATGTGCCAGTAGCCATATAGAGACCCCCCTATAATGTGCCAGTAGCCATATAGGGCCCCCTATAATGTGCCAGTAGCCCATAGGCCCCCACTATAATGTGCCAGTAGCCAGAGAGGGCCCCCCTATAATGTGGCAGTAGCCCATAGGCCCCCCACTATAATGTTCCAGTAGCCAGAGAGGGCCCCCCTATAATGTGCAAGTAGCCAGATAGGGCCCCCCCCCTATAATGTGCCAGTAGCCGGATAGGCCCCCCTATCAGTGACAGAAATGAGAAGAAGGAAAAAAAGCCAGTCAGACTTATACTTACCTCCTACCTCCAGCACCTTCACTGAAATTCTCCCGTCCCGCCTCCAGCGCTGCTGTCGATGTCCTTACTTTACGGCCGCGCAGCGGCTCAGTCAGGCGGCGCGATTACGTCATCGCGTCGCCTGCGTCGGTCCGGCGGCCTCTCTGATAGGCTGCCGGCCGCACGCCTCCCCGTCTCCCTGTCACATATCATTCCGGCCCAGCCGGCCGGGACAATGAGCTGACAGAGAGGCCCGGGGGGCAATTGCCCCCCTGCCCCCCGGCCCAGTCCGCCCCTGGCGGCGACCATAAAAGACTAGACACTGTATTATAAACAATAAAAGGAATTTAATAACACAACAACAAGTTTACAGTCTACTAATACGCTATATATATATCAATGGTTATAAATATATATACATATAGACGCACACACCACAGTACAGTAATAGCACTACAATAAACACAATCCTAACTACACTACACACAGTACAATATCTTATACAATTCCACCCCAAAATCTACCTAAGCATTACACTTACATACACACGTAATTACCAGCAACTCACCCACCTGGCTATACACTATCCCTATGGGGATAACACAATTATGGCACTGCAAGGGTTAATTGCCGAAAGGGTTAACCCAGGGTTGGTGGGTTAACACAGGGTAATGGCCAATGGAGGGATTTGCTGGAGATGCAGGGGTTAATGCTCTGCAGGGCAGGGATAGGGTACAGGGCAAGACTGCTGCAGAGGTTCAGGGCAGCAGTAAAGGGGTTAATATACTGCCGCACAGGGAGGCAGGGCAGCAGTGAAGAGGTTAACAAATGGGGTTATGAATGCAGGGAAGGATATGGGCAAAAGGGGTCACTGCAGGACTCTGCCAGCTGTCTACTTAGCCATCCAGGGTTCTCCAGGGGATGCAATGCACGTGGCTCTGCCTCCCTCCTCCTCCCTTCTTCCTGTGGCCTTCAATAGGGGCTGCCCTCTCCTCCTTCCCAGTTCCTTTCTTCCATGGGGGAGGCCGGTCTCCTCCCTGAGTGCAGCGTCGCCTGCGCTCTTCTTCTATGCCGGGCTGAGCGCTGGCTGCGCTCTCCTTCCTCCGGGCGGTCAGGGGGTGCAGGGGTTAACTTTGGAGCGCCAGCTGCGCTCTCCTTCTGGGGCTGCTGGGGGGGGGGTCCAGGATTCTGACCTCTCGAGCGCAGTGCCGCTGGGGTATTTAAACCCTGCGGCGCTCGCTCCCGTTTCCTGCACTGCAGCCAGGTCCACGTGGGCTGGCGCAGTGATATGATGCATCCTGGCGTGCGCTTCCAGTCGGGGGGGATCCTTTGATCCTCCCGCCTGTGAAAATATCGCATACCCCCAGCGCTGTAATTACAGCGCCGGAGGTACGCGGCATACAGGGGCAGGGAAGTTCTTTGTTCTTCTGTCCCTGTTATGCATAACATCTCCAGCGCTGCCGGGGATGTAATTAAAGGGCAGAGGATCTTTATAGATCATCTATCCTTTGAAGTGGCCGAAACTGGACATAATTGTTGTCTGCCTCTCCTCAGCTGGGGAGGGGGAGGGGGCACCTGGAACTGGGGGGAATATGCTGGCCGCATTATAAATATATATATATCTATATAGATGCTTGGGGCACATCTATATACATATACAGTTGCCAGAAAAAGTATGTGAACCCTTTGGAATGATATGGATTTCTGCACAAATTGGTCATAAAATGTGATCTGATCTTCACCTAAGTCACAACAATAGACAATCACAGTCTGCTTAAACTAATAACACACAAAGAATTACATGTTACAATGTTTTTATTGAACACACCATGTAAACATTCACAGTGCAGGTGGAAAAAGTATGTGAACCCCTAGACTAATGACATCTCCATTCTCCAGGAGCTAATTGGAGTGAGGTGTCAGCCAACTGGAGTCCAATCAATGAGATGAGATTGGAGGTGTTGGTTACAGCTGCCCTGCCATATAAAAAACACACACCAGCTCTGGGTTTGCTTTTCACAAGAAGCATTGCCTGATGTGAATGATGCCTCGCACAAAAGAGCTCTCAGAAGACCTACGATTAAGAATTGTTGACTTGCATAAAGCTGGAAAGGGTTATAAAAGTATCTCCAAAAGCCTTGCTGTTCATCAGTCCACGGTAAGACAAATTGTCTATAAATGGAGAAAGTTCAGCACTGCTGCTACTCTCCCGAGGAGTGGCCGTCCTGTAAAGATGACTGCAAGAGCACAGCGCAGACTGCTCAATGAGGTGAAGAAGAATCCTAGAGTGTCAGCTAAAGACTTACAAAAGTCTCTGGCATATGCTAACATCCCTGTTAGCGAATCTACGATATGTAAAACACTAAACAAGAATGGATTTCATGGGATGATACCACAGAGGAAGCCACTGCTATCCACAAAAACATTGCTGCACGCTTACAGTTTGCACAAGAGCACCTGGATGTTCCACAGCAGTACTGGCAAAATATTCTGTGGACAGATGAAACCAAAGTTGAGTTGTTTGGAAGAAACACACAACACTATGGGCCAGATTTATCATTAGCTCAAGTCAGAATAATGGAGTGAAAAAGTCGCAAATTTTTGCACAATCACTAAAACTGCGCAAAAATTTGCGACTTTTTTCTGCTCTGCACTATGCTCGCCAGTTTTCTGAAAGTGGGCGTGTTTTCTTATTTAAATTAATCTCTAGACAGTTTTACTATTGAGACTATTAAAAAAGTCACAAAAAATTGCGCAATTTCACTCCAGTGAGGACCATGCTTATCTTATGAGACTTTTTAATAGAACATGCGACTTTTTCGTAAAGACGTGCAACTTTTTCGTAAAGACGTGCGACTTTTGTAAAGCTGCTTACTGACGGATAAACTGCTACCGTCAAACCACATTTATTACAGTCTTAAAGGGCCGTTCATAAATCTGACTTGGCTAAAACTGACTTTAGCCAAATGTGAAAGTGGAGTGAGCTGTCAGAGTCATGATAAATCTGGCCCTATGTGTGGAGAAAAAGAGGTACAGCACACCAACATCAAAACCTCATCCCAACTGTGAAGTATGGTGGTGGGGGCATCATGGTTTGGGGCTGCTTTGCTGCGTCAGGGCCTGGACGGATTGCTATCATCGAAGGAAAAATGAATTCCCAAGTTTATCAAGACATTTTGCAGGAGAACTTAAGGCCATCTGTCCACCAGCTGAAGCTCAACAGAAGGTGGGTGTTTTATCATGACAACGACCCAAAGCATAGAAGTAAATCAACAACAGAATGGCTTAAACAGAAGAAAATACGCCTTCTGGAGTGGCCCAGTCAGAGTCCTGACCTCAACCCGATTGAGATGCTGTGGCATGACCTCAAGAAAGCGATTCACACCAGACATCCCAAGAATATTGCTGAACTGAAACAGTTCTGTAAAGAGGAATGGTCAAGAATTACTCCTGACCGTTGTGCACGTCTGATCTGCAACTACAGGAAACGTTTGGTTGAAGTTATTGCTGCCAAAGGAGGTTCAACCAGTTATTAAATCCAAGGGTTCACATACTTTTTCCACCTGCACTGTGAATGTTTACATGGTGTGTTCAATAAAAACATGGTAACATGTAATTCTTTGTGTGTTATTAGGTTAAGCAGACTGTGATTGTCTATTGTTGTGACTTAGATGAAGATCAGATCACATTTCATGACCAATTTGTGCAGAAATCCATATCATTCCAAAGGGTTCACATACTTTTTCTTGCAACTGTATATACCCAATATAAACCTGGGGCATATTATATAAATATATATACAGATGTATGCAATAACTGGGGTATACATACATCTACAGTCAGGTCCATAAATATTGGGACATTGACACAATTGTAACATGTTTGGCTCTATACAGGTCCTTCTAAAAAAATTAGCATATTGTGATAAAGTTCATTATTTTCTGTAATGTACTGATAAACATTAGACTTTCATATATTTTAGATTCATTACACACAACTGAAGTAGTTCAAGCCTTTTATTGCTTTAATATTGATGATTTTGGCATACAGCTCATGAAAACCCAAAATTCCTATCTAAAAAAATTAGCATATCATGAAAAGGTTCTCTAAACGAGCTATTAACCTAATCATCTGAATCAACTAATTAACTCTAAACACCTGCAAAAGATTCCTGAGGCTTTTAAAAACTCCCAGCCTGGTTCATTACTCAAAACCGCAATCATGGGTAAGACTGCCGACCTGACTGCTGTCCAGAAGGCCATCATTGACACCCTCAAGCAGGAGGGTAAGACACAGAAAGAAATTTCTGAAGGAATAGGCTGTTCCCAGAGTGCTGTATCAAGGCACCTCAGTGGGAAGTCTGTGGGAAGGAAAAAGTGTGGCAGGAAACGCTGCACAACCAGAAGAGGTGACCGGACCCTGAGGAAGATTGTGGAGAAGGACCGATTCCAGACCTTGGGGGACCTGCGGAAGCAGTGGACTGAGTCTGGAGTAGAAACATCCAGAGCCCCCGTGTACAGGCGTGTGCAGGAAATGGGCTACAGGTGCCGCATTCCCCAGAAACAGCGGCAGAAGCGCCTGACCTGGGCTACAGAGAAGCAGCACTGGACTGTTGCATGTCATTCGGAAATCAAGGTGCCAGAGTCTGGAGGAAGACTGGGGAGAGGGAAATGCCAAAATGCCTGAAGTCCAGTGTCAAGTACCCACAGTCAGTGATGGTCTGGGGTGCCATGTCAGCTGCTGGTGTTGGTCCACTGTGTTTTATCAAGGGCAGGGTCAATGCAGCTAGCTATCAGGAGATTTTGGAGCACTTCATGCTTCCATCTGCTGAAAAGCTTTATGGAGATGAAGATGTCATTTTTCAGCACGACCTGGCACCTGCTCCCAGTGCCAAAACCACCGGTAAATGGTTTACTGACCATGGTATTACTGTGCTCAATTGGCCTGCCAACTCTCCTGACCTGAACCCCATAGAGAATCTGTGGGATATTGGGAAGAGAAAGTTGAGAGACGCAAGACCCAACACTCTGGATGAGCTTAAGGCCGCTATCGAAGCCTCCTGGGCCTCCATAACACCTCAGCAGTGCCACAGGCTGATTGCCTCCATGCCACGCCGCATCGAAGCAGTCATTTCTGCAAAAGGATTCCCGACCAAGTATTGAGTGCAGAACTGAACATAATTATTTGAAGGTTGACTTTTTTTGTATTAAAAACACTTTTCTTTTATTGGTCGGATGAAATATGCTAATTTTTTTAGATAGGAATTTTGGGTTTTCATGAGCTGTATGCCAAAATCATCAATATTAAAACAATAAAAGGCTTGAACTACTTCAGTTGTGTGTAATGAATCTAAAATATATGAAAGTCTAATGTTTATCAGTACATTACAGAAAATAATGAACTTTATCACAATATGCAATTTTTTTTAGAAGGACCTGTACACCACCACAATGGATTTGCAATGAAACTAACAAGATGTGCTTTACCTGCAGACTGTCAGCTTTAATTTGAGGGTATTTACATCCAAATCAGGTGAACAGTGCAGGAATTGCAACAGTTAACAAGTGGGAGGCACATATGCAAAGGGACCAAAAGTAATGGGACATTTGGCTTCTCCGCTGTTCCATGGTCAGGTGTGTGTTATTCCCTCATTATCCCAATTACAATGAGCAGATAAAAGGTCCAGAGGTCATTTCACGTGTGCTATTTGCTATTTACATTTGGAATCTGTTGCTGTCAACTCTCAAGATGAGATCCAAAGAAGCCATCATTAGGCTGAAAAAACAAAACAAACCCTTCAGAGAGATAGTAAAAACATTAGGTGTGGCCAAAACAACAGTTTATAAAAAGGAAGAAAGAAAAAAGAGAGAGGAGGCAGCGCCTCGTGTGTGAAACCTGACAGCACTGTGTATAAGCACACAAGCTACTGATTATGCTTACCAGAAGGGGTTGTGAAAGGTCACAACGCCTCCGAATCGGTTGTCTGGATGATTACCCGTCCAGTATACGGGCGAAGAGAAGACTGCGTCTGCTGCCCCTGGCCTATATTCCTTGCCGTTGTTGTGGTTGTCAGGATAGATTGTATGCAGAGAAGTGAAGAAAAGATCAGACCATTCTCGGTGGCGCTGGTGCAGTAAGGACTTGATGCTCAGAAAGTACCAATAGAGGTAATCTTTTTATTAAAGTAGGTCTACGCGTTTCGGGGGCAAGACATCCCCCTTCCTCAGGACAATAAAACTTATTACATAAACTTAAACTTAAATAATAAACTTATTATTGTAATAAGTTTTATTGTCCTGAGGAAGGGGGATGTCTTGCCCCCGAAACGCGTAGACCTACTTTAATAAAAAGATTACCTCTATTGGTACTTTCTGAGCATCAAGTCCTTACTGCACCAGCGCCACCGAGAATGGTCTGATCTTTTCTTCACTTCTCTGCAAAACAACAGTTTGGAACATTCTTAAAAAGAAGGAACGCACCAGTGAGCTCAGCAACACCAAAAGACCCGGAAGACCACGGAAAACAACTGTGGTGGATGACCGAAGAATTCTTTCCCTGGTGAAGAAAACACCCTTCACAACAGTTGGCCAGATCTAGAACACTCTCCAGGAGGTAGGTGTATGTGTGTCAAAGTCAACAATCAAGAGAAGACTTCACCAGAGTGAATACAGAGGGTTCACCACAAGATGTAAACCATTGGTGAGCCTCAAAAACAGGAAGGCCAGATTAGAGTTTGCTAAACAACATCTAAAAAGTCTTCACAGTTCTGGAACAACATCCTATGGACAGATGAGACCAAGATCAACTTGTACCAGAGTGATGGGAAGAGAAGAGTATGGAGAAGGAACTGCTCATGATCCTAAGCATGCCACCTCATCAGTGAAGCATGTCGGTGGTAGTGTCATGGCGTGGGCGTGTATGGCTGCCAATGGAACTGCTTCTCTTGTATTTATTGATGATGTGACTGCTGACAAAAGCAGCAGGATGAATTCTGAAGTGTTTTGGGCAATATTATCTGCTCATATTCAGCCAAATGCTTCAGAACTCATTGGACAGCGCTTCACAGTGCAGATGGACAATGACCCAAAGCATACTGCAAAAGCAACCAAAGAGTTTTATAAGGGAAAGAAGTGGAATGTTATGCAATGGCCGAGTCACTCACCGGACCTGAATCTGATTGAGCTGCATTTCACTTGCTGAAGACAAAACTGAAGGGAAAATGCCCCAAGAACAAGCAGGAACTGAAGACAGTTGCAATAGAGGCCGGGCAGAGCATCACCAGGGAAGAAACCCAGCGTCTGGTGATGTCTATGCGTTCCAGACTTCAGGCTGTAATTGACTGCAAAGGATTTGTAACCAAGTATTAAAAGGTGAGAGTTTGATTTATGATTATTGTTCTGTCCCATTACTTTTGGTCCCTTAACAAGTTGGAGGCACATATGCAAACTGTTGTAATTCCTGCACCGTTCACATGATTTGGATGTAAATACCCTCAAATTAAAGCTGACAGTCTGCAGGTCAAGCACGTCTTGTTCGTTTCATTTCAAATCCATTGTGGTGGTGTAGAGAGCCAAAAATGTTAGAATTGTGTCGATGTCCCAATATTTATGGACCTGACTGTATATACATATATATATATATATATATATATATATATATGTATACAGTATTTACCCAGACATACCTGTGGCAATGCATGGCGACAACCTGGGGGAATACAAATCTATGCCCACATATACTGGCCACACAGGGCCAACATATATATGTAGATATTAAAGGACATATATACATATATTTGCATAATACGCCTTCCCTCTACACATGCATAGGAGATATCATAGGGATATTTACTTCATATCCTCTTAAAAAGATGTGCAATGGCTATAATAGGTCCTATTGTGTCAATTTCTTGCTTTTGCTATTGCCTGGCAACAAATGTTGCAAATCCATGTCTAATTATTGCTGAATAATTGCCATACACACACTGACAGTTAGCGATAGATAGTTTAACTATTGATGACTCATACTTTTTTATATTCCTCTGTATCACTGAGCCTAAGCTTATAGCAGTATTGCTCACTATCCCTAATCGCTACTATCTCCCCTTCTCCTAAGTGTCTCTATGAACGGACAGGGTGCCTGCAGCACACCCCGATACTATTTCAATATCTTCACATGATCACTGTCTTTTAAAACAATATGAACGCAGCTCCCCCAACATGTTTCACTGCTAGGCGCGGCGTCCTCAGGGGTAACTCCGTAGTAGTACTAACTCCATTACCCCTGAGGACGCTGCGTCTATCGGTGAAACATGTTGGGGGAGCTGCGTTCATATTGTTTTAAAAGACAGTGATCATGTGAAGATATTGAAATAGTATCGGGGTGTGCTGCAGGCACCCTGTCCGTTCATAGAGACACTTAGGAGAAGGGGAGATAGTAGCGATTAGGGATAGTGAGCAATACTGCTATAAGCTTAGGCTCAGTAATACAGAGGAATATACAAAAGTATGAGTCATCAATAGTTAAACTATCTATCGCTAACTGTCAGTGTGTGTATGGCAACTATTCAGCAATAATTAGACATGGAGTTGCAACATTTGTTGCCAGGCAATAGCATTAGGTTTCCCTAATGTCTTTTTCAGCCAAATTATCTCTTGTTTCAGCTGCATAGCACAGTGTAGGAAAGCGCAAGGGGCCATCATTGACGGAAGATATGTGTCACCGAGGTTCCTGGCCTCAGTGAGGTAAGAGCCGGTAATTTTAAGTGTCAGCGGCAGCTAGTGCTAACTGACACTATTGGTTATTTAGTGTTGCTGTAAACCCCATCCAGGCCGGCTCTTACTGGGAGCAGCCAAAGTGCAGGGTGGGTGGCTGTTCCCCACGTTCCAGGCCGGGTTTTGGTTTGGGATAAAAACCCAGCCAGCAGTCTCAGCTGTGTGGATTATCCTCCATCTGATAGTGGAGCTTTGTCAGTCTGGGTGTTGGAGCCTGAGAGTTTGGGCCGGGACAACGGCCTGCTATATTGTTTGGGGAAAAAACACGTGGACTTCTGCTTCACCAAAGGACTTATGTTCTGCGGCCTGGTGTGAACAAACACCAGACTCAAGGTGACTGTTTTTCCCTGAAACTGCCTTTTTTGTTGTCACTTTATGTATGTGTGAATAAAACACTGCACTGTTTAAGTTAAAGACATTGTCATTGCCTCTGTACTGCGTCCGCAAGCCTGTCTACCAGAGCAAATCCCCACAATAGCTAGATGCATTTCATTCAGAAGCAGGGAGCATCTCCCTTATGTGGAATCTGCGAGCACTGTACAACGGCGATGTCCTTTCCCTTACTTCCCACTATGTCTGTTTTCAACTCCAGAGCTCCAGAGAGATTAACTGAAAGGCAGGACATTCCAGAGAATTCAGAAGAAGAAGCAGTTCTTTGCTCGGGATCTCAGCTAGCTCTGACATGCCTCCACTTCCTCTCTGCGGTCTCTGTTACTAAGGATGGATCTTGCCTGACCACAGGCCAATGACCGCAAATTAGGTATAAATGAGAACCCTAGTGGTCTTGACTTTACCGTAGTGTTGGGCGAGCATGCTCGGCCGAACATTAGTTCGGCTCGAGCATCGCGATGCTCAGCACATTGCTGTGTTCGGCCGAATACCACGTGTGCTCGATCACGATGCTCGAGTCTCCTCCCCGCACGTTTGTTGGCTGCTACGCAGCCAATAAACTTGCAGGTAAGTACTGCCATTCACTGTAATGCCGTAGCCATGTTATCTGCTGGCATTACAGTGATTGGCCAGCCGGAACGCATCATCGGGTGCTATATAGCACCCGATGAGACGTGTTCGGCTCAGTATTAGTCAGGGAGAGCTGGAGAGCAGAAGGGAGAGATAGTTTAGGGATTGAAATAGCAATATTTTACTTTTTATACTTGTTAGAGACCCAAAAGTCCTTTTAAGGACTATAGTTGTATCTGGCAGCAATAAATATTTTCTAGCACAACCTGCGCTAAATAGCTTGCAATTGTTTGGCCGCTGCATACAGCGACATTACCTGCGCTACATCTCCAGTATAACATTAGCCCATCCGAAATATCAGTGACATTTATTCAGTGAAATTTTTATTAGGCGGTGGTGACAGCGACATTATGTGCGCTATACCTCCTGTTTAACGTGTGCGCATCCTTAAAATATCTGTGACATTCTGTTAACTTTATTTGCGCATAGACTTACAAAACCTGCGCTACTGTACGTGTAAAATACTTGCAAGCATATATACCATTTAACATGCGCAAGGCGAGGATTAAGGGAAGTGGCCGTGCTGCTGATGGTGCACGCAGAGGCCGTGGCCCTGGGTGCGGTAAAACTGTGCCTGCTGCCAGAGCACAAGAACCACACTCATCCACGATACCTAGCTTCATGTCCTAGTTTGCAGGGCGGCGCAGGACAACACTCTCAAAGTCAGACCAGTGCGACCAGGTGATCGGTTGGATTGCAGCAGATAATGCTTACAGTCGGTTAAGCACCACCCTGTATTCCACAAAGTCCAGTCTCAGTAGCCAAGAGTCTGGTCAACACAATCCTCACCCTGATCCTTCTTCCTTCCACCATGGAGAGTCTTGGCAAACAAGTGATCCCACACTCGGATATTCCAATGAGCTCTTTACATCGCCATTCCTTAATTTGGGCCTCTCACCAAGCCTGCTTGAAGAGGGACATGAGGAGATCTTGTGCCCTGATTCCCAAACACTGGAGCATCCACAGTCAGAATAAGATGATGGTGGGAAACGGCAATTAGTGTTTCACAAGGTGGATGATGATGATGAGACACAGTTGCCAATAAGTCAACCGCAATTAGTGTCTCAAGAGGTTGATGATGAGGATGAGACACAGTTGTCAATAACTGAGGTTGTTGTTAGGTCAACAAGTCTGGAGGATGAGCAGATTGAGGAAGAGGAGGTGGTGGACGATGAAGTCACTGACTCAACCTGGGAAGGTGGCAAGCCGAGCGAGGACAGCAGTACAGAGGAGGGGATCCGCAGCACCGCAACAGGCTGGAAGAGGCAGTGGGGTGGCAAAAGGGAGAAGGCAGGCCACACCAAACAGGCCCGCAACTGTTCCCCGGAGCACACCCTTGCAGCAATCTCCCTTGCCAAGGGGTAGGTGTTCCGCAGTCTGGCACTTTTTTGAGGAAAGTGCGGACAATAAAATAATTGTCATTTGCAACCTGTGCCATACAAAAATGAGCAGGGGGGTGAACACTAGCAACCTCAACACCACCAGCATGATCCGCCACATGGCATTAAAGGGGTATTCCTATCACAATGATCACTGTTAAATCTGTTAATGATTTGACAGTGATCATTTTTGTAAATACATTTTATTACCCAATTCCCACCCTTTTTGAGAAAATAAGTCCCCTCTTACCTGATTGTTGTCTTTCGTCTCCCCAGCCGGGCCACGCAATGTTCTGAACGTGCACGCTGCCGCGCTTGCGCCATGATGATTTCTTCCTGGCTAGTAGCCGCGAACGCGCACGCAGGCTCTGTACTATACAGGCCAGGAATAAGTCACCATGGCGCATGTGCGGTGGCGTGCGCGTGGAAGACAGCTCGCAGCCCGGCCGGGAGAAGACGTCAATCAAGCTGACTGAGCCCGCCCAGCCGAATCCAGGAAGTGAACATCGGGTTTGCCGCAGGTAAGTATGAAAACTGTTGATGGGAATACCCCTTTAAAGCACCCTAATAGGTGGGCCGAACGCCTGGGTCTACAACCAGTGTCTGCAGAGCACACCACTGCCTCCTCTTCCCCTCTGTTACGTGCTGGCTAATCCCCTGTCCAAGACGCAGGCCCGGATGCCTCCCGCCATGCACCTGGACCTTCGCAAGCACCATCAGCTAGTACATCCACTTCTGTGTCCCAGCGCAGCGTACAGATGTCTATATCCCAGGCCTTTGAACAAAAACGCAAATACCCAGCCACCCACCCACAGACCATAGCACTGAATGCGCACCTTTCTAAATTGCTGGCCCTGGAAATGTTGCCATTTAGGCTTGTGGACACTGAGGCTTTCCGCAGTCTGATGGCGGCAGCTGTCCTGCAGTACTCTGTCCCCAGCCGCCAATATTTTTTAAGGTGTGCAATCCCAGCCTTACACCAGCATGTGTCCTGTAACATCACCCGTGCCCTGATCAACGCAGTTTTTGGGAAGCTCCACTTAACGATTGACACATGGACAAGTGCTTTTGGCCAGGGACGCTACATTTCCCTGACGGCACACTGGGTGAACGTTGTGGAGGCCAGGAGCGAGTCGTACCCTAGGATGGGACAGGTGCTACTGACGCCAAGGATTGCGGGCCCTACTTTTATCAGGGTTTACGCCATCACCTACGTTAGTGGCTGTAACCCCCCCTTCTCCTCCTCTTCCACTTTCACCTCTGAATTATCATCTTGCAGCACCAGTCAGACATCAGTCGGTAGCTGGAAGCAGTGTAGCACTGCAGTGGGGAAGCAGCAACAGGCCGTGCTTAAACTGATCTGCTTAGGTGACAAACAGCACACCGCCACATAGATGTGGCAGGGGATAAGGGACCAGACTGAGCTGTGGCTCTCGCCACTCAACCTACAACCAGGCATGGTTGTGTCTGATAATGGCCGTAACTTGGTTGCGGCTTTGGAGCTCGGCAAGCTCACACACATACCATGCCTAGCCCACGTGTTCAACCTAGTGGTTCAGCGGTTTCTCAAAACCTACCCCAATTTGCCTGGGCTACTGCTGAAGGTGCGCCGCGTGTGTGCCAATTTCCGCAAGTCATCAACAGCTTCTGCCGGTCTGCAGCAGCGCTTACAATTGCCAGCTCACCGACTGTTGTGCGACATGAGCACGTGCTGGAACTCGACGTTCCACATGTTGGCCAGGCTTTGTGAGCAGCAGAGGGCAGTAGTGGAATACCAGCTGCAACATGGTCGTCACCTTTCCAGTGAACTTCTGCTCTTCACAAGCGACGAGTGGGCATGGAAGTCTGACCTCTGGGAAGTTTTACGCAACTTTGAGGAATCAAAACAGATGGTGAGCGGCGATAACGCTATTATCAGCATAACCATCCCACTTTTGTGTCTACTGAAACGCTCGCTGCTCATAATTAAGGCGGACGCTTTGCATGTAGAAGAGGTGGAAATGGGGGAAGACAGTACACAGGGTGATAGCCAGACCACCCTTCGTTCGTCTTCTCAGCGCGGATTGGATGATGATGAGGAGGAGGAGCAGGAGACAGTTGCCTCCGCTACAGAGGGTAGTACCCATAGAAGTTTTATTCCATCTGTTCAGCGTGGATGGGCAGAAGAGTTGAAAGAGGATGAGGAGATTGAGAATCATCCTCCTGATGAGAACAGCGAAGTCTTGTCTGTTGGGACTCTGGCACACATGGCTGACTTTATGTTATGCTGCCTTTCCCGTGACCCTCGCGTTATACGCATTTTGGTTGTTCACCCTTCTCGACCCCCGCTACAAAGAGAACTTTTCATCTCTCATTCCTGTGGTGGAGAGGACTAGCAAAATGGTGCAATACCAGAAGGTCCTTGTGGAAAAATTGCTCCAAAAATTTCCAGCTGACAACACTGGCTGCAGAGTACGTAGTTCCTTGGGCAACTGAGGAGGGGAGACGAGGGGAACACACAGCAGTTCCAACAGAGGCAGGGCAACACTCTCCAAGGCCTGGGACAGTTTTATATATCGAAAAACCACAGCACTCTATAGTTACTTTTAGCTTCTTATTTTATTTCATTTCATTAATTATTTTCTTATCCATCCAAAAATTAGCCACTGGCCAATGTTTCGGTCTAATCCTACACCTTGTTCACGGCCTTAGTGTTCATAGAAGGGAGTATACAGGATGGGACAGTTTTATGACACACCGCCAGCACCCTTAGGGTCCATTCACACGTCAGTATTTTTCTATATCCCGAATTTTGGTCAGTTTTTTGCGGATCCATTGTTCCTGAAAATGTTTCCGTATGTCATCCGTTTTTTTCGGATCCATTGACTTTGTATTGTACCAGGAACCGATTTTTGTGGATAATAATATGACGTGTGAATGGACCCTTAACCTGATGTCACAAGGAGGGAAACATTTGGGAAGATGGTGAAGGAGTACATAGCACACTGTGTCAGTGTCCTCAGTGATCCCTGTGTGCCTTACAACTATTGGATGTCAAAGCTGGACACGTTGCACGAACTGGCGCTCTACCCCTTCTAGGTGCTAGCCTGCCCTGCCGCCAGCGTTTTTTCAGAGCCTGTATTTAGTGCTGCTGGGGGCATAATAACTGATAAGAGCATCTGCCTGTCAACTGAAAATGCTGACCGGTTGACTCTTATAAAAATGAACAAGGCCTGGATTGCCCCTGACTTCACTTTTCCACCCAAGGAAAGCGGCTGAACATAAAGGCACTTTAAATGTGGTTTTTATGGTGTATTGAATACACCGTATTCCCATGCACCCCTTCAACCACAAAAAAGGTATATGGTTCAATCTCCCTTTTCTCGTCCTTCTCCTCCTCCTCCATCATATCAACATGCTTATTAGGCTGCCCTCGCTCCTAATGGTTCAGCTCAGCAGCAGGCCCTCACCCATAATGTTTTTGAGGGTCACCAGCAGGCCCTCAACCCCAAAATTTTTAGATGGTCAGCTCGACTGCAGGCCCTCGCCCACAAAATTTAGATGGTCAGCTCGGCAGCAGGCCCTCACCCACAACATTTTTTAGATGGTCAGCTCGGCTACAGGGCCTCTCCCATAATGTTTTAGATGGTCAGCTCGACAGCAGGCCCTCGCCCACAACATTTTTTAGATGGTCAGCTCGGCAGCAGGCCCTCACCCACAACATTTTTTAGATGGTCAGCTCGGCAGCAGGGCCTCGCCCATAATGTTTTAGATGGTCAGCTCGACAGCAGGCCCTCGCCCACAAAATTTTTAAGATGGTGAGCTCGGCAGCAGGCCCCTCGCCCATAATGTTTTAGATGGTGAGCTCGGCAGCAGGCCCTCGCCCACAAATTTTTTTAGCTGGTCAGCTCGGCAGCAGGCCCTCGCCCACCAAATTTTTTAGATAGTCAGCTTGGCAGCAGTCCCTCGCCCACAGTTTTTTTTAGATTGTGTAGTGTTGAGGGGCAGGGGCAATATTCGATTTCGCGATATTTCGAGAATATATGGCCGAATATTCGTCATATATTCGTGAATTCGCTATCTTCGCTCACATTTTTTTTTTCATTACTAAAATCGCAATATAAAATTCGCTTAATGCGCATGAGCAAAAAGGGGCGTGGCCTAGCAACTGTTTTCGAACTACTCAAATTTTGAGGCGATTGGAAAAGATGGTCGGAAGCAATTTTTTTTACATTACACCAGTGTATTTGATTACATTTCGCATGCATGTCAGACCAATCACTTTATATGCAGATAGAGTGTTATAAAATATTTGTGATTGCAAAAATCACCACTTATGATCTGAATTTTTTTTTCGCGACACCTATAACTTTTTATCAGGTCTAAGTAGATATCACTGATTGGTGCACTAAGTATTGCTGTAACATCACAGCACTATGTCTGTAGCATGTATGTATGGACAGCAGAGAAATATCTCTCACATGCACATTGCACATCCATTTTCCTGACGCACACTATATACCCCACACACACAGACACAGTCTATAGATTAGAGTTTGTGTCCTGTTGGTCAGGACTCAGGAGAAGCTTTCTTTGTCTGACCACCAGTATTTGCTGGTTCATTTAGAGTTACCCAGGGTGCACCACGGGGAGGCGAACCAGCTTTACACCCCATACCGTACCGTCACTTCACTTAGACAGGAACATCTCTGCTCAGCTGGCCAGTATCCGATTGCTCAGACCCCACACACATACAATCACAATACAATCCCATCTTATAACGGTAACATTAAATTTAATATTTCCCCTTCGAAGACAAAATACTTTTTGATGTTTTGCTGAGGACATTATTTACAATTCTTGTATTAAAAAAAAATTGGGATTATATGTTGGAGCGGGGCTGTGACCGGTCCTGGGTCCACGCTGAGAAGCAGGCCATTGTAAGGGAGATCCATTCCAAGAAGAAGTTTAAGGGCAATCACCCTAGGATGGCCATATAAAAAAAAATTTGAAGAGGAGGAATTCGGAGCGGATCAGAGAGATTCGTGACAGAATATGCCCAGGTACAATGCTTACATTACTTTTGTATCTCTCGCCAACACTCTGTAATGTATGTATACAGTTCTGAAAATAAGTATTTCATCCCTTTACAACTGATTACTTATTAACTGGTGTGAAATGTAGCAAATCAGACAGTTACATCATACAACTCTACCTCGCCATGAGAATATATATATATATATATATATATATATATATATATTTATACACACAGCGAGGTACAAATGTATGATGTAACCGGCTGATTTTGTGCATTTTACACACACAGAAATATATATAGGTGTGTGTGTGTATATACATAAACTGCAATCATCATTCTGTATTCCAGTAAAAGGCCCCGTACATCATTACATTAGATACATCCCCACTTCACTCCTTAACGCCCGATGATGTACAGTAGATATGAAAAGTCTACACACCCCTGTTAAAATGTCAGATTTCTGTGATGTAAAAAAATTAGACAAAGATAAATCATTTCAGAACTTTTTCCACCTTTAATGTGACCTATAAACTGTACAACTCAATTGAAAAACAAACTAAAATCTTTTAGGTGGAGGGAAGATATAAAAAAAAAAAAAATAATAATGTGGTTGCATAAGTGTGCACACCCTCTTATAACGGGGGATGTAGCTGTGTTCAGAATTAAGCAATCACATTCAAAATCATGTTAAATAGGAGTCAGCATACACCGGCCATCATTTAAAGTGCCTCTGATTAACCCCAAATAAAGTTCCGCTGCTCTAGTTGGTCTTTCCTGAAATTGTCTTAGTCGCATCCCACAGCAGAAGCCGTGGTCCACAGAGAGCTTCCAAAGCATCAGAGGGATCTCATTGTTAAAAGGTATCAGTCAGGAGAAGGGGACAAAAGAATTTCCAAGGCATTAGATATACCATGGAACACAGTGGAGACCGTCATCATCAAGTGGAGAAGATATGGCACAACAGTGACATTACCAAGAACTGGACGTCCCTCCAAAACTGATGAAAAGACGAAAAGAAAACTGATCTGGGAGGCGACCAAGAGGCCTACAGCAACATTAAAGGAGCTGCAGGAATATCTGGCAACTACTGGCTGTGTGGTACATGTGACAACAATCTCCCGTATTCTTCATATGTCTGGGCTATGGGGTAGAGGGGCAAGACGAAAGCCTTTTCTTGCAAAAACACATCTGAAGTCTCCCAAAAGCATGTGGGAAAAGGTGTTATGGTCTGATGAAACCAAGGTTGAACTTTTTGGCCATAATTCCAAAAGATATGTTTGGCGCAAAAACAACTCTGCAAATCACCAAAAGAACCCCATCCCCACAGTGAAGCATGGTGGTGGCAGCATCATGCTTTGGGGCTGTTTTTCGTCAGCTGGAACTGGGGCCTTAGTTAAGCTAGAGGGAATTATGAACAGTTCCAAATACCAGTCAATATTGGCACAAAACCTTCAGGCTTCTGCTAGAAAGCTGAACATTAAGAGGAACTTCATCTTTCAGCATGACAACGACCCAAAGCATACATCCAAATCAACAAAGGAATGGCTTCACCAGAAGAAGATTAAAGTTTTGGAATGGCCCAGCCAGAGCCCAGACCTGAATCCAATTGAAAATCTGTGGGGTGATCTGAAGAGGGCTGTGCCCAGGAGATGCCCTCGCAATCTGACAGATTTGGAGTGTTTTTGCCAAGAAGAGTGGACAAATCTTGCCAAGTCAAAATGTGCCATGCTGATAGACTCCTACCCAAAGAGACTGAGTGCTGTAATAAAATCAAAAGGTGCTTCAACAAAGTATTAGTTTAAGGGTGTGCACACTTAAGCAACCATATTATTTTATTTTTATATTTTTTCTTCCCTCTACCTAAAAGATTTCAGTTTGTTTTTCAATTGAGTTGTACAGTTTATAGGTCACATTAAAGGTGGAAAAAGTTCTGAAATTATTTATCTTTGTCTAATTAATTTACACCACAGAAACCTGACATTTAACAGGGGTGTGTAGACTTTTTATATCCACTGTACATGTACATCAGATCTGGCCGTGACTTAAAGCCCAGTGACGTAAATGTACTGCATGGTGATCGGGCGGGTGCAGGAGCTGGGCGGGGGCAAGGGTCCGGAAGTCACTGATAGCCGGACTCCTGCTGTATGCGCCAGCATCGATGAAATCACCGATGCCGGCGCATTAACCCCTGCATGGCCGCGGTCAGCGCTGACCGCGACTCGTGCGAGCTTCAGACATGTGCAGGGTGTCCATCGTTTCCCCGCACTGCTGTGACAGGGACCCAATGGCAGAGAAGGTGGCCCGATGCCTTCCTTAGGCATCGTGGCTGCCTTCCGGAAGGGCCTGTGAGATCCAGCCCCCTGTATTACACTGGTAATACACTTAAAGCCAATGCATCACAATACAGAAGTATTGTAATGCATTGTAAAAGTAAAAGTTGAAGTCCCAGAGGGGGACAAAAAATAAACAAAAAAAAAAATAATATTTCAAGTAAAAAAAAAAAACGTCCTTTTTCCAAAATAAAGTTGAATAAAAATTTTAAAAAATAGTGAAAAAGAGAAAAGTAGACATATTATGTATCGCCGCGTCCATATCGACCGGCTCTATAAACATATCACATGACCCAACCCCTCAGGTGAACATCGGGAAAAAAATTAAAATAAAAACTGTGCTAAATAAACATTTTTTTTTGTCACATTACATCACTAAAAGTGCAACACGAAGCAATCAAAACGGCGTATGACCCCCAAAATAGTACCAATTTAACCGTCACCTCATCCTGCAAAAAATGAGCCCCTACCTAAGACAATCGCCCAAAAAATAAAACAATTATGGCTCTCAGAATATGGAGACATTAAAACATGATTTATTTTGGTTCAAAAATGCTATTATTGTGTAATAATAAAATACAAAAAAAGCTATCGCCACATACGTAATAACCAGCAGTATAAAAATATCACATGACCTAACCCATCAGGTGAACACCGTAAAAAAAAAACTGTGTAAAAAAAGCTATTTTTTTCTGCATCACAAAATGCGTAATACCAAGTGATTAAATTTTTGGTAAATTTTGTATTTAAAAAGAAATACAAATGAAATTTTGTGACTGAATTTTTCCACTGTCATGAAATACAATATGTGACGAGAAAAAAAATCTCATAATGGCCTGAATAAGTAAAAGTGTTTTAAAGTTACTACCACATAAAGTGCTCAAAATGGCCTGGGCAGAAAGAAGAAAAATGGCATGGTCATTATGGGGAGAATTTGCATCTGTTATGAGTTCTGAGTTGTTTGTCTAAGTTCTGAACATTGTGTGATTACAGGGGTTCCAGTTTCCTCTGTACGCCGCAGGCCTTCTACAGAGGATATGGTGGTGGTTGTGGTCTCGGCATTGGAGGAGGAGGAGGGAGAGCATGCTGGACCCTCCCAGCATGCAGATGCTCAATCACCACATGATGTTGGCAAAATGGTGGAGGTGGAGGCCTAAGAGGCTGGTTCCTCTCTGCACCCGCATCCCCCCCAGCTCCTGATAAGGAAGAAGAGGAGGAGGAGGAGCTTGTTACCAGCCCCTGCCAGGAGGGTAGATATGTGCACACAGCAATATAATTCTGTATCCATAACATGTACAGAAACAAAGGGTCAAAAATGAGGGGAGAACACACACTACAGTAATAGAAAACAACAACACTGGACACTAACTATGTAATCTACATAAAAACCATTAACTAAACAACAACTAAATAACATTATACTCTATATAACTATCACAAACTAACCAACTAAATACAATTATGCTGTACCGAACTAGTACTAACTAACCAACTAAATAACATTATACTATACTGAACTATCACTAACTAGCAAACTATATAATCATCATAAATATCAATAACTAACGAATTGTAATGTAAATCGTCAGTGCTTTTTACAAATACTCCACACAATGCACTAATTGCCTCTTAATCTTAATTGACAGTAATTTAAATATTTTTTAAAATCCTAACAGTACTCGCAGCTGCAGTAGGCCGACCAAAGGGCAATGCTGGAGATCAGCGCCCAGTAAAAGATAATACGGGAGCAGCAAAGGAGGTTACATCAGCAGCAGCGGCTTCTGAATAAGAAGGTGCATCAGCTGGAGGAGCTGCACTGTAAGGGGATCCAGGAGTTGCTGGACCTCCATAAGCAACTAAAAAAGTTGCCTTAAAGCAGTGCTTCTCAAATAGTGGGGGGGTGCGAGGCTCCATAAAGGGGGGCTCGTTTGACCTCGGCAAACACTGTCATATTGGATGTCCAGATCGGATTATCCGACTCACTCGCAAGCGGCGTCCCACACGGCGTCGGTTGCCTAGCAACTCTACGGCTGGAAAGAGGGAGCAGCGCGCCGCGATCACTGGAGATTGTCCCAGCGCAGCCCCAGTAGCAGCCCGACGCGGAGGACCACGTGACCGCCAACGCACGTGACACATGCAGAGGACCCGTGGAGACATACAGGAATCAATACGCCGGTTCCTAGTGCCACTCACAGAGGAGAAAGAGCAGGACGCCGGCATGTCATCAAGGCAGAGTCGCAAAGATACATCCGCAGCATCACCAGGTGGGAAAACAAGAGCTGAAGCACAGAAAGAACATAAAGAGCAGGGGTCAAGGAGAGGAGGTAGGACAAACACAAAATCTGATATATAACTGAAAAGGGGAAAATAAATAGTAACCAGGGGATGGAGGAGGAAAAAGTATACGAACTAGAAGGCAGTACCCTGGATCAAAAGGAGGAGGGGGAAGGTGCAAAAAGACACTCTGCAGGTAAACTAAGCCCTGAAGGTAACCTAGATAAAAAAGGGCTTAATAGCAGGAATGCAGGAGTGGAAGGAGTACAAAGCACACCGCAGGAGGATACCAATAATAAGGTGTACTATAACAATTTTATAGACAAATGATACTATTTACAGTCGCGCGGGGGGAGCGAAATGTTTTCTTCTTCCTAGAGGGGGCATGACAGAAAATAATTGAGAAGCACTGCATATTTGTTCATCAACATTGTTAATAAATATTTATTTACGTTCTAACGTGTGCTTTTGTTTTTAGATATTGTTATGTTTTTGATTCATTTTAACCTATATGGTTGCAGGAAGGTCCCTTTAGTCCTGGGGCAAACTCATCTGGATCAGGACAGACAGCAGCAGCAGGTAAAGGTAATGGTGGAGTAAACGGCCTACACAAAACTCAGCAGGATCAGGACAGACAGTAGCAGCAGCAGGTACATGGTAAAAGGTGTAGTATAAGGCCTACAGATAGCTCGCCCAAACTCATCCGGACAGACATCAGTAGGTAAATGGTAATGGTGTAGTATAAGGCCTACACATAGCTGGGCCAAATACAGTCAGAACAGACTGGAGCCGGTTCTTTGTTTGTAGCAGGAATATGTTCCCAGGAATGGGCCCCCGCCAGACCGGGGCAACCCCAAAACAAAAACATATACACCTCTGACATCAGTATGTTCTTTGTTGGCATCAGGAATGTGTTCCCATGCATACAAATTGCAATATATTCCTTTGCCATTTTTGTATTTCAAAGGATTTTTAAGATTGTTAAGCCAACAAGAAATAAAAAAATATATATTAAATATATATATATATATATATATATATATATAAACACATGACACGGCACAGCCTCAAGAAAATGATTGTTTATTCAACCAAAAGCGATGTTTCAGTCCACACAATGGGACCTTTCTCAAGCAGTGACAAAAGTGAATGGTGCCAATTACAAATACAAACTCAGGTGATTATTTAATGAAAACTATTAAAAATTGAATTAGATTTATTGGGTTTGATTCGTATTGTGTCTAAACATAAAAAATTATGTAAAAAAATTCAATAATATACAATTATCCATACTGTTAAGAGAGTATTAACTGTCATTAAAGTATGTGAATTCATATTATCTCCTTAATTCGTCACAATTCCAGATTAAAAAAAATGTCAAAAAGCAATTTTGGCATAAAAATTTCGATGTACCGATTAAAAACATAATGGAGGGGGCCGAGAACTAACCAACATAGATCCAATACAGCGTCCTGTTTGGTTAACAGCACATGTTGGCGCATTGCTTCCGCATTACATAACGAAAAATGTGATGCAATAATGTGATCGAATCGAAGGAGGAACACACACAGGCCGCTAGTGTCCATAAACAGGGTGTTCACATGATAACAGATCACCAGAAACTGTATGCAAGCTGAGCCACAAACGCATCCTGTCTATGCGGTCACATAATAGCAAACCTTGGAAATGATAAGAATAACTCCCAAAATGGTGACATGGCTCCACAGTTTATATTGAAAAATGAAAAGCTTTGATTATATAACGCATGTGCACAGTATCATTTCATAGTTGTCAATAAGTAACATCAAATAAAAATGTATATATAGATTTATACATGTGGCAATAACGCTCCATTCCCAAAACAGGATTACCACACGGATAAGTATAACGCCAGTCACACCCAACCATGTGGAGAGGTCAACATGGAAGTCAGGCATCCTGTTCAGGACGACATACAACACTATGTTCGCACCTAAATCCTGATTAAAACAAACAAGTTAATTAAGGTCCTCAATCAGTCCTGTACAATGTTAACTGCACAAGATATTTTAAAAAAGGAAGCCCACATGCGGTCCCCACCTAGTTTTAGTAAGAACCACACCAGGGCCGCCTAAAACCCAAGAAAAGCAAAATTAAAACAGATAATATAAATTAAAAAAACACCGCTTGATTATAGTTTATTAAAAAGAATATACAAACCGGATTCCAAAAAAGTTGGGACACTATACAAATCGTGAATAAAAACTGAATGCAATGATGTGGAGGTGCCAACTTCTAATATTTTATTCAGAATAGAACATAAATCACGGAACAAAAGTTTAAACTGAGAAAATGTACCATTTTAAGGGAAAAATATGTTGAATCAGAATTTCATGGTGTCAACAAATCCCCAAAAAGTTGGGACAAGGCCATTTTCACCACTGTGTGGCATCTCCCCTTCTTCTTACAACACTCAACAGACGTCTGGGGACCGAGGAGACCAGTTTCTCAAGTTTAGAAATAGGAATGCTCTCCCATTCTTGTCTAATACAGGCCTCTAACTGTTCAATCGTCTTGGGCCTTCTTTGTTGCACCTTCCTCTTTATGATGCGCCAAATGTTCTCTATAGGTGAAAGATCTGGACTAAAGACTGGCCATTTCAGTACCCGGATCCTTCTCCTACGCAGCCATGATGTTGTGATTGATGCAGAATGTGGTCTGGCATTATCTTGTTGAAAAATGCAGGGTCTTCCCTGAAAGAGATGACGTCTGGATGGGAGCAGATGTTGTTCTAGAACCTGAATATATTTTTCTGCATTGATGGTGCCTTTCCAGACATGCAAGCTGCCCATGCCACACGCACTCATGCAACCCCATACCATCAGAGATGCAGGCTTCTGAACTGAGCGTTGATAACAACTTGGGTTGTCCTTGTCCTCTTTGGTCCGGATGACATGGCGTCCCAGATTTCCAAAAAGAACTTCGAATTGTGACTCGTCTGACCACAGAACAGTCTTCCATTTTGCCACACTCCATTTTAAATGATCCCTGGCCCAGTGAAAACGCCTGAGCTTGTGGATCTTGCTTAGAAATGGCTTCTTCTTTGCACTGTAGAGTTTCAGCAGCAGCTTGACAATGCAGCTTGACAAGGATAGACAGCAGCAGCTTGAAAATGGTAACTCTGTAGTGTCAGGTGTACACATATTTGGGCGTAAATCAGCAAGAACAGAACAGACAGCAGCAGGGAAATGGTAACGCTGTAGTATAAGGCATACACATAGCTGGCCCTAACTCAGCAGGAACAGAACAGACAGCAGCAGGGAAATGGTAACGCTGTAGTATACTGCATACACATAGCTGGGCCTAACTCAGTAATATAAGGACAGACAGCAGCAGCTTGAAAATGGTAACGCTGTAGTGTCAGTCGTACACATATTTGGGCATAAATAAGCAGGAACAGAACAGACAGCAGCAGGGAAATGGTAATGCTGTACAACAAGGCCGACACATAACTCATCAAAATCAGGACAGACAGCAGCAGATAAAGGTAACGGTGGAGTATAAGGCCTACACATAACTTAACATGATCAGGACAGACAGCAGGTACATGTTAATGGTTGAGTCTAAGGCCTACACATAGCTTGGCCTCACTCAGCAGGAACAGACAGCAGCAGGTTCTTTGTTTGCGGTAGCAATGTGTTCCCAGGAATGGGCCCCCACCAGACATGGGCAACAACAAAAATAAACGTAGACACTTCTTACAGCAGCAGGAGGAGCACCTACACTGTCATCCAGCAGAGTGGAGCAAGTGCGCTCCTTGTCACTGCGCGATCCCGGCTCCCGCACTCAGCCGGCCGCATTCCTTTCTCTGCGCATGCGCCGGGCGTGCAAGCACGATTGAAAAGCCCGACACCTGCGCAGAGAGAGAAAAGCGCCAGGCTGAGTGCGGGAGCCAGAGACGGGATCGCGCAGTGACAAGGAGTGCACTGCGCATGCACGAGACTTAAACGATCCCAGCCTCACAGCAGGATGTCAATCACAGTGAAGGGAGGATGGGTAGGGGGCGGGCTTAGCTTGACTTGAAGCAAGGAGGCCGCTGCCCCCTTGACTTCAAGCTGACTCTGAGGATAGCGAAAACACAGATTAAAACAGCGTTTTTTATAAAGTATACAACAACCAGTGGAGGAATGAAAAACATGATTAGGAACACACTGGGGGCTACTGTAAGGTAATGATGTCGGTTAAAATGTGTTTTAGAGGTGACAGGTTCCCTTTAAATATGGGAACAAAGCGGGGAAGTTACTGGCATGATTAGCAGGGGGACCTTTCCATACCTCCCCAATATTGGCCATAAAAGATGACAGAGGAAATCCGCACACATCACCTTCAAAAATTAATGAAATATTGAGAGATTTTTACTCTGATCTTTATACAGGACAAATGGGTCACCCGGACGAAGCGAGGCAGTGGCTTTTACATACACCAATGCCCAAGTTAAAGCATACAGATCTGGTCACTTTAAATGCCCCAATCTTATTAGAAGAAGTCACAGAAGCTATTGGAAATCTAATAGCAAATAAAGCCCCGCGTCCTGACGGCTTTACGGGAGAATTTTATAAAATACTTAGGGACAACATTTCACCCCTATTGACATCCATGTTCAATGAATACTTGTCAGGTAGAAAAATTTCAGATCTTGCACGCACCGCACATATAAAAGTATTACCAAAACCAGGTAAAGATACTTTGTTGGCTTCTTCTTATAGACTAATATCCCTTATAAATGGGATATACACCTAAACTCTCAGATAAGTTCAAAAGAGATCTTAAGGGATTGGAAAAATGTGCAAAAAGCTACCTTTAGTGAAATATGGAGAGAAACTCACTTCAAATTCATACATAAAGCAATTCATGGCTTTGATACAAAAAGCAGCAAAATCCCTTCAAATGCTGGGAGACAAATAGTTTGTCCTAAATGCTCACTACCTAGAGCCAATATGTACCATTGTATCTGGGAATGTCCTAAGATAACCAGTTTGTGGGGAATGTTTGGGATTATAGTTTGTTATATATGCAAAGTCTTTGTATGTACCATATAATGCAATGGATCTCCAAGATTGTATGGTTCAATTTATTGAAATGCTCAATAAAAATATATTAAAAAAACAAACAAAATCTTCTTACATTTTGAAATATCCCTAATTTAACAATTACACCAACAAATGTTTTTTCTTAAACCTGATACAGCAGAGAACTAGAGCGCGCTAAATGTGCCAAGTGACATTTTTAAATTTCACCTCTACTTTGATGTCAAAATAATCACAACATATAACTAGAATAATAAAACATAAAACTACCATCATACTACAATAGATCAATGTGCTAAAATGTAAAATAACCCAGTGCAGTCCAATCAAGGGGATAAATTGGTTTTCTAGGCTCCTGAAATTGATGGCCTAGCTTCAGGATAGGTCATTAATATACAATGGGTGACGGTCCAACACCTTGCACCCCTCACAATCAGCTGCTCCCTGCAGCCTCGGGCGCTGGAATTAGTACTGTGAATAGAACAGGTGTAGTACCCTGGGCAATACTTTGGATGCACTTTATTGCACTTTGAAGGGTTAACTTGCACTGTGATTTATGCTGCTGTGTGCACTTATGCAACAGGTGGCCGCGCCCCAGGGCCCTCTATATCGCGCATCCCAGGTGTAGGAAATGCTGAGTGGTATAGTGCAGCCTAAAATGTCTCTTTATGTGTGTCACGGTGCTCCTACCTGGATACCGCTGGACCCCAGGCTTTGGCTTCGAAGCAATAAATAGGGGGAACAATTGAGGGTTAAAACAATAACTGGAGTCCAGACCTTGAGATGAAGTTCAATGGCAGCTTTACTTTGCATAAACGTTCTCCAAAACGGTTTACAGGCTTTATCTTGGTTCCAGCAGGCTTTAGCATATAACTGGCAGGCAAACTCAATTCTACTCGCTTTCTCTTTGACCCTGCGGTACTGACAAGCTTAAATATAATCTTTGCTTTCTTCTTGATGTTGCACTTTCTCTCTGTAATCTGACTCTAGGTTATGCCAGGGAACTTTCCTCCTGGTTCCTGAGGCTTCAAACTTTAAGGTGCTCTGGCTGGCGTGGGCACGTCTAGCAGAGACATGCCCCTGCACATCCTTCCCTTAGCTGGGGGTGAACTAGACTGAAGCTAACTGGTCCCCACCCTTCCTGCAGGAAGTAGGTCTCGCCCACTTCTCTCCAGAGGGGGGTTAGAATTGAATGGTAAGTTCCATTCTATCTACATACAGCTCTGCCGTGTTTGCTGCCACCTGCTGATGAACCAGGCACAGTACATGTAGTAAACAGTTACATAACACTAGAAATCCACAGTGTGGAGGACCTGGAATAAATACATAAGATGACATTCAGGTTAGCCCATTAGAGATAGTAGCAGGGCGCAGGAGTGGTAACACCACTCTGGAGCGCTACACTAAGGGTCCATTCACACGTCCGTATGTGTTTTGAGGATCCGCAAAACACGGACACCGGCAATGTGCGTTCCGCATATTGCGGACTGCACATCGCCGGCAATTGCGGACTAGAATAGGACATGTTCTATTTTTTTGCGTAACGAAAGTGCGGATCCGCAAATGTGGATGCGGACAGCACATTCCGGCCCCATTGAAAATTAACATTGTATCTGTTTAGGCTGTGCTTCTCCACTCCGCCTCTCCCACTAGAAGGTTCTAGTGCAGCTAGCAAGTATATATGAGAGCAGTCAGAGCCCCTAGTAAACTGAAGATAGGGACCAGTGCTTAGTAGGAGAGACTCTGCAAGATTTCATTAGTGAACAGAAGAAGATGCTGATACTCTGCCACAGACCCTGGGCCTCCAGTCTTTGAATGGGAAGCCAGCCGGATGACTGGGCCATAGACACTGGGCCACCAGCCCCATTGGGGTCACCCCAAACCTCATCACTGCAAGAACAACAGCTCCATTGAAAGTGTAGTGGTTCATCTCCCATTCACTTCAATAGTTTATTGCTGCGGGTCCTGTGATAGTACTGTTATTCCACTTGGTATTGTGGCGGGCAACTGCTAATTTTCCCAAAATTTACCACTACCATAAATTACAATATCTCACGAAAAAACTATTAGGAATCAATTAGTAGGATAAGTAGATGCATTTGTCAAACAAAGTGATGAATGTCAGTTTTGAAAAATGGGGCTGTGTCCTGAAGGCCCATCCTAGTCCGGGTTTTTAAAGGGGTTATCGATGTTACATTGCAATTGCTGATGTTTTTTTTTTTCTGGAGACATCGCCTTCTCTGTCCACAGTTTGTGTGAATTATTGCAGCTCAGCCTCATCCACTTCAATGAGCTGAGCTGCAATATCAGGCACAAATCATTCCCAGAGGTGGGGCTGTTTTTGAGAAGAAAGAAGCTATGTTTTTGTAATCCTGGACAACCACCTTTAAGAATGTCTTTTAGTAGCCCCATTCACATTATCGGATGCCTCCTTGTTGGTTACAGCGATAGATAGACCAGGCTTAACTGATTCAAGTTCTTTTAAATTTCTCTCTCTTTTCTCGGTAAAATCATTTAACTGAATGCTGCAAAAAAAAAGAAAAATATTCAAACAATTTCCGTTCTTAATAATAACAGGACAAACTCAAAACCTTAGTTATGCCTATAGTTCTGCCTACCATCTCTTAAAGGGGGTTTTCCATATTCCATCCGGCTCCCTAGCTCTTTTCACTGCTCTTCTGATCCTCTCTTTAAACTTCTGGACAGATGGGGTCATGTGCGTCACCAGCAGCCAACAATGTGTCCCCAAGCGGCATGTCACTGCTGGTCATGTGCCATTCGGGGACATGTCACAGTTGTTGGCTGCAGTGGTGCACGTCATCCCATCTGTCTGTAAGTTTACAAATGGGGACTGGAAAAACAGTGAAGGCAGCCTGAGACCGTAACAAAAAATCGGGGAGCAGGCGAGTACGGCTTTTTGGAGTGGAAATTGAAAAAATAAAAATGAACAACTCCTTTAAAGGGGGTTCTCTGGGATTCCTATGGTTTTTGACACATATGCTCATGTAGTTGCTTATGCCATGTACATCTTCCCTGTGCTTTTTTTTTTTTTCAATTCGGACTTTCCTGACTCGTTTTCACCTTTGAAACCAATCTCTCTGGTTTGTTTCCACCCTGTAGGTAGCACTTCCTGTTGCTGTAGCCAACCAAACCCATGATAAATCAAAAATAAAACTGCAGCAGGCCGGTCAAATGTGTGTGTATACATGAATACATATACTATCCTAAATGGTCTCATGATCATTATGCAAATCGGCCACATGACCACTATGCAAACTGGTCACATGATCATCATGCAAATCGGTCACATGATCACTATGCAAATCCATGATCAATCATTACCTACATTGTTGCTGAGACTGCTCTTTAAAGGGCTATACTGGTTGGACTGTCTTGAGGAGGGGTGGTCAGTCAATTGATTTATACCTGATCCTGGATTTCAGTCCAGTATGAACGTTCAAGATATGGTAAGCGTTTCCCCACGGGAGTGGGATGACGTTTCTACTGATTAAGTGGGTGTACACCTAATTAGTGGCAGTGTTCCCCTCATAAACTGAGGGTCACGCCCCCCATTTTTGGATTGATCACATTGAGCATGTGACCATTTGCATGGTGATCATGTGACCATTTAGGATGGTATATGTATTCGTGTATACACACACATTTGTTTGTTTGAGAAAGAACGAGCGCTCGAAACGTCGCAATTTTTGGTGAATAAACAGCATGAATTGAAGACCGGCGAGTGCTGCAGTTTTATTTTTGATTTATTCTGGATGATTTGGGGATACTACAGACTGGTATCCAACACAGCGGGCACCATCACCATAGAGACTTTTTGCTATAGATTCATAAGTGCTGCTACTTTTTTTCTTTTTTGAACAACCAAACCCATGATGCACTTCTCCTTCCTCTGCCACAGCTACAGCTCCGCCCCTAACAACACCCAGTTAGTTTATAGCTCCTCCTACCCAGCTAGTTCCATAGACACTCCCCTATCATTACCCCGCCCGCAGACATGACATCACAGTAAATAAGAAAGAGCTGCATGGAGATGGTCGTGTGACCACAGCCCAGCATGGAAGATAGGAGCAATAAGGCCCCATTGACATTACCGCCGGTCTGCAATATATGGGCACTTGAATGGGTCCGGGATCTGCAAGATATAGCGAAAGATAGGATATGTCCTATCTTTTGCAAATCGGAGCCACACATCGGAAGCCCATGGAAGCACTTTCGTGGGCTTTTAGGTCCGTCCCTCAACACCGTAAAAGATAGGACACGTCCTAACTTTTGCTGTATCTTGCGGATTGCGGAACCATTCAAGTCAATGGATCCGCATCAGCACCAGGAGGGCACAAAGTCCTTACGTTCGTCTGAATGAGCCCTAAAGGTAAAAGAAATACGTTACAAAATTATGGCTACTTTCTTAAAGAAGTATTCCCGCAAAACTTTTTATTCTCTGACGTGCTAGAAAGGTACATTATATCATCTGTAGTGAATGTAATCTTCTCATCAGTGACTGTATTTGTGATTTATAACCTCCCTTCTGATCCTTATCTGTGTCATATGACCAACTCTCTGATGCCCAACTGACAGGACAGGAAGTCAGTTACTTCTCTATTCATTCCTATGAGACGGACACTGAGGCTCCCACTTCCTGTCCACACATAAGATGCTGTGTCAGTTAGGGAGTCTGATTGCTGGTCACATGACACAGCTGAGAAGCATAAGGGAGGTTATAACTCACAAATACAACCACTGGTAAGGAAATTACATTCACTACAGATTACATCATGTACCTTTCTAGCAGGTCAGAGAATACAGTTTTTTGCAGGAGTTCTTCTTTAAAGGTGTATTTTACAAGATGTTGATGCAAAATGGAGAACCACTTTAAGGCTTGACATGGTGAGAAGGACTTAGGAGGTTCTCCAAGGTGGCTAGCAGCAGCTTCTCTCCTCTCCCCATTTATTACATACGCATGCTCAGCCAAGCTGAAAATACCTATATATTGGAGGATCAGGTAAGATGGCCATCAGATTAGCGAGCATTCCGACAACAGTTGTCTCATTAGTATGGCTGGTTAATAGCGTCCAAGCAATACGCTATGATAACTATACCGATTCTGCAATCAAACGAACTAATTGACCTCCAAGGTGTCAGTCAGGAAGCAGGTGAAGTAGCCATGGCCCGTGAATTCTAAGAAACAGGCTGTACAGATGAGTGCCTTGTGACTTCCCCTGGATGGACTTACCTAATTTTTGTCAGGTTTTGTGAACACAATATAAGACGTTGGATATCTTCAGCACTGGCGTCGGTTAGGAAATTATAGCTCAGATCTAGATGGTTAAGGTTTGGGTTTTGACTCAGTGAGATCAGAAATGGAGAGTATTCATCTGTCAGTTTAATCTGTTGAAGACTGAGAGAAACATAAAGGTTCAAAGTTGTCAAGAAGAAGCACTGACCCTTCACCACCCTAGGGCTTTGAAGATGAGAATCTGTAGTCATACAAGTTAGTAGTGGCCATGCTGGGGTACTCCAGCACCAGAAACTACACAGTGGACTGAGGTTTCCGTCCACTATGTGGTTCCTGATACTGGCAGCTGCACAAAACGGATGACAAACCAGTTCATTATCCACTTCACCACCAGGGATGGACGTGTTACCCCTTGTACTACCACAGACTGGAAGGTTTTCTTAACCCTGTTTATGCCCAAGACCACCAAGGATGCTTCTACTTTTCTCTTCACTGTGAAAGGTCTCTTTCATCATCTTGGATACCCAGGGCTACCTATTTATGTGCCTACAACCTTTTGGCACCTTGTGAGCCACATACATGTTTGGGCAGTGGTCTGGAGCCATATTAAATAAAACCAAATGTAGGAGAGCTATGAAATCCTGGCATTAAAAGTATTTGCAGGTATTGTGAAACTTGACATACTGGTATTATACCATCCAAATTGGCTTTATTCAGGGGTGAGAGTCACTTATCTGTGTGGGTGTTGTATTATGACCAGCGCCACAAAGTTAGGGATTGTAAGTCATATGTGGCTCCAGAACCACTGGTTGGAGACAATTACTCTAAAGTTGGCTTCCCTCTTTTCTGGAAACTAAGATGCATGTAATTTAAAAGGATAAAACAACCTCACAGTATATAAAGACTTAATATAACTACTCACAGCAAACGTGATATGGTGCAGGTTTTAGATGAGAGAGCTGCCATCAAGTGAGAGAAATCTGGACAGGCCAAATTGTTCCTGGAGAGATCCAGTTCTACGAGACTTTGATTCATATTTAATACACATGCCAATTCAGAACATGAATTTAAGGAATTATCCTTAAAGCTGTGGAAAGAACATAGAAGTTGTGTGTTATGTATCTACCCGAGATCCATGATACTTCCATGCCGCCTCCAGGAAACAAGACAGTAGATGGAGGGATATCTGTGCAATAGGGGATGATCTGTAAATACTTCTGAGAATTTTGGTTCTTACCTTAGTATTTGTACCCTGCAGGCTTCATGAGTTAAGACCCTGCTGATAAAAGGCATATCACTGTCTTTCAGGTCGTTGTTCGAAAGCCTAAACCAAAGCAATAGAAAACCAACAAAGTCTAGTAAAATATACCTGCAAACAAAATGTGCAATATAAAAGGTAAATGCAGCATGCAATCCAGAAGGTAAAGGATCCATTTATTGTGCTCACATTCATGTACTATGTTATTCGAGAATGCACATCAAGTAGTTGGAAGTGTATTGGTTCTCCTGTGGTTGGTGTCTGAATTAGATATTGCAATAATGCAATCAGAGCGTGAGAACTGGGAAACGTCCTGTCCTGACTGAGCAGCATGATAGCATGAGGGTCTCGAAGAGATTGTCTGCTGTGCTGGGTTATGTTCCTTTGTATTGTTGCTAAAGGTTGGCTATGTAACAGTGAGGGGGAGAGAAGGGCACAAGCATGGTCCAGTAGGGGTTAGTACAGCCCAGGTTGTCAGTGGGGATGTAGTTGCTGCCTTGCTCGCCAGAGGAGCATGCTATTTATTAGAGAGTGTGAGTCATCTGGATGGAGACCAACAGGTTAGCATAAGACCCCTTTTCCCGCCAAGTGTTGGTGACGTTTGGCGAGGCCAGCAGTAGAAGGTGTGTGAAGAAATTGGCATGTAACCCAGTTGGCTGCTGGGAAGCTGAGTCAGTACTGACAAGGATCACCGGAGCACAAACTGAGCATTGTGTGGCCTGCTGTGTGGGAAATGAGAAACTGTTAAAGAAACAAGACCCTCCATCCACTTTAAGATGCTGTGCCTAGACTGTGAATGGACCTGAGCATTGATTTAGTACAGTTTGAACCAGTGTTTGTGGACTATCCTTTCTTGCTACCTAGAGAACTTTATTACCTGTAGTATGTTTGGGTTTCTTATAAAAGTGCCCCCCACAGCTCCTGACTACAACATGAGAATGACCTGAGTAAATTCTGTGCGCTCATGAGAATGACCTCCGCTCATTCTTACTCTTGTCAAATACTTGTGTACGGCTCGTTGGACCCAAAACTTGAGAGTTGCTCATCAATTTTTAGCACAAAGTAATTTTAGAAATGTCATTAAATGAATCAAAATTTGATGTCCTACCGGAGTTCTCGAACTGTGTGTAGAATTGCAGCTAGTCTCTCCAAGCCTTCGCTTTGAATGAAACATCTGTCTAGATTAAGGTATTCGATTTCTCCACAGGATTCAAGGATAAAAGCTAATACGGTGCAATCCATAGGCGTAAGGTGGAAATCTGAAAAATCTAGACCATGTGAGTGCGGTCCTATCGTATCCTGAACAAGACTTGTATGTCTGGACTCAAAAAGACATGTCAGCATATTCATTTTCTCACGAGGATCTGCTTCTGTCCATTTTGATGCAATTTCTTGGCTGAGCCAGCTAGTGACCTGCTTGGAAGTGGAAGTTTTAATACTTAGAGATAAAGAAGAGAGAGGAGAACTATTCGTTTTGTCAGACAAGCCACAGAGAAATCGGATGAACATTTCACTGGGACCATCCTTGAATGATCTGTCTCGATCTAGTGTCGACTTCATGTCTATCTCTGAATCCAAGTAGTGAATTAAAGCCGAGAAGAACTCTTGAATGGTGAGATGGAGGAAGGAGTAGGTCG
Organism: Bufo gargarizans; assembly: GCF_014858855.1. Classification (NCBI taxonomy): domain Eukaryota; kingdom Metazoa; phylum Chordata; class Amphibia; order Anura; family Bufonidae; genus Bufo; species Bufo gargarizans. Next base: position 389,383,513 of record NC_058085.1, read on the forward strand.
TAGAGTGACTATTATTTTCTATCACAAAACTGGATAATGACTTTGATTTAATGTCCACTTCAAATGATTCCAAATCTTTAAGATCAAAGGTAAGAATGTGATTTTTTATTCCATATTGTGCCATCTTCCCAATGGATTTGATGAGCTCCACGGGACATTCATTGCCCGTACAATGATTGATGAGAGTGTTGGCAACGTATGACAAAAACAGCTGAGTCGCTGTTTTTGGTAGGAATGAAATCTGATTATTTTGTGGTGGGGCCTCAAAACACATGGATAACACTTTGCAGATGATCCAGCAGTACGATGGGATGTAACAGAACGTGTACAATGCGTCGTTCTCTCTTACATATTGAAAAGCCCTGGTGGACAATTTGTCATTTTTAAAAAAACATTCAAAGTACATCTCCCTTTCTTTCGGAAGGAATCCCATGATCTCAGAAACCCTTTGGAAAACACAAGTGTCAATAGAAGCCAGTTGGGTTGGCCGACCGGTTAGCAGTATTGAAGACCCTTTGAGAAGACCTTGTCTCACCAAGCTAACCACAATTACACCCAGGTTGACCTGCTCTCTGGGGTTACAACATAGATTTGGTAAACCAAAATCAATGTTGTGTATACTTTCATCTAGACCATCAAAGATGAAAAGCAGTTTTTTTGGATCCTGTAAGATGATATCAAGTTGAGTCCATAGATAAGGATAATGTTCAGAGATCAACTTATCCAAGCTGACCTTGTCCTCACCATATCTATTTAGCTCCCGGAATTTAAAGAAGAAAACAAAAGAAAATCTTTGATAATGTTTCTTAGTCACCCAGTCATAGACAAACTTTTGCATTAGCGTGGTCTTCCCAACTCCTGGTACGCCACTCACCATGACTGCATGCGGTATACAATCAGAATGGTGGCACCAGCGAAACAACCTGTTGGGAGAGATACGTTCCAAATTGGTATGTGTCTCTACCAAATAATGCTCGAGTCTCCCTCCAGTTTCTGTTATCTCCTGTTGAGAACGTTTCCTGAACTGCTGGGAGGAAACAACAATGAGATCCAAATAGCAAGAATAAATATTATTGCTTTGTCTTGGTTGCTCAACTCCTGGGGCATTGTGCTCCTCTAATTCTTTGGTCATTTCCAGAAGATGTTTCTTGTGACATTCATGGGTTTCTATGAAAAATGGTTTGAGAATACAACTGAAATATGAAATACCACATTTTGCCTAAACTGAGATACATCAAGATATGCAAATGAAGTTGAACTTGATTGACACGGACAATATAATAAAAGCATCTTGGCAACAAACACAGAATACAAAAATGTGAAAGCGCCATTTCACCATCACCATCTACTACATGCGTTAAAGTGGCCAGAAAGGGCCTCTCACCCAGTTAAGCCAGTTACTCTCTGCTCTGCACTGATGAGGGGCAATCACCCCGTAACAGCTGTCTGCAGATGAGATGCTGGCTTATTTAATATCTGAGTCATGTCTCAAGGCCTATTTAAAGGGTTAAACATTGACTTATAGCAGGGGTGGGCAACCTGTGGCACTCCAGCTGTTGTGAAACTACAACTCCCAGCATGCATACTTGCTCTGCTCTTCTCAGAACTCTCCTAGAAATAAATGAAGCATTCTGGGAATTGTAGTTTCACAACAGCTGGAGTGCCGCAGGTTGCCCACCCCTGACTTATAGGATAGCTGCCTTACATTAGTGTTGGGCGCGAATATTCAAATCGCGAATATTCAAATCGCAAATATCGTCACTTCGAGAATTCGTGAATGTTTACAATATAGTGATATAGATTAGTAATTTCGAATATTCTAGATTTATTTTCATCAGTAACCTCCCTTCTTGCTTGTGAGCCAATGAGAAGGCTGCAATGTCTTTGAGCTTAGCCATTTTCTACAGTTTTTTTAAAGTTCTGAGAGAGAGAGAGCAGCGTCATTGCTGTGCTCTCTGCTTTCCACACTACATTAGATAGATAGATAGATAGCTTATATATAAAATACAGATAGTCAGTGTAGGTTATATCCTGATATAGTGTAGCTGTTGCAGTGCAGTGTGTTAGGTAGTGTGATAGAGTCTGCTGTCCAGACATACATGCAGACCTGCTAAAATGTGAAGTTTCACGTATTGCGCCAAAATATTCGCATCATTAGTGCCGATTTGAGCAATCCCGAATATACTGGAGCGCTCTATCTGCATATAAAGCTATTGTAATGTTCTGCCGTGCCAACCATTTTCTCCAGTCTCAGGAAACTTCCAGCAGCATGGAAAATGTAGCAAAAATGAGCCACGCCTGTAATTTGCGCGCATTATGCGAATATTACATTGCCGATTTTTCGCAATCAAGAATATAATCTCGAATATGACGAATATTTTCCCAAATATTAGTGAAATATCGCAAATTCGAATATAGCCCCTGCCATTCATTCAAGTGAACAGAGCTTAGCCCCGCCCAGGCCAGTTGATACTAGTTGTGATGTCACTGGGCTTGCGGTAAACATTGAGAAGGCCGCGGCGCTGCTGGAGCACCGCTGCCTTCTCAAACAGCTGATCGGTGCGGGTCCCGATAGATCATCAGTTTAAACAAACTGCAGAACCCCTTTAATGACCTATCCGGAGAACCTCTTTAAGCTGGCCATCCACATAAGACAGCTGTCAACCAAATGCTTCCTTAACCAATGATACATATGCATGCTCGGGCAAGCTTGCATAAGTTGTGAATGGGAGCGGGGAAATACCTGTTGGCAGCGACTTATCTTCCTACTTACAAAAAGATCAGGCAATTGAATACAATATGCCTGATCCTTATCTCCCCCGACATCAGCCCTTGGGGTAGAATTGGGAGGTCACCATACACATTAGATGCACATCTAATACACTTGTAATGTGTCAAGCGTGCATGTGTATGGGGACCTTATCATGACCTTATCAGTAACTATTAATGCCAAAATTAATTATTGGATTTGCCTCACTTTTAGAATATTTACATCACACATTTTGAAAGATCTTGTCCCCCGCCCTGGATGAAGAGATTCAAGTCAATAGGAATCTAGAGAGCAATCTATTAACCCAGCAAGGTAGGAAAGACAAGGTTGAAGTCTCTCCTGCACTTATGGAGCACAACTCTAAACTGTCTCATCCCGACAACGCCCTTCCATATTTCCTATTACGGCATATGGTCCATATAGAGGGTGGTCCTTGCTTGGCCTTGGCTTTTTTTTCACTCTGCCCCATAACTTCTTTAGGCCTCTTTCACACGGGCGTCGCGTGTGAGGGCCGGATAAGATGCGGGTGCGTCGCGGGAAAATGCACAATTTTTCCATGCGAGTGCAAAGCATTTTAATGCGTTTTGCACGCGCGTGAAAAAAATCGGCATGTTTGGTACCCGAACCCGGACTTTTTCACAGAAGTTCGGGTTTGGGTTATAACCTGTCTATAACCATGTTATAAGGGAAAATAATAGCATTCTTAATACAGAATGCTTAGTAAAATAGGGATGGAGGGGTTAAATTTTTTTTTTTTATAATTTAACTCACCTCATCCACTTGTTTGCGCAGCCCGGCTTGTCATTTGTCTTCTTTTTTGATGACCAGGAGGAAAAGGACCTGTGGTGACGTCACTGCGCTCATCACATGGTTCATCACATGATCTATCACCATAGATTTAATTCTTAATAATAATAATGTTTTAAGAATGCTATTATTTTCCCTTATAACCATGTTATAAGGGAAAATAATAATGATCGGGTCCCGATGCCGATCATCTCCTAGCAACCGTGCGTGAAAATGGCACCGCATCTGCACTTGCTTGTGATTTTCACGCAGCCCCATTCACTTCTATGGGGCCTGCGTTGCGTAAAAAACGCACAATACATAGCATGCTGCGATTTTCACCTAAGCCCAAGTGATGTGTGAAAATCACCGCTCATGTGCACAGCCCCATAGAAATGAATGGGTCCGGATTCAGTGCGGGTGCAATGCGTTCACCTCACGCATTGCACCCGCGCGGAAACCTCGCCCGTGTGAAAGAGGCCTTAAGCTAGTTCAGAAAGTTCATAAATCACCTGAATCACATTGTTTGTATCATTTACCTTTTAATTCATGTAAGTCGTGTCCCTCTTCATCCAGATTAATCAGTGACACTAATGTATCTTCTACAATGGGAAAAAAAAAAAAAAACATACTGGTAACCAGTATCCTGACATTTTAGCCAACAGTCCCAGTCTGAACTGGAATCCATATATGACCAGTTTTCCAGAGAAATGAGGATTAGTGTTAGCATCATATCTTTTCAAAAGGTTTAAAGGGGTTGTGAGGCTTTTGGGTATATTTTACCTGTTGGACCAGTTGAAAAAAAAATCATACTCACCTGCTACCTGCCACTCCGTTACAGCTCCCTGGCTCTGTTCAGCAATATTCCAGTCCTGACCTGTAAACTTCCAGACAGACGGGGACAAGTGCGCCGCCGTTGCAGCCAATGACTGGTTTCAGTGGTGACGTGTTTCCAATCTGCACGTGGTGCACCAGTGACTTGCTGCTCGTGGACACGTCACCGCTGAGGTCAGTTATTGGCCCGTGATTCCACCCAACCAGAGGTTTACAGGTCAAGATTGGAAGCCCGGCGGCCGGAACGGGGCATGTGCAGATCAGTCAATAGGATTTTTTTTTCAATGGGTTCAACGAGCTGCTGGGAAAACGATGGACAATTCCTTCAAGACGTATGTATGACTTCTCAAGCATTTTTTTTTTTTTATTGCTCCAATGCATCTGACATAAAAAAGGAATACACTGTTTACACTCCCTATGCAGCTCTATGTCCGTCCATGGTTACAGACTACAACCATAACCAGCATAGATGGATCCTGCTGTCATACTCCCTTCCATCTGCTCCCTTCTTCTTCCTAAGGATCAGACTACAAACAGGCTAGCTTGTAGTCTGTTATCATGGAAACATACAGAGCTGCATAGAAGTAGGATATTCTTTAAAGGATAACTGTCATGTTTTCATCAAAAAATCTATTTTAGCATATGTTACTGCTGCAGCAGCATTATGCATAAACCAATCTTTAGTTTCTTTGCATACCACTGTTTTCCTTGAGTTTTTTCCTTAGTTACGGCTGTTTAAACAATTACAATATGAGGACCTTCTCAAGATATCTCTTCTGCCAGTTCTCTGAGGCCAAAACTGCTTTCCCTCACTTCCCATACACACTTGCTGTAGCCAGCAGCTCCCTGCCAGCCAATCAGATTGGATTACTGAGAGACACGCCTCCTCACTCTGAAGCCTAATGCAGGCATGCAGTGTGAAGGACCGCCCCTCCGTCTTCTGTTTACATTTAGTTGGGAGACAGATGAGGCCTAGTAACAGTCTTTTAAGGGAGCAGTGGAAAGGGACAGAGGACATTAATGAAAGCTGCTATTATAAGGTAATTACAGATCTTTTGACAATCATTGACAGACTCAGGTATACGTGTCTAGCTCTAATAAACTAGAAAATAATAAAAAAAAATATGACAGTTACCCTTTAATACAGATTATTTGCTAAATATATATATATATATATATATATATATATATATATTTTTTTTTATGTTGGTTGTGAAGGTAGGCATACCCTCTAAGGAATTGTAGTGTACTGGAGTGATATCCTAATGATAATAATATCAGGGTGTCCAACATAAGGGGCGTTTTGCAAGAAAAGAAGTAGCACTTTACTGTAGATTATGCATTAGTACATCTCATGTTCATTGGGTTATGTACCCTAGTTCATACTACTGTAAGTGGTACATAATCTTCCTATAATACTGTTGTGGAGACCTGTCCGAGCCTATATCACCTATATGTGTAGTGCAATACCCAACAGAGCCCTCTAGTGGTGGCGACAATTGGGGCAGAAGTGTACACAGTTTTCCATATCAATAGTAACATATCATTACCGCTACCAGCTTGGCTAAATTCAGCCAATAGTCCAATCAGGTTAGGGTGTTGGTACTTATTCTGTAGGACAAAGAGGCTTTCCCACAATGCTAGTATAGCTTTTCGTCTCAAGTCCTTAATATCTTGTATGAGACATTCAGAAAATGTAGGGGCTCCTAAATCTTTCTTCATTAAAAGGTAATCCTAAAAAAGAAGAACAGCAAATTTAAAGTCTCAGTTCCTCAACATTGTCTGTTCCATCACATACAACAGTTTTAGGGAGGGCAAAGGCGCATTTGCCTAAAATGCCTCACTGGGAAAGGTCTCCACCTCCCAGTTTCTGGGAAGGTGGTTCCCATCAAGTTTTGTGATCAGGAGTAAATGGTCACCTTCATCTGAGACAGATCATACATAGGATATAAGCCACTGTTCATGGCAGTCAGATCCTATCTCAAAGAAGACAGGAGGGCTTCAGAGATGAATGATCTGTGTAGGGCCAGGTTATTCCGATATGGTTGGTACAAGATGACTCTGTTGCCTATATGCAGTGCAACTTATGAAGCTCTGGCTGATTAGACATATACAGTGTCACCTCACCTCTTCATATACACTGATGTTCAGTTCCATCTTGACTCATGCATACAGGCCATATTCACCACCACTTTGAAGGCCATTTTTCAATGTAATTTTGGGTGGTCATCTCATAGAGGTTTCAGTGTATTACTTGGTCATTAGTAAAAAAAATTTAACCATCTCTTTACCACATGGAAGACTTTTTTCTTACCCTCTCTATGCGGACATTTCGGGACGTGAGCTCTCTCAGGAGGTCATGAGTGTCCAAAATCTCCATTATGTGTTTCAGGTCATTCCAGAAGTAGCTATACAGAATCCTCAGGCTGGACTCTTTATACTGAGACAGTTGCTTGCGGAACTTCTGAACGTCATCTGCAGTAGAAAATATTAACGGGTCAATGACAATTTTTTGGACTCACGACGGCAACCATGATTCTTACAGATGGAAACGGAAGAGGTGAGTAATTTGAGGACAAGATCAAAGCTCAGAAAGAAGCCCTGCTCTGTGGGGGGTATCAAATTTTTATGTCTTAATATATTTTTTACCCCTTAAAGGGGTTGTCCAGGATTTTTATATTGATGGCCTATACTCAACCTTAAATATTGGTGTGACCCTGGTGACATTACTGACCATCGGTGATGACTCTTGAACACTTTTTCTCCATGGTTTACTTCTCCTCGGCTTAAAGATTTCTTCAAATTTTAACACAAAATTCCTGTCCAAGCAAAGTGGTAGATTTTAGTGGTCTCAAAGCATACAGTATTACCCCATAGTCGACGTACTTCTTATTTAATCGATCCCATGACACAAAGATTTGTAATCTAGAATTTTTAAGTGATTGACACTTGGTGTCTCCAGATTATTGTGGTTGGTGGTTTATAGGGTTTAGCTGCAAGTTACGACTGAGAGCTTTGTTTAATAACTTCAGATTTTGATTCTTTAACATGAAAACCATTTTGAAACTGGGATCCGAAGTCAGCTTCGGCACTCGGGTACCACTTCGACTTCGGATCCTAGTTTGAAAATTGTTTTTAAGTTGAAAAAACAGAAGTCTCACAAGACTTCGGAGATAACGAATTTCACCTCGACGGAGCCCATACATTTGAATGCTGTTAGGAGACTGATCTCCGTACAGCATTCAAACGAAGTTTTGACTGAAGCGACTTCGGATATATTATGCGAAGTGCACTTTACTCAACCCTAATTATGAGCCAAAACTGGGATTGGAGCCTAAGTAGAGATAAGGTATATAATGGAAAGATCTACATCTGTTCTGTGTTTGGAGCCGCACCTGGTTTGGGCTCGAAATCACTGATGGAAATCACTGACCGAACACTGACGTGTGAATGAGGCTTTACATGGAATGTCTGATGATATTTAGGGCTCATGAACACGACCGTATTTTCTTTTCGTGTCCGTTCCGTTTTTTTTTTTTGCAGCCCATATGCAGAACCATTTACTTTAATGGGTCCCCCCAAAAAACGGAAGTGACTCTGTGTAAATTTCATTTCTGTATGTCCGTTCCACACAAAAAAAGTTTTGCAGACAAGGAACGGCATTGTTACAATGAATCCGCAAAAAAACAGATGTGACATGGATGTCACACGGCTGTCATCCGTTTTTTGGCAGATCCGTGTTTTGCAGACCGCAAAATACATACAGTCATGTGCATGATCACTTAGGTGTCTGGCCACCCTATGTGCGATGCTCCCCTGAGCTCCTTCGTTGAAAACTTCCCTTTACAGGTCCTGCAAAGTAGGGGGTTTGCCCCCAAAAAACGTATTCTTACACAACCCTTTTAAGTCGAACACCTTTGTCTTGAGATGTTCCTCCACTTTCAATGCCACCCCAATACTGGAGAAGGATTAAAGGGAACCTGTCATCTGGATTTTGGGTATAGAGCTGAGGACATGGGTTGCTAGATGGCCGCTAGCACATCCGCAATACCCAGTCCCCATCTAGCAACCCATGTCCTCAGCTCTATACCCAAAATCCCGGTGACAGGTTCCCTTTAAGAGCATTTTTGTGAACTGAGACTGAAAAAGTCTCAGTTGATAAATCTGGCTTCACCCAACCATAATAATAATTGCTACATGTTAGTAAATGTGAGCACAGATAAAAAAAGCCCGTAAAGGGACACAACACTATTTCTGTGACTTTTTGAATCCAGAATATTGGGAGCACAAGGTGCGATAAATTCCCCGAAAGTTATTTTAGTTGACATAGAAGTATTAGAAGGTTTTACCGTGCTGGGTCTTCCTGTAATCCTGAAAGTGAAAGTGAACAGAGGTCGTCACACCCAGACCAATGGGAGAGGTTGAAGAACAGCGTCTGGTTAACTGTTTGCACTCTGTCTTGAAGAAAGGATTATTATTTTTTCCTATAACAGGGATCCACAACCTCCGACGCTCCAGCTGTGGTGAAACTATGACGTCAGCATGCACAATGGTCTGTTCTCAGCAGGTCTCCAATGGATGTGAATGGGGCATGCTGGGAGTTGCCGTTTCACAGGTTGCCGATTCCTGTTTTACAATCATGGCTCCCAGACACTCGCACACAGTACCGGCCTGGCTATCGTGCTGTATATTAGCATCGATATTACATATGCAATATGCCAAAGGTATCTGTAATAGGGCCATCTGAATGCAGTCATACCCACAGACACACACCATTACATACAGCGGCGTAACTAGAAATGACTGGGCCCCCCAACTTCCGAGCAACTTTTTTGCAACCCCCTCACTCCCGTGGCTAATCAAGATCGTCATCTCAGACGAGGCCCCCGGAATCCGCTCCGTCTGTTTCCTACAGTGTCTCTGTATATAATGTCACTGTATGATACTGTTAAGGGGGCCCTGACAATAAAATCTTTTAGTCTTCCTCCTGGGTGGGGGCTCCAAAGCAGCCGCTTCCCCTACAGCTACGCCCCTGATTGCATACACACATGCTAGGGTTGAGCGAATCAAACTCCACAAAGTGGAATTTGTTCTGAATTTCAGGGAAAATTTTATTCGCAGTGAAGCCGAATTTCTTTGTGCTTCGTGGTAGCGAATTGATTTTTCCTGAAGGGCAGGAAGAAGAAAAAAAAATCATCTTACCTTCTCCGGTTGAGTATGAAGAGCCGGGTGCCGCTATCTTGATTGAAGATCTCGCACAAAATCCTGTGCACAGTGACATATGACGTCACCACGCCGGCCGCGCGAGATTTTGCGCTAGATCTTCAATTATAATATTGCTGTCAGATGCCGCAATCAGCTATGAACCAGGTACAATGACGAGGAGTGGCGCAATCGCTGTAATTGCACCCACTACTTACAAAGAAATGCGCTTCGTGACGAAGTAATTAGTCTCAAAGCTAATTTTTTTGTAAAATGCGGTAAAGCAGCTAAATCAATTTTTTTTTAATACTTCTCTCATCTCTAACACATACACAAAGCCTTGCAAATAGACACAGCCATACATACCCTACAATACATACATACACACCCTCTTACATAAAAAGATGCAGCTTTAGCTTCACATACAGACTTAGGGCTCATGCACACAAACATATTTTCTTTCCGTGTCCTTGCCATTTTTTGGGTGGGCCGTATGCGGAAGCATTCATTTCAACGGGTCCGCAAAAAAACGGTTGTTACTCCGTGTGCATTCTGTTCCGCAAAAACATAGAACATGTCCCATTATTGTTCGCATTACGGACAAGGATAGGACTGTCCTATTAGCGGCCAGCTGTTCCGTTCCGCAAAATACAGAATGCACATGGACGTCATCCGTATTTTTCAGGGATCTGTTTTTTGCAGACCGCTAAATACATATGGTCGTGTGCATTAGCCCTTACCTACAGACACGCATTACATAGTTGGTTTGGTTTGATTCATTGTTATGTATCTATTGATAAAGGCTGTGTGCCGAAACGCGTTACTGATTATGAAATTAATATGAAATAAAGAAGAAATTGATTTAATTGCAAGCATAATAGCGGTTGCTCGGATTCTATATCTATACAGCAGCACCCGTCACCATTGAGTTCCATTGTAAAAAAAATAAAAAAAGTATACAGTATTATCCAGCCTGAGCCCCTGTGATAAATTTCGTGCAGGTCTAGGCCGCCGGTCTAAGTTTACACCATTTATAGGATTAGTAAATTTGGGCCACGGTTTTACAATCACCAACTTCTGCAGAAGGTGTTGCAGCCATAATATGGACAATACAAGTTGAGGAGTGAGGAAGAAAAGCCCACGTGCCCCCTCTTCTTAGGCCCAAAGCTACAGAGACTCACCGATCTCTGCATGATCAATGGAGAAAGAGTGAGGAAGACGAAGTGGAAAACTGGAGAACTTAGAATCTGCATGGCTGAGCATTAGTCAGTAAGGTACCCTGCTACTACAGCTGTTAAGACTTTATTGCAATGAGGGACACTGTTAAGACACCCTTCACACCTGGACAGTTGTATCCTTAAAACCATGTATCCTGCAGTCAACATTTAGGTCACAAGAGTACGATTGCCACCATAGGTTCTACGGTAAGAGACTTGAGAAAGATAGAGAGGAGAGCCATAACTCCCATCCTTGCCTAACTCAATACATCGTTGTCTGGGACAACATTGCACTGTGTACAGTTGGAACTATGTTACTTTTTGCTATTGTTGGATGTACCACGACTCCCATATTGTGCTAAAATATAGAGATTGGGGGAATAGCTGTTTCGGGGTGATTGCCCCTCATCAGTGCAGAGCAGAGAGTACTGGTTAAACTAGATGAGAGGCCTAGGTTGGCATTTGAGGAATACAATATTTCCTAGCTGTCCTATAAGCCAATGTCCGAGGCAGAGCTTGTTAAGAGGTGATTTGCATACCCTTGTATGGCCCATAACAGGGATGCCCAACCTGCGGCCCTCCAGCTGTTGAAAAACTACAACTCCCAGCATGCCTGGACAGCCTACAGCTATCAACGTACAGCAGGGAATGGTGGGAGTTGTAGTTTTACAACAACTGGAGGGCCGTAGGTTGAGCATCCCTGGCCTATAAGATTCTTCAGGCCTGTAACGGACCGTTTCAGCAGACAAGGGGTTAAAATCCGTTCAGGCGATATGCCCCTTTCTGAGAGACAGGCACAGCTACTGCAGAACACCACCCGCCCGAACTGGATACAAAATAGCACTCCAAACTGGAACCTCGCAAATAGCTGCCGGCAGACGAACAGGAAAAGCATACAATCGGCTTACACTCCTGGCAATCAGTCTCCAACAGCATACATGGAATCCCCCCAATAACGAGACAAGGCTCCGTGTTGAGGGTCAAGCAGTGCTCCATCCAAGCAAGCAAGGCAAAGGATGCAATCCAGGGACAGAGGGCTCCGTCCCAAGTGCCTCAAGACCCAACAACTCAAGGGACCACAATCCCAGGGCAGGAGGCTGGCAAACAGCCCCCTCCAAAACACAGTGGCAAGGCCGGTTTCGCCACAAGGCCATTTAAGGCGCTCTCCATAAAAAAAAATACAGTATTCCCCAAATCCTGACCTAGGCCTCTCACCCAGTTAAGCCAGTACTTTCTGCTCTGCACTGATGAGGGGCAATCACCCTGAAACAGCTGTCTGCTGATGAGATGCATTTTGAGCCTCTATTTTATTTTATTTTTTATATCAGATCCTCGTGACAGTAAATCTTCAAATAACCACAAAGGTGGGGTGCAGCAGAATCACGTGGATCTCCTAGAGCCGTAGAGCTCAATTATCCTGTGTAGTACTGCGCTGATATTTTTAATTATTGGATAATATCGATCATGAAGCTTTGGTCAAGTTCCAGAAAACACTTGGGGACGACGACGACTTATTTTGATGCTTTATTTGGACTGCCATAGACATCCCCCTCCTACTCCTGTTCTTATTGTTTTGTTGTTTCTTGTTGAAATCAATAAAAACAATAAATAAATGAAATTAAATAAGCTGTATAAAGGCCAATGAGATGACAGCTGCATGAGGATGAGACACACAATCAACATGTGGACTGTAAGTGGCGGAACTGCGCAGAAAAATCCTTTTGTAGTTGATTATGACTTCTCAGCAATGCGGGCACATACTGTATGAACATGGGACCAACACAGATGTCTCCAGCTGTCAAGTGCACATGTAACAGGTCAGCCAGTTTCATAGGTACAAAACTGCTGACAGATGCATTTGAATATTGGAAACTGGTAAAAACAATGAAGGTGCTTCTTACCTGATGAAGGGATCAGTGCAGTCCCAAAATGCTTTGCTTGGCAGTTGGCACCAATAAATTCCTCTTCTGCAACCTTCTGCTTGTTTGTTTTTTTGCCTTGGAGCGCTGCATCTCTTTCTTGTTGTGACTGCCTTCTGCAGAACTGTGATAGGGAGACAGCTGCAGCAAAAAAAGGACACGCCCCTGAAATAAATTTAGCAGAGCAATTGGAGCAATAAATGGGGACATCCCTGGATCCATGTCAGGCACAGGGCTGGTTCCAGCTTTGTTAGGAAGAAATCTTCAGGAAGTTCAGATGTTTAATTCTTATTTTTTACATCAATCATGGGATTACTCCTGTAAGGTAATTCAGAAAAACAAAACATAAAAATACTGTGTGTGTTTTTATTCACATTCATCTCATCCAGACACTTGGGGGGGGGGGGGGGTCATTTATAACCAGATATACGCCACTTTTGTGGCGTATATCTGGCGCAGATTCTGTTGCATGCCTTGGTGCATCTTCTTTCCCGCTCACGCCAGGTCTAAAAAAGTGAGCGGGGAAGGGGGACGGGCTGGCAGGTCCATCTCATTTATCATTTTCTACGTCTGGATTAAGCATAGAAAATGGTCTAAATGTAAGACAGTATGGAAGCTGTGTTACATTTAAAATCGTCTGTGGATATGCCGAAGTTATGGAGGGGCCGGCGCCTCTATATTACTTCGGCGGGTCCACCGCCAGCGCAGGGGCTTATTAAGACCGTCCGGTTTTAATAAATGTGCCCCTAGTTTTTTCTGTCAGTGCATACATCACCATGATTGTCACCTCATCTACAGGAAACGGGCTATGCCTCACTGTACCATTTTAGGTTGCCAGAGCGGGGGTTCTGTATTAATCATCATGTCATCATTTATTCTGTCAAGGACGAGAGCAACAAAACTTCCACCTACGAGCGATAAAAGAACGTCACTCTGCAGTACACATGTCTGCCGTCTCTGCTGGTACTCGGCATTCTCTGAGATGAGTGACATCCGCTCCTTTATGAATATTCATATAATTCTCATACCTCATGGTAAGCCCATTGTAGACAGATGCCACATACAAGAATGCGAGTTATTAAGAAACAATGGCCTCTGGTCCGTGCACATATTCAGGGAACTTTTCATCTCCACCAAGGTTATTTATTATTATTTTGCTGTCATTGTATCTATTCATGTAAAAATATGCAACAATGCAGACCGATCCTGCACTACAGCAGCGTCTCACTTTACAGCCTGCTGTCAAGATCCTGCACTACAGCAGCGTCTCACTTTACAGCCTGCTGTCAAAATGAATCTTTGATAATCTAGTGATTACTTACTGGCAGGTGTATTAAGCTATATTTCACTGGATGGGAAGCTAAAGGGGTTGGCCACTTTCAGGCTACTGTAATATAACATATGACACTAATATATTGATGATATTAGGTGCCGTTTACAATATGTCATGAGTTATGTCCCCTCCTTGAGCAAATGTGAGTGATTGGTAATATCGAAAATGGTGCAGAATATGTACAAAGGCGATATTAGTAAGTGCCATATAGTCATCTTACAGACACAATGATCAACAGTAGCTAGAAAGGGGTCGGCCCCTTTAAACTTTAAAGATGACCCCTGACTGTCCCCGACATGTCTGTTTAAGTTACTACTTGAATCCTACATGTAATAACAATTCTGGATCATCTATTCTTATGACTCTATGTTATGTTATGTTATTCTTTTAGTATTCCTACTAGGATTTTACAAATGAATTACAAGCAGTTTGCAGTTTAGGTCCAGATGGGTGTCACCCGTTTGGGATGTGCACCTGCTCTGATCAGCTCTACCAGTGACTAATGCCACCAGAGGGGGATATTTTACCCTAGAGGCTCCTTTGGATATCCTGGTACAGTGGAAAAAACACTAAATAGTGAATGTCCTCATTATACAAGGGATATATTATGTAAAAAGGGTATACAAAGGGCATCTGTCAGCAGGTTTGTACCTATGACACTGGCTGACCTGTTACATGTGCACTTGGCAGATGAAGGGGTCTGTGTTAGTCCCATGTTCATATGTGCCCGCATTGTTGAGAAAAATTATGTTTTAGGCCACGTGACCGATGAACGTGTCGTCGCTAGCCTAGGAAAAGCTGCAAGAAGGCCGTGGCTTTATCTGGACCCCTGCTGCCTTCTTAAACAGCTGATCGTTGGGGGCTAGGTAATCAGTATCAAAATCTTAGAAAACCCCTTTAACTCCTGAAGGACACAGCCTTATTTCACCTTGAGGACCAGGCCATTTTTTGCAAATCTGACCAGTGTCACTTTAAGTGCTGATAACTTTAAAATGCTTTGACTTATCCAGGCCATTCTGAGATAGTTTTTTCATCACATATTGTACTTCATGACACTGGTAAAATGAAGTTAAAAAAATTCATTTTTATTTATAAAAAAATACCAAATTGACCCCAAAAAAATTTAAAATGCAAATTTTCAATTTCTCTACTTCTATAATACATAGTAATACCTCCAAACATAGTTATTACTTTACATTCCCCATATGTTTACTTCATGTTTGCATCATTTTGGGAATTATATTTTATATTTTGGGGATGTTACAAGGCTTAGAAGTTTGGAAGCAAATCTTGAAATTCTTCAGAAATGTTCAAAAAACCAATTTTTAGGGACCAGTTCAGGTCTGAAGTCACTTTATGAGGCTTATATAATAGAAACCACCCAAAAATTACCCCATTCTAGAAACTACACATTTCAAGGTATTCAAAACTGATTTTACAAACTTTGTTAACCCTTTAGGTGTTGCACAAGAGTTATTGGCAAATGGGGATGAAATTTGAAAATGTCTTTTTCCATTTTAACCCATTTTTTCCACTAACAAAGCAAGGGTTAACAGCCAAACAAGACTGTATCTTTATTGCCCTGACTCTGCCGTTTACAGAAACACCCCATATGTGGCCGTAAACGACTGTACGGCCACACAGCGGGGCCTAGAGTGAAAGGTGCGCCGTTTGGTTTTTGGAGGGCTGATTTTTATGGACCGGTTTATTTACACCGTGTCCTGTTTCAACCCCCCTGATGCACCCCTGGAGTAGAAACTCCCTAAAAGTGACCCCATCTAAGAAACTACGGGATAAGGTGGCGGTTTTGTTGGGATTATTTTTAGGGTACATATGATTTTTGGTTGCTCTATATTACATTTTTGTGAGGCAAGGTTACCAAAAATTGAAATTCTGAAATTTCATCTCCATTTGCCATTAACTGTTGAGGAACACCTAAAGGGTTAATAAAGTTTGTAAAATCAGTTTTAATTACCTTGAGGGGTGTAGTTTCTTAGATGGGGTCACGTTTGTGGAGTTTTTACTCTAGGGGGGCATCAGGGGGGCTTCAAAAGGGACATGGTGTCAATAAAAAAGGCCATCAAAATCGGTCTTCCAGAAACCATGTCGGTCCTTTCCTTTTGCGCCCTGCCTTTTACTGATACAGCAGTTTACGACCACAAATGTGGCGTTTCTGTAAACTGCAGTATCAGGCCTCATGCACACGACGTTGTGTGCATCCGTGGCCGCTGTTCCGTTTTCCGTGATTTTCTGCGGACCCATTGACTTTCAATGGGTCAGTTGAAAACTCGGAAAATGCACCGTTGTTCATCAGCGGCCGTGATCCGTGTTTCCTGTCCTGACCTGTCCTATTTTTTGAGGGACAACGGTTCAGGAACCCATTCAAGTCAATGGGTCCGTGAAAGAACACGGATGCACACAAGATTGACATCCGCGTCCGTGATCCGTGGTCGTAGGCTACTTTCATACAGACGGATCCGAAGATCCGTCTGCATAAGCTTTTTCAGAGCTGAGTTTTCTCTTCGTGAAAACTCAGATCCGACGGTATATTCTAACACAGAGGCGTTCCCATAGTGATGGGGACGCTTCAAGTTAGAATATACTACGAACTGTGTACATGACTGCCCCCTGCTGCCTGGCAGCACCCGATCTCTTACAGGGGGCTGTGAGCCGTACAATTAACCCCTCAGGTGCCGCACCTGAGGGGTAAATTGTGCTTATCATAGCCCCCTGTAAGAGATCGGGTGCTGCCAGTTTTAATTTCATTGGTGGCCAGTGTGCACCCCCCCCGGCCCCCCCTCCCTCCCTCCCTCCCTCTATTGTATTAGTTTCATTGGTGGCCAGTGTGCGGCCTCCCCTCTCCCCCCCCCCGATCATTGGTGGCAGCGGAGAGTTCCGATCGGAGTCCCAGTTTAATCGCTGGGGCTCCGATCGGTAACCATGGCCGGGCGCTCCTCCTACTGGTAAGTGACAGATCATTAAGCAATGCGCCGCACAGACCTGTCACTTACCAGTAGGAGGAGCGCCCGGCCGGTCACAGACATCGCAGCAGGTAAGTATGATACTTCTAATATTGCTAAGTAACCATGGCAAACAGGACTGCAGTAGCGTCCTGGTTGCCATGGTTACCGCTCGGAGCCCCAGCGATTAAACTGGGACTTCGATTGGAACTCTTCGCTGCCACCAATGATCGGGGGGGGGGGGGAGAGGGGAGGCCGCACACTGGCCACCAATGAAACTAATACAATAGAGGGAGGGAGGGGGGCAGGGGGGGAGCACACTGGCCACCAATGAAATGAATACAATAGAGGGAGGGAGGGGGGGCCGGGGGGGGGCCGCACACTGGCCACCAATGAAATTAAAACTGGGGAGGGAGGGGGGTCTGCCCCCTGCTGCCTGGCAGCACCTGATCTCTTACAGGGGACTATGATACGCATAATTTACCCCCCTCAGGTGCGGCACCTGAGGGGTTAATTGTGCTGATCTCAGGCCCCTGTAAGAGATCGGGTGCTGCCAGGCAGCAGTCATGTACACAGTTCGTAGTATATTCTTACTTGAAGCGTCCCCATCACTATGGGAACGCCTCTGTGTTAGAATATACTGTCGGATCTGAGTTTCACGCCCCTCCAGGACAGACAGAGAAAGCGCTATCTGCAGGCTGTGGGCTGTGCGATAGGGGCGGCCGGAGGCAGAGAGGCGTACCTGCAGTGAGGAGAGGGAGTGGTCCCGCTCCCAGTCTGGGCGGCAGTCCTACTGGCTAGAAGTGGAGGAGGTGGAGCATACAGCGAAGCTGCGTGCTGCTGGAGTATAGGCGTGCAGACGTTCAAGTGGCTGTGTGGTGAGGGCTGGCTGACTCTGGGACTGGTAAAACTTACTCTGGAGTCCTGGACCATTATATCTGGGGAGGAGGGAGCAGGACCATGGAGGTCTGGACCAGTACATTTAAGGAGAAGGGGAGAGCTGGACCCTGGAGGTCTGGACCAGTACATTTAAGGAGAAGGGGGGAGCAGGACCCTGGAGGTCTGGTCCGGACCTATATATAGGGGGGAACAGGACACTGGAGATCTGGACCATTATATCTGGGGAGGAGGGGGAGCAGGACCCTGGAGGTCTGGACCAGTACATTTAGTGGGGAGCAGAACCCTGGAGGTCTGGACCAATTTATTGAGGGGGGAGCAGCAGGATCTCCAAGGTCTGGACCATTATATTGAGGGGTGAGCAGGACTCTGGAGGTCTGGACCATTATATCTGGGGAAGAGGGGGAGCAGGACCCTGGAGGTCTGGACCATTATATTTAAGAAGGGGGGAGCAGGACCCTGGAGGTCTGGACTATTATATAGGGGGGAACAGGACACTGGAGGTCTGGACCATTCTATTTAGGGGGGAGCAGGACCCTGGAGGTCTGGACCATTATATTTAGGGAGGAGGGGGAAGCAGGACCCTGGATGTCTGGACCATTATATAGGGAGGAGGGGGGAGTAGGACACTGGAGGTCTGGACCATTATATTTAGGGAGTAGGGGGGAGTAGGACCATGGAGGTCTGGACCATTATATATGGGGAGTAAGGGGAAGCATGAACCTGGAGGTCTGGACCATTATATAGGCAGGAGGGGGAACAGGACACTTGATGAAGAGGGGATATCTGTGACATCAGGGGGTTATATAGTATATGATGCTATTATATGTCATGGTATTATACACGGATATTTGGATACAGTTCTAAGTATAAAAGAACAGATGGGTAGTATTGTGTGTTTAGATTAAATCTTGAAGCTTTCCTCTCTCCTTTAACCGCCTCCGGACCGCCTAACGCAGGATCGCGTTCTGGAGGCGGCTCACTCAGGCACAGTCACGCATTGGCGCGTCATCTCGCGAGACGCGAGATTTCCTGTGAACACGCGCACACAGACGCGCGCGTTCACAGGAACTGCAGGTAAGCGAGTGGATCTACAGCCTCCCAGTGGCGATCATTCGCTGGCAGGCTGTAGATGCGATTTTTTTAACCCCTAACAGGTATATTAGACGCTGTTTTGATAACAGCGTCTAATATACCTGCTACCTGGTCTTCTGGTGGTCCCTTTTGCTTGGATCGACCACCAGAGGACACAGGTAGCTCAGTAATAAGTAGCACCAAACACCACTACACTACACCCCCCCTGTCACTTATTAACCCCTGATCACCCCATATAGACTCCCTGATCACCCCCATATCATTGATCACCCCCCTGTCATTGATCACTCCCCTGTAAGGCTCCATTTAGACGTCCGTATGTGTTTTACGGATCCACGTATCCATGGATCGGATCCGCAAAACACATACGGACCTCTGAATGGAGCCTTACAGGGGGGTGATCAATGACAGGGGGGTGATCAGGGAGTCTATATGGGGTGATCACCCCCCTGTCATTGATCACCCCCCTGTAAGGCTCCATTCAGACATCCGTATGTGTTTTGCGGATCCACAAAACACTGACACCGCGGATCCGCAAAACACATACGGACGTCTGAATGAAGCCTTACAGGGGGGTGATCAATGACAGGGTGGTGATCACCCCATATAGACTCCCTGATGACCCCCTGCCATTGATCACCCCCCTGTAAGGCTCCATTCAGACATTTTTTTGGCACAAGTTAGCGGAATTTTAATTTTTTTTTGTTTTCTCTTACAAAGTCTCATATTCCACTAACTTGTGACAAAAAATAAAATCTCACATGAACTCACCATACCCCTCACGGAATCCAAATGCGTAAAATTTTTTAGACATTTATATTCCAGACTTCTTCTCACGCTTTAGGGCCCCTAAAATGCCAGGGCAGCATAAATACCCCACATGTGACCCCATTTCGGAAAGAAGACACCCCAAGGTATTCGCTGAGGGGCATATTGAGTCCATGAAAGATTGAACATTTTGTCCCAAGTTAGCGGAAAGGGAGACTTTGTGAGAAAAAACAAAAAATAAAATCAATTTCCGCTAACTTGTGCCAAAAAAAAAAAAAAACTTCTATGAACTCGCGATGCCCCTCACGGAATACCTAAGGGTGTCTTCTACCCAAAATGGGGTCACATGCGGGGTATTTATACTGCCCTGGCATTTTAGGGGCCCTAAAGCGTGAGAAGAAGTCTGGAATCCAAATGTCTAAAAATGCCCTCCTAAAAGGAATTTGGGCCCCTTTGCGCATCTAGGCTGCAAAAAAGTGTCACACATGTGGTATCGCTGTACTCAGGAGAAGTTGGGCAATGTGTTTTGGGGTGTCTTTTTACATATACCCATGCTGGGTGAGAGAAATATCTCTCTAAAAGACAACTTTTCCCATTTTTTCATGCAAAGTTGTCATTTGACAGAGATATTTCTCTCACCCAGCATGGGTATGTGTAAAAGACACCCCAAAACACATTGCCCAACTTCTCCTGAGTACGGCGATACCACATGTGTGACACTTTTTTGCAGCCTAGGTGGGCAAAGGGGCCCACATTCTAAAGAGCACCTTTAGGATTTCACAGGGCATTTTTTACACATTTTGATTTCAAACTACTTCTCACGCATTAGGGCCCCTAAAATGCCAGGGCAGTATAACTACCCCACAAGTGACCCCGTTTTGGAATGAAGACACCCCAAGGTATTTCGTGATGGGCATAGTGAGTTCATGGAAGTTTTTATTTTTTGTCACAAGTTAGTGGAATATAAGACTTTGTAAGGAAAAAAACAAACAAAAAAAAACATCATTTTCCGCTAACTTGTGACAAAAAATAAAAAGTTCTATGAACTCACTATGCCCATCAGCGAATACCTTAGGGTGTCTACTTTCCGAAATGGGGTCATTTGTGGGGGTTTTCTACTGTCTGGGCATTGGAGAACCTCCGGAAACAGGTGCTCAGAAAGTCAGAGCTATTTCAAAAAGCGGAAATTACCCAAACCTAACTTTTACCCAAACCATTTTTTTTACCCAAACTTTTTTTTTATCAAAGACACGTAGAAAAATAAATATAGAGAAAAATGTATATAGAAATGTATTTTTTTTTTAAATTTTACAACTGAAAGTGAAAAATGAAATTTTTTTGCAAAAATGTAGGTACATTTCTATTAATAACAAAAAAAGTAAAAATGTCTGCAGCAATGAAATACCACCAAATGAGAGCTCTATTAGTGAGAAGAAAAGGAGGTAAAATTCATTTGGGTGGTAAGTTGCATGACCGAGCAATAAACGGTGAAAGTAGTGTAGTGCAGAAGTGTAAAAAGTGGTCTGGTCATTAAGGGTGTTTAAGCTAGGGGGGCTGAGGTGGTTAAAGGTAACGTTTAATGATGACACGTCAGGAAGTAAAAAAAAAAAAAGTCTGCGAAGAAGGAAGAAGAGGACACTTCACAACTAGTGAACGTACAGGTCTCACAAGTAAGTCTAATTTCCCCCGCCCCCCACCACACACACACACTTTACTTTAAAATACCATTACTAATTATTATTATTTTTTCAATTCTTCGTGTTTATTAGATTTCGCCACTTTATCAGTTACTGAATGGTTTTCAATTTTGACAAAAAATGTTTATATACTTATTTTGGTTTTTCCTCTGACTTTTCTATGATCATGGCGGTGGGAGATTTAGGATGGGTGTGGGGGTGGGAGGTCTAGGAGGGGTGTTTGGGTGGGAGCTCTGGAAGGGGTGAGAGGTCCGAGAGGTATGTGTGGGTGGGAGATCCGGCGGGGGGGGCCATAAATTTTTTTGCTATGGGGCCCAGTCATTACTAGCTACGCCCCTGAGTCTGAGAACCAGTTTTTTTTATCCGATGTCAGTGGCTAAATTGGGATATAAATTTAGTACTCCATGGAAGGGTGGTACTCATTGAAGCAACCAATAATGCAGAGGCCCTGATGATCGGGGCACATGTCACACTGAGTGGTGGTGTCCTTCCGCATCCCCCTCCTGCGACACACTCTGCACTTTTTTTGGGTTCGTCCCTTCTTTCCAGTATGGGGGACCACACCTGGAAAGTGTTGGCCAGGGACGATCCGGGCGCCTTCAGTTCCCGAGGTACTCCGGCTTGCTCTTTCCCGGTCCGAAAAGATCAGGTCCTTGAGGACTGCCTCATAGAACTGAAGGAATGTCCCTGTGTTGCCAGCGCTTCGGGACAGCACAAAAGAGTTGTACAAGGCAACCTGCACCAAGTAGACCGCAACTTTTTTGCACCATGCCCGGGTTTTGCGCATGGCGTTATATGGCTTGAGGACTTGATCAGAGAGATCAACTCCTCCCATATACGGATTGTAGTCGACGATACAATCGGGCTTGAGGATTGTTGCCGCGGTACCTCGCACAGGGACAGGGCGATGCCGTTACCATGAATTGTGGACAGTACAAGGACATCCCTCTTGTCCTTATATCTGACCAGCAACAGGTTTTCACTGGTAAGGGCACGGGTTGCACCCCTGGGGAAAGGTACCTGGAGGGGGTGGGCAGGGAGGCCGCGTTGATTTTTCCGCACGGTCCCACAAGCGGACGTGGATCTGGCGGCGAGGCACTGGAACAAGGGGATACGGGAATCTCGCCCCTCGTATACACGAAACTTGTAAGTGAACCCTGAGGTACTCTCACAAATTTTGTATAGCTTCACGCCATACCTCGCCCGCTTAGAGGGCACATACTGGCGGAAAATGAGTCTCTCCTTGAACGCAATGAGAGACTCATCAACCGCGACCTCCCTTCCAGGTACATAGGCCTGTACAAATTTGTCCCCAAAATGATCGATGACCGGCCGTATCTTATACAGACGGTCATGGGCAGGATCACCTTGCGGGGGACATGCTGCATTTTCTGAATAATGCAGACATTTCCGGATGGCCTCAAACCGGGAGCGTGTCATGGCCGTACTGTAAAGTGAGGCCTGGTAGAGGATGTCCCCACTCCAGTAATGCCTGACACTAGGTTTCTTGACCAGGCCCATATGCAGCACGAGGCCCCAAAATGTCCTCATCTCGGCTGCACTAACCGATGTCCTGCCACCAGGCCTTGCCAAAAAGGAGCCCGGGTGTTGAGCAACAAACTGTTTGTCTACGCATGTATACTGCAAGAAAGCACTGAAAAAAAAGACATTCCTTGTGCCATTAACGAAAATGATCAAAAAGGACTTATCTTCAATATATTATTGATGACAATTGAGAACAAACAAACACATAAAACAGATCACAACTTTTACACTTAGACACAGACAAAACTGACGAGAAGGTACCACAGGAGGAAGGGGGGGGAGCATAAAAGGGTGCAGAGTGAGTCGTCAAATTTCTCACGACAATAGTCTCTGAAAATCCTGAGAGTCCTGAAAGGCAAACCAAGGGGCCCAAGCATCCAGAAAAGCTTTATGTTTAGATTGCAGCTGCAAAGTAAGTTCCTCCATTCTCCGGATCTCCTCTACCTTTTGAATCCAGCAGCCAGTTGTCGGAGACGAAGAGTATTTGCACCTTGCAGGGATACAAGACCTAGCCGCAATCACCAAAGAGCAGAGACAAGACTTACGAAGCACGCTCATTGGAAGATCCAATATAAATAATAGGAAGAAACCTGGCGTGTTCGGGATTGAAAACTGAAAAATTGAGGACAGTGCTTTATGGATCGACTGCCAGAAGAGACTGAGTCTGGAGCATTCCCAAAAAATGTGTAGCATCGAACCCAGGGCTGAGTCACAGCGCCAGCAAGCTGGGGATGCGGATGGAAACATTTTCTGTAATCTGACCGGGACATAATACCATCTGGACATAATCTTATACCCCGCTTCCTGGAATCTACTCGCGATGGATGACTTGTAGAGCAGGCTGAACAGTTTGGGCCAATGGTCAGGGGGGCTCTCAACTTCCAAATCATGCGACCACTTCCTTGCATTAGGGGGAAGATAGTCCTGTCTAGGAGCCACCAATGTATGATAGCACTCAGATAGGGAATGTCTATATGCGCCCAAGCCAACACATGCTTTCTCAAACACGGTAAGTGACCTGTCATACCCTGCGGAAGCCGGAATTGAAGAGAGGAAATGTGCCAGTTGTCTAGATCTCCAAGATCCCAGGGGACAAGGATCCGTCAAATTCAGTAACTCGTCGTACGTAAGCCATCTGCCCGAGGTTTTAAAAAAAAAGGGGCGCGAGACCTACCATTAACGCACCGTTGCAGAAAAAGACCACCCCGACAACTCGACGGGAAGCTGGGATTTCCTAGAATTGGGAGCATCGGAGAGGGTAAGATCAAGGGACATTCTTTGACCTTATGAAATTGCGCAATGGTGGGCCCTATTGTGGGATGATTAGAGAGAGCTGACGTGAGTTTCTGATCTACCCAGGGCAGGGAGGCCAGAGGAGAGCTTGAGTACAGTTGTTCGATAGATACCCACTGTTTGTATGTGCGTGCCGACACCAGTCTACAATTCTTTGAAGCAGGGAGGCGGAGTAATATTTACGTAAGTCTGGTACGCCCAACCCTCCTTTGTCCCTTGGAACGTGTAAGAGGGATCTAGCCAATCTCGGACTGCCCCTCGCCCAGATAAATCTGAATAGATCTCTGTGGATCCTAACAAAGAAGCTAGCTGGGAGTCTAATGGGAAGGGTCTGAAAGAGGTATAACACACGCGGAAGGATGTTCATTTTGAAAATAGCACACCTTCCAAACCAAGTGTGTAGGCCTTTCGACCACCGCTTAAGATCTTCTCTGATCCGATCTCTGAGAGGGGTATAATTTCTCTGGAATACCTCTTTCAGATCTGAGGGGATATAGGTGCCGAGGTATTTCACTGCCCCGGAAGCCCACTTGAATGGAAAGGATGTGACCAGATCGGATAGGAGAGTATCCGGTAGTGATATATTCAAGGCCTCTGATTTCTGAAGGTTGATTTTTAAGTTAGAAAGGTTGTGAAATGTGTGGAATTCTGACATCAGGTTCGGAAATGAGATCCTGGGGTTGGTAAGCGTGAACAATAAATCATCTGCATATGCCGCAATCTTAAATTCCCTGCTCTCCACCGAAAGTCCCGAAATATTCGGGTTTTGTCGTATCGACCTCAAGAGTGGTTCCAAAGTAAGCACGAATATAAGTGGGGAAAGGGGGCATCCCTGGCGGGTCCCATTCCGGATCGCGAAAGACGAAGAAAGCACACCATTTACCTTCGTGGCTGCGGACGGAGACTCATACAGAGCTCGGATCCATGTCGCCAAAGGACCTGTAATTCCTACATAGCGCAGCACTGCGAACAACCAAGGCCACCCCACCCTGTCAAAGGCTTTTTCAGCGTCAGTAGATAAAAGACAAAGTGGGATGCCTCGGGTCCTAGCGTAGTGAATCAGGTAAAGCACTTTAGTGGTGTTATCTCTCGCCTCCCGCGACAGAATGAAACCCACCTGGTCGTTGTGTATGAGCTCAGATAGCAGTGGGACCAGACGTGTGGCCAGAATTTTAGCAAACAATTTGAGGTCCACATTTAGGAGTGAAATTGGACGGTAGTTACCGCAGAGGGTGGGGTCCTTTCCTTCCTTATGCATGACCGTGATATGCGCGTTAGACATATCTGTAGGGAGTGAATGACCTGTACTGAGGACATTTAGTGCTTTTGCTAGAGGGGTCTGTAGAAGAGGTAAGAATCTTTTATAGTAGGAGGCCGGGAAGCCGTCCGGGCCTGGGGCCTTACTGGGCTGCATGGTTTTTAATGCCTCCGCCACTTCCTCGACCGAAATCGGCCTGTCTAAATCTTGGAGGGTGTCTGCCCGTATCTTCGGCATACCTGAGTTTGAAAGGTATTTGTCCATCGCAATACGCAAAGACTCACTGGCGACGTTGGGGGTCGATCGGCCCTTTCCGGGGGGTCGTCTGAGGCTTCCTATTAGAGCTGCATGATTGTAGCGTTACATTACCCTACTTCGTGAGATTTCCCTACCTCCTGACTTCCCGTCGCACTGCTAATGACGTGAGGAGGCGTTCCTGAGTTTTGACGATCTGCGCATGCGCAAACCGACAGTTTATGGAAAATCTCAGCGGAGTTCAGCTTCACACCGGGACACTGCGCACACAATAACAAGCGGGAGAGACAAGGGGGAAGGGAAAAAAAAAACAGGACAGACAAACAAACAGGTAAACAAATACACAGCAAGACTTTACAGTCTAACCCAATCCGCCAATCCGGCTACTCCAGAGAGGGTGAAACAAAACCTGCGGAGTCAACCTCCACAGAAAAAGGTGGGAAAACCCCCCACTATGCGAGTCTTGAAAAAACTCAGAAGGAGTCGACCAAGATTCGCTGACCTAGTTGGAGAGAGGGAGAGCAATCAGGAAATACGTCCCCGACCCTGGACCCGGGTCATAGAAATCTGCGTAGTCAACAAATGCAACCTGACAATAATAAACAATAATATTAAACCCTCACAACAGGGGTGAGAGAGCTTGAGCACATCAAACCCACAGCGAGGCCCTAGGAGAGCCTAATATTTGCCATGTTAAGGAAGGCCTTCAAGACCTATCATATGCCAACTAATCCGGGCAGGTGCGTAGCTAAAAGCTCATGGGCCCTGGTGTAAGAGTTCAGCTTGGGCCCCCATCCCTCAGTGCTTGTTGGCAAGGGGCAGGGGAGCACTAATCCTTCCTGCTGCCTGAGGCAAACATTGAAAGGGCACCCCCTCATGCCAACTTCTTAACCTAACCCCTTCCCTCCAGCCAGAGGTGTAAATTGACCAGTATGCACTTTCTATAATGCCAGTGTTTTATGTGGCACAAGGGTCTTTGGGCACCCTCAGGCTCATGGGCCCGGTAGCGACTGCTACCTCTGCACCCCCTATAGCTACGCCCCTGAATCCGAGGCTGACCAGAGAGCACGCTCTTGCCCCCCCCACATGCATCTCACGAGACAAAATCCGACCGTCACTATAACCCTGGATGCTAGAAGAGGCAACAGCCAAGGAAGTTTGAATCGGGATGTCCAACCAGTTCGGCATGGGTAGAGCCGGAATATCCAGAAAACTGAACAGGTCCTCGGCCTGGTCCGGCGTGTGAAGGGCAAACGTGGATCCGTTCTTGCGAACAATCAGGTGGAAGGGATGTCCCCATCAATACAAGGCCCCCGCCTCAGTGATAACTTGAAGGATCGGTTTCAAAGCGTGCCTCATCATCAAGGTTCTCCTGGACACGTCCGGTAAGATGTGGATTTGAGAATTTGCAAAAGGTACCGGACCTAGCCTCCAGGCTCTCTGTAGCAGTTCCTCTTTCTCTCTGAAAAAATGAACGCGACAAAGCACATCTCGTGGGTTGGAGGCACCTGTTCTACGGGGTCCCAGGACTCGGTGAACCCTGTCTAATTCAATCTCTGACTCTTCCGGTCTGTCGAGGAGAGTGTTAAAAATGGCCAACAATGATTTACGCAATCCTGAAGGTTGGATGTCTTCTGGGATCCCTCGCAATTTAAT